>NC_090177.1:9120284-9720284 GCF_024679245.1 Pseudorasbora parva | reverse complement strand
AATCGGGCCCGCATTGGTCTGATACGGGACGCGTCATTTTGCTTGTAAATATGGCAGGATTAGGTATTTCAAGGGACGGGTGGCAACACTAAATATATGTAACGGAGGCCAGCTAGTAGTTGCTGTGTGCGTAAACCTCACTCCTCTGATCTCAAGAGATGCTCTAGCGGCTGATGCTAGAAGTTGCAGCCTTTAGCCTCCTTGTTAAAGCAGTCAACTGTCATGCCCCTCACTAAGGTAGTTTCTTGCTCTAAATTTACCATCAGAAAGAAATTGGAGTCTTGGTGAAAATAGGTTGATGTCAAAACACAAAATTCACTTGATATCTACCTCCAAAACTGCATAGACATTGAATTCCTGTCACTTTAACGTCAATTTAAAGCTTTGTGGATGTTAACATTATGATATATAGCAGATGTTGGGTTTTGGTTCCTGTACCTAAAATGTTGGCCTTTGGCATTAATATGAAATTGCCATGATACATTTGGTAGACATTGAATTTGATGATGACTCAAAACCAGTAAAATGTCAGGATAAGCTGCTGTCAGTATTCAATGTCAAATTGATAATTGTGCATTTGACATCGTCCTGACATTCAGTTTTGGTCACCCTTCGTCAAAACCTATATTCATGTGCCTTATGATGCCTGTGGCCCGCTGGTTAGGTATAACATTTCTAAGTGTAATTCTTTTAATTTATTTATTTGTACTTTTTTATGTAAATTGTATTAATTTTTATTTGTTGCAATTTTTACTAGTAGATGATGAGATGGTTGAAAAAGGAGAACTTGCATGAACACTTGTTTTTAATGGTGTGATATTATTAGGGGTCAAGCGTGGAAGGTCAACTTTTCGGCTTTATGAATTTATTTCTCCTGGTTTAGGGCCAAAGATCTACTGTTCAGCACCTGATGTGGCAAACCGAGTGGTAAAACGCAGAGAGAGGACGCAGTACGATCCCCAATACACATTTACCATCGTCTGCAGTAAGGGATTTGATCTGATTGGCTCATCAGTGGTCACATGTGGACCAGATGGCCAGTGGCTGGACTTGCCTGAGTGTCGCCCTGAAGGTTAGACATTGAGACTGACATTAGACATCATCTTGACATTCAAATTTGATCACCCTTCATCAAAAATTATATTCATGTGCCTTATGATGCCTGTGGCCGACTGGTTAAAAATTAAACTTCTAAGTGTATTTCTTTTAATTTATTTGTACTTTTTATGCAATTTGTGTTACTTTTTATGAGTTGCAATTTTCACTAGCAGATGATAAGATGGGTAAAAAGAAATTCTTTTAATGAGCACTTGTTTTTAATGATGTTATATAATTATGGTTCAAGCATGGAAAGTCATGTTTTTGGCTTTATTAAAAAAAAATCTCCTGGTTTAGGTACAGTGATCTACTGTTCAGCACCTGTTGTGGAAAACCGATTGGTAAAACGTCGAGAGAGGACGCAGTACGAACCCCTGGACACAGTAACCATCATCTGCAGTAAAGGATTTTATCTGAATGGCTCATCAGTGGCCACATGTGGAGCCGATGGCCAGTGGCTGGACTTGCCTGAGTGTCTCCCTGAAGGTAATTTAGGCTGTTTTCACACTGCATCTGAAATCGCTAACTTAAATAAGGCCAAAAACAGCCTGTAACAGAAGAATACCCAATACTCATAAATGAGTTGGCAAAATGTGCACTTTACTATCCCAAGATGCAATTGTAGAGAATTTGTTAACAGCATTGAAACAACGTAACTGATGCTGGTCAGTCAGGCGATTGTCAACATGGCAGATATGTTAGTATGTAGTATGTTCAGATTACATATATGTAACGGAGGCTAGCTAGCAGTTGCTCTGCGAGCAAACCTCATTCCTCTGATCTCAAGTGAATGACACTAAAAGGTTGCAGCCTTTAGCATCCTTTCTAAAGTGTCCAACTCTCATGCTGGAAGTCCCAGTTTCGAGTCCCACTTGGAGCGGGTGGTCGGACATGAGGGGTTAAATATAGATGTAGAATGTACTTTTTAAATGGTCGTCCTTATTCAAAATAAGTACCTACTTAAGAGAGTGTGCGATTTCAGATGCAGCCCTTGTTTGAATACTTAATCTGAAACTGAGTTCAGCTTCCTCCTAAATTTAAAGTGATATGCAGAATGCACGCTGCTAATGAAAGGTAGTTTCTTGCTCTAAATTTAACATCAGAAAGACACTGGACTCCAACATTGGACTCTTGGTGAAATCAGGTTGATGTCAAAACCCAACCTAGACTTGATATCAACCCCCAATGCTGTGTGGATGTTGACATTATGACATTTAGGAGATGTTGGGTTTTGCTTACTGTACCTAAAATGTTGGCCTTTGGCATTAATTTTAAATGGCCATGATACATTTGGTAAACATTGAATATGATGTTGACTCAAAACCAGTAAAATATCAAGATCAGCTGCTGTCAGTATTCAATGTCAAATTGATGATGGCATTAGACATTGTCCTGACATTTAGTTTTGGTCAACCTTTATCAAAACCTATATCCATGTGCTGTATGATGCCTGTGGCTCGTTGGTTAGGTATGAATCTTCTAAGTGTAATTCTTTTGTTTTTATTTTGTTTTTGTTTTTTTTTAATGTAAATTGTATTACTTTTTATGATTTGCGATTTTCACTAGTAGATGATAAGATGGGTGAAAAGGGAGGTCTTGCATGAACACTTGTTTTTAATGGAGTCATATAATTAGGAGTCAAGCATGGAAGTTCTAGTTTTTGGCTTTATTAATTATTTTTCTTTTTGTTTAGAGCCAACGATCTTCTGTTCAGCACCTGTCGTGGAAAACCGATGGGTAAAACGTGGAGAGAAGACACAGTACGTAACCGATGACACAGTAACCATCCTCTGCAGAGAGGGATTTGATCTGATTGGCTCATCAGTGGTCACATGTGGATCAGATGGCCAGTGGTTGGACTTGCCTGTGTGTCAACCTGAAGGTAATTTAGGCTGTTTTCACACTGCATCTAAAATTACATACTTCTCTAAGGCTACAAACAGTTTGTGACAAAAACATTTCACAGTACTCATAAAAGAGTTGACAAAATATACTCTGATATTTGACATCTTCTGGCGAGATTGGACACTTTACTGTCCCATGATGCCACAGGAGAGAATTTGTTAATGGCGATGAAACAGCAAAACTGACGCTGGTAGGTCAGGAGATTATGTCAACATGGCAGATATGTTAGTGTGTAGTATGTTCGGATTACATATATGTAACAGTGGCCAGCTAGCAGTTGCTGTGTGGGAGTAAACCTCACTCCTCTGATCTGAAGCGACACTCTAGTGACTGTTGCTAGATGTTAGTCTTTAGCCTCCTTGTTAAAGCATCCAACTCTCATGCTGGCTGACTAGGGTTTGAGTCCTGCTTGGAACGGACAGTCAGACATGCGGGAATACATATAGAATGTACTTTTTAAAAGGTCATCCTTATTCAAAATAAGTACCTACTCAAGAGAGTGTGAGATTTCAGATGTTTCACTGGTTTGAATACTTAATCTGAAACTGAGTTCAACTTTCTTCTAAATTTCAAGTGATATGAAGAATACATGCTGCTCACTAAAGGTAGTGTCTTGCTCTAAATCTAACACCAGAAAGACATTGGACTCCAACATTAGACTCTTGGTGAAATCAGGTTGACGTCAAAACCCAACATTGACTTGATATCAACCTCCAACATTGGATAGACATTGAATTCCTGTCACTTTATAATTTAACGCTGTGTGGATGTTAACATTATGTCATTTAGCAGATGATGGGTTTTGGCTACCATAGCTAAAATGTTGGCTTTTGGCATTAGGCAAGGCAAGTTTATTCATAAAGCACGTTTCATGCACAATGGCAATTCAAAGTGCTTTACATAGAAATTAATTAAAACATTGATAACATATGCATAAGAAATAAGAATGCCATGCGGAAAAAATAGAAACAAGTATAATTAAAATAATTGTAAAGAGAATAAAAAATAACATGATGATAAATAGATCCCTAGCTGTCTGATTCCAAATTTGGGTAACCTATCTGAGATGGAAGAGATGGGGCAGGTTTGCAATGACTCCTGGACCTTAGGGGACGTTACCTTTGCCCCGCAGGGCCTCCCCTTTCTTGTGTCTGCTTCTTTACACTGTCTGTTACCACAAGCAGAATGAAATGAAGCACACTGCTTTCCTTTTCCAATCTCTTCAGACAGCCCTGATCTGTTCAGGAAGCTGGTTCCAACTACAGCTGGCATAATAGCTAAAGGCAGACTCTCCTTGCTTTGAGTGAACTCTTGGTATTTCTAACCGACTTGATCCTGCTGATCTGAGGGATCTGTTGGGTGTAATATGTTCATATTTTCTGGTTCTGCTCAGAATCCTGGCAGCAGCGTTCTGTATGAGCTGCAGCTGTCTAATGGTCTTTTTGGGAAGGCCGGTGAGAAGGCCATCACAATAGTCCACCCTACTGGTGATGAAAGCATGAACCAGTTTCTCTAAGTCTTGACTGGAAACAAAGCATCTAATTTTTATACCCTTTTTCAGGTGATAATAGTATGCTGATTTAGTTATTCCTTTGACATGACTACTGAAACTCAGGTCTGACTCCAAAATCACACAAAGATTCCAGACTTGATTTTTTTGTTATTAGACCTTTAGCCATAAGATATCCATTCACCTTGAGAATTTCATCTTTGTTTACAAATGTAGTGCCTTCATTTTTTTCGTTGTTTAACCAAAGATAGTTTTGGCACATTAATGTTAAATTGCCATGATATATTTGGTAGACATTGAATTTGGCATTGACTTAAAACCAGTCAAATATCAAGGTCAGCTGCTGTCAGTATTCAGTGTCAAATTGATGATGGCATTAGACATCGTCTTGACATTCAGTTTTGGTCACCCTTTATCAAAACCTATATTCATGTGCCTTATGATGCCCGTGGCCCGCTGGTTAGGTATTAAACTTCTTTTAATGCATTTATTTGTACTTTTTTTTGTAAATTGTATTACTTTTTATGAGTTGCAATTTTTCCTATTAGAAGATAAAATGGATGAAAAAGGCTAACTTTCATGAACTCTGGTTTTAATGGTGTCATTATTAGGGGTCAAGCATGGAAGGTCAAGTTTTTTGCTTTATGAATTGTTTTTTCTCCTGGTTTAGAGACTAAGATCTACTGTTCAGCACCTGTTGTGGCAAACCGATTAGTAAAACGTCGAGAGAGGAATCAGTACGATCCCCAAGACACATTTACCATCATCTGCAGTAAGGGATATGAACTGATTGGCTCATCAGTGGTCACATGTGGAGCAGATGGCCAGTGGCTGGACTTGCCTGAGTGTCGCCTTGAAGGTAATTTAGGCTGTTTTCACACTGCACTTGAAATCACATACTTCCAGAAGGTTAAAAACAGTCTGTGACAAAATAATTCACAGTACTTTTAAAAGAGTTGATGATGTACTACAACCAGCAAGATTGGACATTTTACTATCCCAAGATGCAACGGCAGAGAATTTGTTAATGTCAGTGAAACAACTTAACTGACAGTGGTAGCTCAGGAAATTATGTCAACATGGCGGATATGTTATATTTAGTATGTTTCGATTACATTTATGTAACGGAGGCCAGCTGGTAGTTGCTGTGTGAGTAAACCTCACTCCTCTGATCTCAAGTGACTGACGCTAAAGGTTGCAGCATACTTTTTAAAGCGTCCAACTCTTATGCTAGAAGACCCGGTTTCAAGTCCCACTTTACTTGGAGAAGTCAGTCAGACGTGGGGTTACATATAGAATATACTTTTTAAATTGTCATCCTTATTTAAAATAAGTACCTACTCAAGAGAGTGTGTGATTTCAGATGTATTCCTGGTTTGAATACTTAATCTGAAACTGAGTTCAACTTCCTCCTGAATTTCAAGTGATATGAAACATGCCTTTTTTCTCACTAAATGTATTTTCTTGCTCTAAATCTAGCATCGAAAAGACATTGGACTCTTGTCGAAATCAGGTTGATGTCAAAACCCAACATTGACTTGATATCAACCTCCAACACTAGACAGAAATTGAATTCCTGTCACTTTATAATTTAGTCATGTGTGGATGTTAATATTTTGACATTCAGCAAATGCTGGGTTTTGGTTACTGTGCCTAAAACGTTGGCCTTTGGAATTAATATAAAATAGCCATGATATATTAGGTAGACATTGAATTTGGCATTGACTCAAACCCAGTAAGTTATGAAGGTCAGCTGTTGTCCGTATTCAAAAGCAACTTAATGATATCATTAGTCATCATCTTGACATTCAATTTTGGTCACATTTTATCAAAACCTATATTCATGTGCCTTATGATGCCTGTGGCCCGCTAGTTAGGTATTAAACATCTAAGTGTAATTCTTTTAATTTATTTATTTGTACTTTATGTAAATTGTATTACTTTTTATGAGTTGTGATTTTCACTGGTAGATGATAAGATGAAAAGGGAGAACTTGCATGAACACTTGGTTTAATGTTGTCATATAATTAGGGGTCAAGCATAAAAGGTCAAGTCATTGGCTTTATGTATTGTTTTTTCTCCTGGTTTAGAGACAAAGACCTACTGTTCAGCACCTGTTGTGGCAAACCGATTGGTAAAACGTCGAGAGAGGAATCAGTACGAACCCCAAGACACATTTACCATCGTCTGCAGTAAGGGATTTGAACTGGTTGGCTCATCAGTGGTCACATGTGGATCAAATGGCCAGTGGCTGGACTTGCCTGAGTGTCGCCCTGAAGGTAATTTAGGCTGTTTTCACACTGCATCTGAAATCACATACTTCCCTAAGGCTAAATATATTCTGTGACAAAAGAATTCACAGTACTCATAAAAGAGTTGGCAAAATGTACTCTGATGACTTACTACTACCGGCGAGATTGGACATTTTACCATACCAAGATGCAATGGGAGAATATTTGTTAATGGCAGTCAGGGCCGGCGTTTGCTATAATAGGCGAGCTAGGCGGTTGCCTAGGGCGACAATTGTGTTAGGGGCGCGAGCGCGCTCTAGCGCCGCCCATTACTTCCCTTTAAGCATAAAATCGGAACAAGCGAAATACAACATAATGTTCATGAAACATGATCATCACGGGGCGCCCCCTCAGCCACACGTTTAATTACTTATCAACCTGATTATTGGATTGAATTGATGGTGATTATTGATTATTAGTTCAGGCGTTAGGTCAGGCAAGTGCTCATCTTGCGCATTCATCAAAAGTGAGGCGTCTAAACCCGCGGATGCACAGGGACGGAAAAAGAGAAAAAAAGAAAGGAAGAAAATTGAAAGAAAGCCCAGTATAGAGGTTAGTCTTCTTATCTCAGCCAATAAGTTGTCAAACAAAATAACATTACTTAGTATCAATCTTATCAACTAATATTTATTTTATAAATATTATTAATATTGTCACTAAGCTATCACTTGCTAGTTTTCTACATAATTACTATACGTATTGCAAACATAACTTCACTGACAATAATCTACAATAACCTACATGGATGTCATTTAAATATCAAAAGTCCAGTTCGTTATGAATATGGATAACGTATGCATGTTATTTATGAAAAGTACAAACGCTCTCTGCGTGGGCGTCGGAAGGAAATAAATACGGCCTCTCGTTTTGTTTTTGTTTTTTGTTTGTACTAGAGCAGCCTAACGAAAGATGCCATATTATTTACATTAAACACAAATATGCTGTGTTCACCAAATTCTCTACAGTGGCTGTAGTGTAGTGGTAAGACGCATGGCATCAAGATTTGATGCAGGTCGATCAGAGGTTCGATCCTGCCTTTTGCCACACTCGCTCTATTCCCTTTTCCCATCACATATCAGATCGGAAAGGCATTTATTTTCAATCAAAAGTGAGAAAATGTTTGAAAAGTGGAAATAAAGCATCTAACGTGTTGAATAATAAGTGCTTCTCGGTTAAGGGTAGGCCTAGGAAAACAGACGTGCTGAATTAGAATAGAGACGATAAAAGTGAGTGGAGGGGGGGGGGGGGTGGGGGGCGCAAAACTTCATCTCGCCTAGGGCAACCAAAGAGCTAGAGCCGGCCCTGATGGCAGTGAAACAACATAACTAACGCTGGTAGGTCAGGAAATTATGTAAACATGGCGGATATGTTAGTATGTAGGTTGTTCTGATTACATATATGTAACGAAGGCCAGCTAGTAGTTGCTGTGCGAGTAAACCTCACTCCTCTGATCTCAAGAGATGCTCTAGTGACTGACGCTAGAGGTTGCAGCAGTTTTCCTCGCTATTAAAGCCTCCAAATCTCATGCTGGCAGGCGCGGGTTTAAGTCCCGCTTGGAGCCATTTTTGTCTTTATTTAACCAAAGATAGTTTTGGCACATTAATGTTAAATTGCCATGATACATTTGGTAGACATTGAATTTGTGGTTGACTCAAAACCAGTAATATATCAAGATCAGCTGCTGTCAGTATTCAGTGTCAAATTGATGATGGCATTAGGCATGGTCCTGACATTCAGTTTTGGTCACCCTTCATCAAAACCTATATTCATGTGCCTTATGATGTCTGTGGCCCCAGTGGTTAGGTATTCAACTTCTAAGTGTACTTCTTTAAATGTATTTATTTGTACTTTTTATGTAAATTGTATTACTTTTTATGAGCTGCGATTTTTACTATTAGGTGGTAAGATGAAAATTTGCATGAACACTTGTTTTTAATGCTCTCATATAATTAGGGGTCAAGCATGGAAGGTCATGTTTTTGGCTTTATTAATATTTTTATCTCCTGGTTTAGGGCCAAAGATCTACTGTTCAGCACCTGATGTGGCAAACCGATTGGTAAAACGTCGCGAGAGGACGCAGTATGATCCCCAATACACATTTACCATCATCTGCAGTAAGGGATTTGATCTGATTGGCTCATCAGTGGTCACATGTGGAGCCGATGGCCAGTGGCTGGACTTGCCTGAGTGTCGCCCTGAAGGTAATTTAGGCTTTATTATTTAACATTGTGTGGATGTTAACATTATGACATTTAGCAGATGTTGGGTTTTGGTTACCATAGATACAATTTTGATATTTTGGTTAATATTATGTCATTACATGTGATCATTATTATGACTATCATATTTTTTGTTTATTGCTTTATTTATCCAAATGGGGCAATTAGTTTACGTTCTCATGGTGCGTCACAAGTAACACTTAACACAAATACATTCAAACATTCAAAACACAAAACATATATATATATATAATAAATAAATAATCAAAAGTAAATTTATAAAGATTTGTCGAACATTTAATTGTCCTTAAACGCACCCCAGGGGCATCCACTCAAAGTCCAAATTCCAACTGGTGTGTGCTGTATCCCATTATTTTGTGTGCCATTCTCAGCACTTGGTGTTCATAGTACAATGTAAGGCTTTGTAAGGGAACTCCCATAATTTTTGAGCACATAATGACAATACCTTGTAGACGATTTTTGTTCATACTAGACAATGATAAAAACCAACAAATAAAGGAAAAAGACAAAATACTTTCAATTAATGAGTTGTAAAAAGACCTGAGGATTCCTCTCTGTACATTAAAATAATTAAGCTTTCGTAGCGCAAAAAATCTCTGATATGTTGGGTTTTGGTTACTGTAGCCTAGAATGTCGGCTGTTGGGATTAACATTAAATTGCCATAATACATTTAGTAGACATCAAATTTGGTGTTGACTCAAAACCAATAAAATAGGGCAAGGGCAGCTGCTGTCAGTATTAAATGTGAAATGTATGATGGTATTAGACATTATCTTGACATTCAATTTTGGTCACCCTTCATCAAGATCTATATTAATGTGCCTTATAATGCCTGTGGCCCGCTGGTTATGTATTAAACTTCTAAGTGTAATTATTTTAATATATTTATTTGTATTTTTTATGTAAATTGTATTACTTTTTATGAGTTACAATTTTTACTTAGATGATAAGATCAGTGAAAAGGAGAACTGGCATGAACACTTGTTTTTAATGATGTCACATAATTATAGGTGAAGCCTTGAAGGTCAAGTTTTTGGCTTTATGAATTGTTTTTTCTCCTGGTTTAGAGCCAACAATCTTATGTTCAGCACCTGATGTGACAAACCGAGTGGTAAAACGTCGCGAGAAGACGCAGTACGTACCCCAAGACACATTTACCATCATCTGCAGTAAGGGATTTTATCTGATTGGCTCACCAGTGGTCACATGTGGATCAGATGGCCAGTGGCTGGACTTGCCTGAGTGTCAAACTGAAGGTAATTTAGGCTGTTTTCACACTGCTTCTCAAATTGTATACTTCCCTAAGGCTAAAAACAGTCTGAAACTAAGTATGATAGACATTAAATTCTTGTCACTTTATAATTCAACATTGTGTGGATGTTGATATTATGATATATAGCAGATGTTAGGTTTTGGTTACCACAGTTAAATGTTGATATTGTTGAACATTATACCATGAATTGTCATTATTACGACCATCAGATGTTGGGTTTTGGTTATTGTACCTAAAATGTTGGTCTTTAGCATTAATATGAGATTGCCATGATATATTTGGTGGACATTGAATTAGACTTTGTCGCAAACCAGTAAAATATCAAGGTCAGCTGCTGTCAGTATTCAGTGTCAAATTGATGATGGCATTAGACATCGTCCTGACTTTCAGTTTTGGTCACCCTTCATCAAAACCTATATTTATATGCCTTATGATGTCTGTGGCCCGCTGGGTAGATATTAAACTTCTATGTGTAATTCTTTTATTTATACTTTTTTAATGTAAATTATATTGCTATTTATGGGTTGTGATTTTCGTTAGTAGATGATAAGATGGGTGAAAAAGAAGTACTTTCATGACCACTTGTTTTTAATGGTGTCATATAATTAGGGGTCAAGCATGGAAGGTCAGGTGTTTGGCTTTATGTATTGTTTTTTCTCCTGGTTTAGATCAAATTATCTTCTGTTCTGCACCTGTTGTGGCAAACCGATGGGTAAAACGTGGAGAGAAGACACAGTATGTACCCGAAGACACATTTACCATCACCTGCAATGAGGGATTTGATCTGATTGGCTCATCAGTGGTCACATGTGGATCAGATGGCCAGTGGGTGGACTTGCCTGAGTGTGTCCCTGAAGGTAATTTAGGCTGTTTTCAAACTGCAAAATGTACTCTGATGACCTACTACTTCTGGTGAGATTGGCCACTTTACTATCCCATGATGCCACGGGAGAGAATTTATTAATGGCAGTGAAATGATGTAACTGATGCTGGTAGGTCAGGAGATTATGTCAACATGGCGGATATGTTAGAATACTAGTGACTGATACTAAAGGTTGCAGCCTTTAGCCTCCTTGTTAAAGCAGCCAACTCTCAAGTTGGCTCATCAGGGTTCGAGTCCCGCTATAGAGGGCGGTTGGATATGCGGGGTTACATATAGAATATACTTTTTAAATGGTCGTCCTTATTTAAAAATAGTATCTACTCAAGAGAGAGTATGATTTCAGATTCAGGCCTGGTTTGAATACTTAAATTAAAACTGATTTCAACTTTCTCCTAAATTTCAAGTGATATGAAGAATAAATTCTGCTTACTAAAGATAATTATTTGCTTTAACATCAGAAAGAAACTGGACTCCAACATTGGACTCTTAGTGAAATCAGGTTAATGTCAAAACCCAACACTGACTTGATATCAACGTCCAACATTGGATAGACATTGAATTCCTGTCACTTTATAATGTAACGCTGTGTGGATGTTAACATTATGACATTTAGCAGATTTTGGGTTTTGGTTACCATAGATAAAATTTGATATTTGATGTTAATATGATGCCATTAAATGTTATCATTATGACGACCATCAGATGTTGGGTTTTGGTTACTGTACCTAAAATGTTGGCCTTTGGCATTAATATGAGATTTCGATGATACTTTTGGTAGACAATGAATTTGGCGTTGAATCAAAACCAGTCAAATATCAAGGTCATCTGCTGTCAGTATTCAATGACAAATTGATGATGGCATTAGACATCATCTTGACATTCAGTTTTGGTCAACCTTCATCAAAACCTATATTTATATGCCTTATGATGCTGGTTAGGCATTAAACTTCTTTTAATATATTTATTTGGTAACACTTTACAATACGGGTGCACTAATATGTATGAATTCATGCTTAACTAATGCACAGATAATCATGAGTTAATGTATTACTAATAGAGAACTAACCCATTTATTAATGATTACTGCACCAGCAACTAATGAAGATTATACATGATTAATAGTTTAAGTAATCATTAAATTGTTATTAGTTAAATGTGTCATGTATTATTTCCTTAAAAACATATCATATTAACTAATAATTTAAATGAACGTGTTAATTACTACTACGGGTCAAAGCCATGCATTTCAACTTCCAGTTTTCTGCTTTAATTAATCATTAGCTAATGATATACAAAGGTATCGTTATGTTATGACTTTATTGTTGGGGCACGTGACTATTAACTAATTGATTACGTAATATGTTAATGTGGTTATGGGTTTTGAATTAATTAATAGTCACGTGCCCAAACAAGTAAAGTCATAACATAATGTTTAATTAAAGCAGATAACTGGAAGTTTAAATGCATGGCTTTGACCCCTTGTGATAATTAAGACATTCATTTACATTATTAGTTAATATAATGCGTTATTATGGAATTAATACATTATGTCACATTTAACTAATAACAATTTATTGATTACTAAATCTATTTATCATGTAGAATCTTCATTAGTTGCTGATGCAGTAATCATTAATAAATGGGTTAGTTCAGCATTAGTAATACATTAAAGTGTTAGTTCACCCCAAAACGAAATTGATGTCATTAATGACTCACCCTAATGTCGTTCCACACCCATAAGACAACCGTTCATCTTCAGAACACAGTTTAAGATATTTAATATTTAGTCCGAGATCATATCCAAGTGTATGCACACTATACTGTCCATGTCCAGAAAGGGAATAAAAACATCATCAAAGTAGTCCATATGAGACATCAGTTAGTTAATTAGAATCTCTTGAAGCATCGAAAATACATTTTGGTCCAAAAATAACAAAAACTACGATTTTATTCAGCAAAATGGTTATGAATCAGTGAATCGATCAATGATTCGGATCGCCTGTGTCATGTGATTTCAGCAGTTTGACAGTTTGGCACGCGATCCGAATCATTGATCGATTCACAACCATTTGAATCTTTATTTGAAGTTTGAACACAAAGAAGGAGAAGAGAAGACAATGCTGAATAAAGTTGTAGTTTTTGTTATTTTTGGACCAAAATGTATTTTCGATGCTTCAAGAGATTCTAATTAACCCACTGATGTTTATTCCCTTTCTGGACATGGACAGTATAGTGTGTATACACTTGGATACGCTCTCGGACTAAATATAAAATATCTTAAACTGTGTTCCGATGATGAACTAAGGTCTTACGGGTGTGGAACGACTTTAGGGTGAGTCATTAATGACATCAAATTCATTTTTGGTGCATTAGTTAAGCATGAAATCGTGCATTTTACATTTACATTTACATTTAATCATTTAGCAGACGCTTTTATCCAAAGCGACTTACAAAAAAGGGGAGAGTAATAGAAGCAACGGAACAGACAAGGCCAAAAACCTGTAAGAGCTGTAAGAAATCTCAATTAATTAGCACAATACACAATTTTTTTTTTTTTTTTTTTTTTTTTTTTAAAAAGACAGACATCTACAACAAAAACTCACGTCCGCACAGTGCCGAACACTGGATTTTGATAGCTAAGATAGCTACAACCCATTAGGACTAAGGCTGTTGCCCCAGCTGTTGTCGTTAATGCAGATTCAGTGGCCCAATGGGTTGGTTTTGTATTCTAGCTAAACGCGCAGCAATAGCCATCTACAACAAAAACTCACGTACGCAATATACAGAACACTGGATTCTGATAGTTATGATTACTATGTAACACACCCGCCTGAAGGCGCAAATCCGGATGAGAGACGTAGATATGATCCCGGAGTGTACGCTTTTGGTCGTTGCTGTGGTGATCAGTAAGTGCTATTCTGTATTGGTCAAGTGCAAATGGAAAAGATGTGTCTTAAGATGTTTTTTAAGAATGGCTACAGACTCGGCAGCACGAATTGAGATCGGCAGGTCATTCCACCAGGTAGGAACGGTCCAGGAAAATGTCCGTGAGAGCGATTTCATGCCTCTTTGGGATGGAACCACGAGGCGCCGCTCGTTCGCAGAACGCAAGCTTCTGGAGGGTGTGTAAGTCTGAGCAAGTGAATTTAGGTATATTGGTGCCGAGCCAGAGGTTGTTTTGTAGGCGATAACTAGTGCCTTGAATTTGATGCGAGCAGCCATTGGCAACCAGTGCAGTTTGATGAAGAGAGGCGTAACATGGGCTCTCTTCGGCTCATTAAAGACCACTCTCGCCGCTGCATTCTGGATCAGCTGCAAGGGTTTGATAGTGCATGCTGGAAGCCCAGCCAGAAGAGCATTACAATAATCCAGTCTGGAGAGAACAAGAGCTTGAACCAGGAGTTGTGCAGCCTGTTCTGATAGGAAGGGTCTAATCTTTCTAATTTTGTATAAAGCAAATCTGCAGGACCGGGCTGTTGCAGTAATGTGGTCAGTGAAGTTTAACTGGTCATCAATCACAACTCCAAGGTTTCTTGCTGTCCTTGATGGAGTTATGGTCGATGAACCAAGCTGAATGGATAAATTTTGATGAAGTGCTGGGTTGTTTGAGAAAACAAGTAATTCTGTCTTTGCAAGATTGAGTTTAAGATGATGCTCTTTCATCCAGTCAGAAATGTCTGTCAGACAGGCAGCGATACGAACACTGACTGTAGGATCATCTGGTTGAAATGAGAAGTAGAGTTGAGTGTCATCCGCATAGCAGTGATAGGAGAAGCCGTGTTTCTGAATGACAGAACCTAATGATGACATGTAGATGGAGAAGAGAAGTGGTCCAAGGACTGAGCCCTGGGGAACCCCAGTAGCTAGATTATAAGACTTAGACACTTCACCTCTCCATGACACCCTGTAGGACCTACCAGAGAGGTAAGACCTGACTAGATTTTAGTGCACCCATATTGTAAAGTGTTGCCATCATTTTTATGATATGCGATTTTTACTAGTATATGATGAAATGGGTAAAAAGGAGAACTTCCATGAACACTTGTTTTTAATGGTGTCATATAATTAGGGGTCAAGAATGGAAGGTCATGTTTTTGGCTTTATGTATTGTTTTTTCTCCTGGTTTAGAGATTAAGACCTACTGTTCAGCACCTGTCGTGGAAAACCGATGGGTAAAACGTCGAGAGAGGACGCAGTACGATCCCCAAGACACATTTACCATCGTCTGCAGTAAGGGATTTGAACTGGTTGGCTCATCAGTGGTCACATGTGGATCAAATGGCCAGTGGCTGGACTTGCCTGTGTGTCAAACTGAAGGTAATTTAGGCTGTCTTCACACTGCATCTGAAATCACATATTTCCCTAAGGCTAAAAACAGTCTGCGACAAAAACAATTCACAGTACTCATAAAAGAGTTGGCAAAATATACTCCTACTGACCTACTACTTTTGGCAAGATTAAACACTTTACTATCCCAAGATGCAACGGGAGATCATTTTTTTAGTGGCTGTGAAATGATTATGTCAACATGGCAAATATGTTAGTATGTAGTAAGTACAGATTACAAATTTGAAACAGAGGCCAGCTAGTATTTGCTGTGGGAGTAAACCTCACTCCTCTGATCTCAAACACCTGGTAACAAAGGTTGCAGCCTTTAGCCTCCTTTTTAAAGCGTCCAACTCTTATGCTGGCAGATCCAGGTTCGAGTTCCACTTGTAGCAGGCAGACAGAATGTACTTTTTAAATGGTTGTACTTATTCAAAATAAGTACCCAGTCAAGAGAGTGTGTGCGATTTCAGATGTATCCCTGGTTTGAATACTTAATCTGAAACTGAGTTCAACTTCCTCCTAAATTTCAAGTAATATGAAGAATACATGCTGCTCACTAAAGGTAGTTTCTTGCTCTAAATTTAACATCAGAAAGACATTGGACTCCAACATTTGGACTCTTGGTGAAATCAGGTTGATGTCAAAACCCAACATTGACTTGATATCAACCTTCAACATTGGATAGACACTGAATTCTTGTCACTTTATAATTTAATGCTGTGTGGATGTTAACATTATGACATTTAGCAGATGTTGGGTTTTTGTTACCATAGCTAAAATGTTGGACTTTGGCATTAATTTAAAATTACAATGAATTGGTAGACATTGAATTTGGCGTTGACTGAAAACCAGTAAAATATCAAGATCAGCTGTTTTCCGTATTCAATGACAAAATGTGGCATTAGATATCGTCCTGCCATTCGATTTTGGTTACCCTTCATCAAAACTTATATTCATGTGCCTTATGATGCCTGTGGCCCACTGGTTAGGTATTAAACTTTTAAGTGTAATTATTTTAATTTATTTATTTGTACTTTTTAATGTAAATTCTATTACTTTTTATGAGTTGAGATTTTCACTAGTAGAATATAAGATGGATGAAAAGGGAGATTTTGCATGAACACTTGTTTTTAATAATGTCATATAATTAGGGGTCAAGCATGCAAGGTCAAGTCTTTGGCTTTATGTATTGTTTTTTCTCCTGGTTTAGAGACAAAGACCTACTGTTCAGCACCTGTTGTGGCAAACCGATTGGTAAAACGTCGAGAGAGGAATCAGTACGAACCCCAAGACACATTTACCATCATCTGCAGTAAGGGATATTATCTGATTGGCTCATCAGTGGTCACATGTGGATCAGATGGCCAGTGGCTGGACTTGCCTGAGTGTCGCCCTGAAGGTAATTTAGGCTGTTTTCACACTGCATCTGAAATCACATACTTACCTAAGGCTAAAAACAGTCTGTGACAAAATAATTCACAGTACTCATAAAAGAGTTGGCAAAATGTACTCTGATGAAATTCTACAATCGCCGAGATTGTACACTTTACTATCCCATGATGCCATAGGAGAGAATTTGTGAACGTCAGTGAAACGACGCAACTGATGCTGTTAGGGGTCAGGAAATTATGTCAACATGGGTGACACTTTAGTATGTAGTATGTTCGGATTACATGTATGTAACGGAGGCCAGCTAGTAGTTGCTGTGTGCGTACACCTCACTCCTCTGATCTCAAGAGACACTCTAGCAACTGATTCAGCCTTTAGCCTCCTTGTTAAAGTGTCCAACTCTAATGCTGGCTGACCCAGGTACGAGTCCCACTTGGAGTGACATTAGGGGTTACGTATAGACTATACTTTTTAAACGGTTGTCCTTATTCAAAATAAATACCTACTTAAGAGAGTGTGCGATTTCAGATACAGCCCTGGTTTGAATACTTAATCTGAAACTGAGTTCAGCTTCCTCCAAAATTTCAAGTGATATGAAGAATGCATGCTGCTCAATAAAGGTAGTTTCTTGCTCTAAATCTAACACCAGAAAGACATTGGACTCCAACATTGGACTCTTGGTGAAATCAGGTTGATGTCAAAACCCAACATTGACTTCCTGTCACTTTATAATTTAACAGTGTGGATGTTAACATTATGACATTTAGCAGATGTTGGGTTTTGTTGCCATGGCTAAAATGTTGATATTTGATGTTACTATGATGCCATTAGACGTTATCATGACAACCATAAGATGGTGAGATTTGGTTACTGTATGTAAAATATTGGTCTTTGGCATTAATATGAAATTGCCATGATACATTAGCCTGGTCTTACCAGACTATTGTACATTTAATTTGTACAGAGAGTCTGGCCACTCTCCATTGACAAGCGTTTACTTCCGCAAAAGCGAATACTCTGTTGAAGTTTAAAACTATTGGATCTGCCATAACCAATCACTAATGTTTGGTTGTGACGTATTTCATGCGCCTTTCGCCTGTTTTACATATCAAAATCCATCAAAATAAATGTGCAGCCTCCGTAATAAAACCTAAAACTCTTGCATTTGGATTGTGATTTATTCACGCCACGGTGGATGGATAAGAATACACCACAGTCCCAGACGAAGTACTGACGGAAAATGAAAATTGAGCGGAAGTACGTAGGAGGGTGGAACCAGGCTAATGATATATTTGGTAGACATTGTATTTGATGGTGACTCAAAACCAGTAAAATATTAAGGTATGCTGCTGTCAGTATTTAATGTCAAATTGATGATGGCATTAGACATCGTCCTGACATTCAGTTTTGGTCACCCTTCATCAAAACCTATATTCATGTGCCTTATGATGCCTGTGGCCCACTGGTTAGGTATTAGACTTTTGTGTATTTTTTTTAAATTTATTTATTTGTACTTTTTATGTAAATTGTATTAATTTTTATGATTTGTGATTTTCACTAGTAGATGATAAGATGGGTGAAAAAGGAAAACTTAGATGAACACTTGTTTTTTATAGTGTCATATAATTTGGGGTCAAGCATTGAAGTTCAAGTTTTTGGCTTTATGAATTGTTTTTTCTCCTGGTTTAGGGCCAAAGATCTACTGTTCAGCACCTGATGTGGCAAACCGATTGGTAAAACGTCGCGAGATGACGCAGTACGATCCCCAATACACATTTACCATCACCTGCAGTAAGGGATATGATCTGATTGGCTCATCAGTGGTCACATGTGGATCAGATGGCCAGTGGCTGGACTTGCCTGAGTGTCGCCCTGAAGGTAATTTAGGCTTTATTATTTAACATTGTGTGGATGTTAACATTATGACATTTAGCAGATGTTGGGTTTTGGTTACCATAGATAAAATTTTGATATTTTAGGTTAATATTATGTCATTACATGTGATCATTCTTATGACTATCATATTTTTTGTTTATAGCTTTATTTATCCAAATGGGGCAATTAGTTTACGTTCTCATGGTGCGTCACAAGTAACACAAATACATTCAAACATTCAAAACACAAAACATATATATATAAATAAATAATCAAAAGTAAATTTATAAATATTTGTTGAACATTTAATTGTCCTTAAATGCACCCCAGGGGCATCCACTCAAAGTCCAAATTCCAACTGGTGTGTGCTGTATCCCATTATTTTGTGTGCCATTCTCAGCACTTGGTGTTCATAGTACAATGTAAGGCTTTGTAAGGGAACTCCCATAATTTTTGAGCACATAATGACAATACCTTGTAGACGATTTTTGTTCATAGTAGACAATGATAAAAACCAACAAATAAAGGAAAAAGACAAAATACTTTCAATTAATGAGTTGTAAAAAGACCTGAGGATTCCTCTCTGTACATTAAAATAATTAAGCTTTCGTAGCGCAAAAAATCTCTGATATGTTGGGTTTTGGTTACTGTAGCCTAGAATGTCGGCCGTTGGGATTAACATTAAATTGCCATAATACATTTAGTAGACATCAAATTTGGTGTTGACTCAAAACCAATAAAATAGGGCAAGGGCAGCTGCTGTCAGTATTAAATGTGAAATGTATGATGGTATTAGACATTATCTTGACATTCAATTTTGGTCACCCTTCATCAAGATCTATATTAATGTGCCTTATGATGCCTGTGGCCCGCTGGTTATGTATTAAACTTCTAAGTGTAATTATTTTAATTTATTTATTTGTATTTTTTATGTAAATTGTATTACTTTTTATGAGTTACAATTTTTACTTAGATGATAAGATCGGTGAAAAGGAGAACTGGCATGAACACTTGTTTTTAATGATGTCATATAATTATAGGTGAAGCCTTGAAGGTCAAGTTTTTGGCTTTATGAATTGTTTTTTCTCCTGGTTTAGAGCCAACAATCTTATGTTCAGCACCTGATGTGACAAACCGAGTGGTAAAACGTCGCGAGAAGACGCAGTACGTTCCCCAAGACACATTTACCATCATCTGCAGTAAGGGATTTTATCTGATTGGCTCATCAGTGGTCACATGTGGATCAGATGGCCAGTGGCTGGACTTGCCTGAGTGTCAAACTGAAGGTAATTTAGGCTGTTTTCACACTGCTTCTCAAATTGTATACTTCCCTAAGGCTAAAAACAGTCTGAAACTAAGTATGATAGACATTAAATTCTTGTCACTTTATAATTCAACATTGTGTGGATGTTGATATTATGATATATAGCAGATGTTAGGTTTTGGTTACCACAGTTAAATGTTGATATTGTTGAACATTATACCATGAATTGTCATTATTACGACCATCAGATGTTGGGTTTTGGTTATTGTACCTAAAATGTTGGTCTTTAGCATTAATATGAGATTGCCATGATATATTTGGTGGACATTGAATTAGACTTTGTCGCAAACCATTAAAATATCAAGGTCAGCTGCTGTCAGTATTCAATGTCAAATTGATGATGGCATTAGACATCGTCCTGACTTTCAGTTTTGGTCACCCTTCATCAAAACCTATATTTATATGCCTTATGATGTCTGTGGCCCGCTGGGTAGATATTAAACTTCTATGTGTAATTCTTTTATTTATACTTTTTTAATGTAAATTATATTGCTTTTTATGGGTTGCGATTTTTTATGGGGTTTCGTTAGTAGATGATAAGATGGGTGAAAAAGAAGTACTTTCATGACCACTTGTTTTTAATGGTGTCATATAATTAGGGGTCAAGCATGGAAGGTCAGGTGTTTGGCTTTATGTATTGTTTTTTCTCCTGGTTTAGATCAAATTATCTTCTGTTCTGCACCTGTTGTGGCAAACCGATGGGTAAAACGTGGAGAGAAGACACAGTATGTACCCGAAGACACATTTACCATCACCTGCAATGAGGGATTTGATCTGATTGGCTCATCAGTGGTCACATGTGGATCAGATGGCCAGTGGGTGGACTTGCCTGAGTGTGTCCCTGAAGGTAATTTAGGCTGTTTTCAAACTGCAAAATGTACTCTGACGACCTACTACTTCTGGTGAGATTGGCCACTTTACTATCCCATGATGCCACAGGAGAGAATTTATTAATGGCAGTGAAATGATGTAACTGATGCTGGTAGGTCAGGAGATTATGTCAACATGGCGGATATGTTAGAATACTAGTGACTGATACTAAAGGTTGCAGCCTTTAGCCTCCTTGTTAAAGCAGCCAACTCTCAAGTTGGCTCATCAGGGTTCGAGTCCCGCTATAGAGGGCGGTTGGATATGCGGGGTTACATATAGAATATACTTTTTAAATGGTCGTCCTTATTTAAAAATAGTATCTACTCAAGAGAGAGTATGATTTCAGATTCAGGCCTGGTTTGAATACTTAAATTAAAACTGATTTCAACTTTCTCCTAAATTTCAAGTGATATGAAGAATAAATTCTGCTTACTAAAGATAATTATTTGCTTTAACATCAGAAAGACACTGGACTCCAACATTGGACTCTTAGTGAAATCAGGTTAATGTCAAAACCCAACACTGACTTGATATCAACGTCCAACATTGGATAGACATTGAATTCCTGTCACTTTATAATGTAACGCTGTGTGGATGTTAACATTATGACATTTAGCAGATTTTGGGTTTTGGTTACCGTAGATAAAATTTGATATTTGATGTTAATATGATGCCATTAAATGTTATCATTATGACGACCATCAGATGTTGGGTTTTGGTTACTGTACCTAAAATGTTGGCCTTTGGCATTAATATGAGATTTCGATGATACTTTTGGTAGACAATGAATTTGGCGTTGAATCAAAACCAGTCAAATATCAAGGTCATCTGCTGTCAGTATTCAATGACAAATTGATGATGGCATTAGACATCATCTTGACATTCAGTTTTGGTCAACCTTCATCAAAACCTATATTTATATGCCTTATGATGCTGGTTAGGCATTAAACTTCTTTTAATATATTTATTTGGTAACACTTTGCAATACGGGTGCGCTAATATGTATGAATTCATGCTTAACTAATGCACAGATAATCATGAGTTAATGTATTACTAATAGAGAACTAACCCATTTATTAATGATTACTGCATCAGCAACTAATGAAGATTATACATGATTAATAGTTTAAGTAATCATTAAATTGTTATTAGTTAAATGTGTCATGTATTATTTCCTTAAAAACATATCCTATTAACTAATAATTTAAATGAACGTGTTAATTACTACTACGGGTCAAAGCCATGCATTTCAACTTCCAGTTTTCTGCTTTAATTAATCATTAGCTAATGATATACAAAGGTATCGTTATGTTATGACTTTATTGTTGGGGCACGTGACTATTAACTAATTGATTACGTAATATGTTAATGTGGTTATGGGTTTTGAATTAATTAATAGTCACGTGCCCAAACAAGTAAAGTCATAACATAATGTTTAATTAAAGCAGATAACTGGAAGTTTAAATGCATGGCTTTGACCCCTTGTGATAATTAAGACATTCATTTACATTATTAGTTAATATAATGCGTTATTATGGAATTAATACATTATGTCACATTTAACTAATAACAATTTATTGATTACTAAATCTATTTATCATGTAGAATCTTCATTAGTTGCTGATGCAGTAATCATTAATAAATGGGTTAGTTCAGCATTAGTAATACATTAAAGTGTTAGTTCACCCCAAAACGAAATTGATGTCATTAATGACTCACCCTAATGTCGTTCCACACCCGTAAGACAACCGTTCATCTTCAGAACACAGTTTAAGATATTTAATATTTAGTCCGAGATCATATCCAAGTGTATGCACACTATACTGTCCATGTCCAGAAAGGGAATAAAAACATCATCAAAGTAGTCCATATGAGACATCAGTTAGTTAATTAGAATCTCTTGAAGCATCGAAAATACATTTTGGTCCAAAAATAACAAAAACTACGATTTTATTCAGCAAAATGGTTATGAATCAGTGAATCGATCAATGATTCGGATCGCCTGTGTCATGTGATTTCAGCAGTTTGACAGTTTGGCACGCGATCCGAATCATTGATCGATTCACAACCATTTGAATCTTTATTTGAAGTTTGACCACAAAGAAGGAGAAGAGAAGACAATGCTGAATAAAGTTGTAGTTTTTGTTATTTTTGGACCAAAATGTATTTTCGATGCTTCAAGAGATTCTAATTAACCCACTGATGTTTATTCCCTTTCTGGACATGGACAGTATAGTGTGTATACACTTGGATACGCTCTCGGACTAAATATAAAATATCTTAAACTGTGTTCCGATGATGAACTAAGGTCTTACGGGTGTGGAACGACTTTAGGGTGAGTCATTAATGACATCAAATTCATTTTTGGTGCATTAGTTAAGCATGAAATCATGCATTTTAGTGCACCCATATTGTAAAGTGTTGCCATCATTTTTATGATATGCGATTTTTACTAGTATATGATGAAATGGGTAAAAAGGAGAACTTCCATGAACACTTGTTTTTAATGGTGTCATATAATTAGGGGTCAAGAATGGAAGGTCATGTTTTTGGCTTTATGTATTGTTTTTTCCCCTGGTTTAGAGATTAAGACCTACTGTTCAGCACCTGTCGTGGAAAACCGATGGGTAAAACGTCGAGAGAGGACGCAGTACGATCCCCAAGACACATTTACCATCGTCTGCAGTAAGGGATTTGAACTGGTTGGCTCATCAGTGGTCACATGTGGATCAAATGGCCAGTGGCTGGACTTGCCTGAGTGTCAAACTGAAGGTAATTTAGGCTGTCTTCACACTGCATCTGAAATCACATACTTCCCTAAGGCTAAAAACAGTCTGCGACAAAAACAATTCACAGTACTCATAAAAGAGTTGGCAAAATATACTCCTACTGACCTACTACTTTTGGCAAGATTAAACACTTTACTATCCCAAGATGCAATGGGAGATCATTTTTTTAGTGGCTGTGAAATGATTATGTCAACATGGCAAATATGTTAGTATGTAGTAAGTACAGATTACAAATTTGAAACAGAGGCCAGCTAGTATTTGCTGTGGGAGTAAACCTCACTCCTCTGATCTCAAACACCTGGTAACAAAGGTTGCAGCCTTTAGCCTCCTTTTTAAAGCGTCCAACTCTTATGCTGGCAGATCCAGGTTCGAGTTCCACTTGTAGCAGGCAGACAGAATGTACTTTTTAAATGGTTGTACTTATTCAAAATAAGTACCCAGTCAAGAGAGTGTGCGATTTCAGATGTATCCCTGGTTTGAGTACTTAATCTGAAACTGAGTTCAACTTCCTCCTAAATTTCAAGTGATGTGAAGAATACATGCTGCTCACTAAAGGTAGTTTCTTGCTCTAAATCTAACATCAGAAAGACATTGGACTCCAACATTTGGACTCTTGGTGAAATCAGGTTGATGTCAAAACCCAACATTGACTTGATATCAACCTTCAACATTGGATAGACACTGAATTCTTGTCACTTTATAATTTAATGCTGTGTGGATGTTAACATTATGACATTTAGCAGATGTTGGGTTTTTGTTACCATAGCTAAAATGTTGGACTTTGGCATTAATTTGAAATTACAATGATACAATTGGTAGACATTGAATTTGGCGTTGACTGAAAACCAGTAAAATATCAAGATCAGCTGTTTTCCGAATTCAATGACAAAATGTGGCATTAGATATCGTCCTGCCATTCGATTTTGGTTACCCTTCATCAAAACTTATATTCATGTGCCTTATGATGCCTGTGGCCCACTGGTTAGGTATTAAACTTCTAAGTGTAATTATTTTAATTTATTTATTTGTACTTTTTAATGTAAATTCTATTACTTTTTATGAGTTGAGATTTTCACTAGTAGAATATAAGATGGATGAAAAGGGAGATTTTGCATGAACACTTGTTTTTAATAATGTCATATAATTAGGGGTCAAGCATGCAAG
The DNA here is from genome assembly GCF_024679245.1 of Pseudorasbora parva. Taxonomy (NCBI): domain Eukaryota; kingdom Metazoa; phylum Chordata; class Actinopteri; order Cypriniformes; family Gobionidae; genus Pseudorasbora; species Pseudorasbora parva. The sequence goes on along the minus strand of NC_090177.1, from coordinate 9,695,343 downwards.
GTCAAGTCTTTGGCTTTATGTATTGTTTTTTCTCCTGGTTTAGAGACAAAGACCTACTGTTCAGCACCTGTTGTGGCAAACCGATTGGTAAAACGTCGAGAGAGGAATCAGTACGAACCCCAAGACACATTTACCATCATCTGCAGTAAGGGATTTGAACTGATTGGCTCATCATTGGTCACATGTGGATCAAATGGCCAGTGGCTGGACTTGCCTGAGTGTCGCCCTGAAGGTAATTTAGGCTGTTTTCACACTGCATCTGAAATCACATACTTCCCTAAAGCTAAAAATATTCTATGACAAAATAATTCACAGTACTCATAAAAGAGTTGGCAAAATGTACTCTGATGAAATTCTACAATCGACGAGATTGTACACTTTACTATCCCATGATGCCATAGGAGAGAATTTGTGAACATCAGTGAAACGACGCAACTGATGCTGTTAGGTCAGGAAATTATGTCAACATGGGTGATACTTTAGTATGTAGTATGTTCGGATTACATGTATGCAACGAAGGCCAGCTAGTAGTTGCTGTGTGCGTAAACCTCACTCCTCTGATCTCAAGAGACACTCTAGCAACTGATGCAGCCTTTAGCCTCCTTGTTAAAGTGTCCAACTCTAATGCTGGCTGACCCGGGTACGAGTCCCACTTGGAGTGACATTAGGGGTTACGTATAGACTATACTTTTTAAACGGTTGTCCTTATTCAAAATAAATACCTACTTAAGAGAGTGTGTGATTTCAGATACAGCCCTGGTTTGAATACTTAATCTGAAACTGAGTTCAGCTTCCTCCAAAATTTCAAGTGATATGAAGAATGCATGCTGCTCAATAAAGGTAGTTTCTTGCACTAAATCTAACATCAGAAAGACTCCAACATTGGACTCTTGGTGAAATCAGGTTTACGTCCAAACCCAATATTTACTTCCTGTCACTTTATAATTTAACAGTGTGGATGTTAACATTATGACATTTAGCAGATGTTGGGTTTTGTTGCCATGGCTAAAATGTTGATATTTGATGTTAATATGATGCCATTAGATGTTATCATGACAACCATAAGATGGTGAGATTTGGTTACTGTATGTAAAATGTTGGTCTTTGGCATTAATATGAAATTGCCATGATACATTAGCCTGGTCTTACCAGACTATTGTACATTTAATTTGTACAGAGAGTCTGGCCACTCTCCATTGAGAAGCGTTTACTTCCGCAAAAGCGAATACTCTGTTGAAGTTTAAAACTATTGGATCTGCCATAACCAATCACTAATGTTTGGTTGTGACGTATTTCATGCGCCTTTCGCCTGTTTTACATATCAAAATCCATCAAAATAAATGTGCAGCCTCCGTAAAAAAACCTAAAACTCTTGCATTTGGATTGTGATTTATTCACGCCACGGTGGATGGATAAGAATACACCACAGTCCCAGACGAAGTACTGACGGAAAATGAAAATTGAGCGGAAGTACGTAGGAGGGTGGAACCAGGCTAATGATATATTTGGTAGACATTGTATTTGATGGTGACTCAAAACCAGTAAAATATTAAGGTCTGCTGCTGTCAGTATTTAATGTCAAATTGATGATGGCATTAGACATCGTCCTGACATTCAGTTTTGGTCACCCTTCATCAAAACCTATATTCATGTGCTGTATAATGATGCCTGTGGCACGCTGGTTAGGTATTAGACTTTTGTGTCATTTTTTTTAATTTATTTATTTGTACTTTTTATGTAAATTGTATTAATTTTTATGAGTTGTGATTTTCACTAGTAGATGATAAGATGGGTGAAAAAGGAAAACTTAGATGAACACTTGTTTTTTATAGTGTCATATAATTTGGGGTCAAGCATTGAAGTTCAAGTTTTTGGCTTTATGAATTGTTTTTTCTCCTGGTTTAGGGCCAAAGATCTACTGTTCAGCACCTGATGTGGCAAACCGATTGGTAAAACGTCGCGAGAAGACGCAGTACGATCCCCAATACACATTTACCATCATCTGCAGTAAGGGATATGATCTGATTGGCTCACCAGTGGCCACATGTGGACCAGATGGACAGTGGCTGGACTTGCCTGAGTGTCGCCTTGAAGGTAATTTAGGCTGTTTTCACACTGCTTCTGAAATCACATACTTCCCTAAGGCTAAATATAGTCTGCACAAAAAAATTCACAGTACTCATAAAATAGTTGGCAAAATTTATTCTGATGAATTACTCCTACCGACGAGATTGGACACTTTACTATCCCATGATGCAATGGGTGTGAATTTGGTAATGGCAGTGAAAAGATGTAACTAACGCTAGTAGGTCGGGAAATTATGTCAACATGCTGGATATGTAAGTATTTAGTATGTTTGGATTACATATATGTAATGGAGGCCAGCTAGTAGTTGCTGTGTGAGTAAACCTCACTCCTCTGATCTCAAGTGACGCTCTAGCGACTGATGCTATAAGTTGCAGCCTTTAGTCTCCTTGTTAAAGTGTCCAAATCTCATGCTGGCTGACCTGTGTTTGAGTCCCACTTGGAGTAGGTGGTCAAACATGTGGGGTTACATATAGAACAGGGTTCCGCAAGTACTTGCATGAACTTGTCAATAAGTTGTTTTTTTAAATGTGTCATATAATTATGGGTCAAGCATGGAAGGTCAAGTTTTTGGCTTTATTAATATTTTTTTCTCCTGGTTTAGAGACAAAGATCTTCTGTTCAGCACCTGTTGTGGCAAACCGATTGGTAAGACGTGGAGAGAGGCCGCAGTACGATCCCCAAGACACAGAAACCATCATCTGCAGTAAGGGATTTTATCTGAATGGCTCATCAGTGGTCACATGTGGATCAGATGGCCAGTGGCTGGACTTGCCTGAGTGTCTCCCTGAAGGTAATTTAGGCTGTTTTCACACTGCATCTAAAATATCATACTTCACTGTGGCTAAAAAGAGACTGTGACAAAAGAATTGACAGTACTTTTAAAAGAGTTGGAAGAATGTAATTTGATGACCTATTACTTCTGCCGATATTGGCCGTTTACTATCCCAAGATGCAACTGTAGAGAATGTGTTAATGGATGGACTGCATTTATTTATATAGCGCTTTTATCCAAAGCGCTTTACATTTTTGCCTCACATTCACCCATTCATACACCGACGGCGATGTCAGCCATGTAAGGCGCCATCCAGCTCGTCGGGAGCAGCTGGGGTTAGGTGTCTTGCTCATGGACACTTCGACACTTGGTCAAGTGGAACCGGGGATCGAACCACCAACCTTCTGGTTTATAGCCAACCTACATGAACCACTGAGCCACTGCTGCCCCTGTTAATGGCAGGGAAATGACGTAACTGATGCTGGTAGCTCAGGAGATTATGTCAACATGGTGGATATGTTCAGATTATATGTAACGGAGGCCAGCTAGTAATTGCTGTGTGAGTAAACCTCACTCCTCTGATCTCAAACGACGCTCTAGCAACTGACACTAGAAGTTGCAGCCTTTAGCCTCCTTGTTGGCTGACCCGTGTTCGAGTCCCGCTTGGAGTGGGTGGTCGGACATGTGGGGTCATATATAGAACAGGGTTCCACAAGTATATTTGGCCACGAGTAAACAAAACAAAAATTGCCCCTAGATGGCAGGCCAGGAATATAGTCAAGGGATAATTTAGGAAATTAATTGATGAAAAATACAACTACAATAGCCTGAGATACTGTTACTGCGTCTTTTGTAACTGGTAGTGAGCTGTTAGCTGTTAAAAAATGTATAAATTAAAAAAGCAGTAGTGACAAATAACCTGACAAGTATCTTCATTCACCAACTTGCAACACAGACCCCCGTGCTAAAACACACCTAATATGGGAGGATAAAAATAATTTAAAAAATAAAAGAGGACTTGAATAAGCCTATTAATGGCATGTTTGAGTCATGCTCTTAACAAATTGTTTTTTATTTCATCTTTCGATATTGTGAAAAATATATATTTGTATTATAATTAGCTTGTTACACAATGTAGCCTAAATTATTGTAATTACTATTTCACATAGCATGCTACTTTTACATTCAGAATTATTCCATGGCATCCTCCCGTACTAAACTGCATTTTTTAAATTGTTTGTGTGCTGGAGGTATGCGATTATTACATTGCATGCAGAGTGATGTTAACTTTTAAGCTACCACTATCAGAGAGTCTAAAGAGGAAAGTCGAACAGCTTAAATAGGGCATACAAAGAAGAATGGATAGACAACTATGCGTTCACTGCAATGAAATTGCGGCTGTTGGTAAAGAATATAATATCATGGCACCACAAGACGAAGCATTGCACCTTTTTTGCTGCTTGTCTTGTCAATATTTTTTATTAAAAAAAGGAAGCAGAATTTGAGTTGTTATTGTTCACGTGTTGGTGCTGAGGCCCCGCATTATAAGCACACATTTCAATGGGTCACTGTTCGTTTTTTTTCATACCACACATTTCATGACGGCTCTTTTAGAGGTGTAACTCTTTTGAATGTCTTTCAGAACTTTTAAAATGAAAAGCTCTCAATTAACACCAAAATAAAACATTGCTGCAAAACCTTTTCATACTTTTTCTGAAGGCAAAATCCCTAAATACAAACTGATTGTGAAAAATGGTTGTTGTAATTTCTTTGGTTCGCACCACCCACTGTAAGTGGTGCTCAAAATTGGCTATTTCCGTGTAATAGTCTGACGCTCTAACAATGAGGCTAAACTCTGCAACTTTTTGCGTAAACTACTACTAGAACATCTCTTGATATGAGGGGAGTTTATCTGCATAGCTCTCACTAGGTCGACTTTGTTACACTATCAAGACAGGTATATTTAAGAACCAGCCGCTATCAGAACAATCAGGTTGTGGTTGCGGGCCAGATATTATCGCTGGCAGGACAATTTTGGTCCACAGGCCGCCAGTTGCAGACCACTGATATTGAATATACTTTTTAAATGGTCTTCCTTATTCAAAATAAGTACCTACTCAAGAGAGTGTATGATGTCAGATGCATCCCTAGTTTGAAGACTTTAAGAAAGACTTCTGGAACTGAGTTCAACTTCCTTCATATCAATTTCAAGTGATGAAGAATGCATGCTACTCAATAGAGGTAATTTCTTGCTCTAAATTTAACATCAGAAAGACACTGGACTCCAGCATTGGATTCTTGGTGAAAGCCGGTTGATGTCAAAACCCAACATTGACATGATATCAACCTCCAACACTGGATAGACATTGAATTCTTGTCACTTTATAATTTAACATTGTGATGATGTTAACATTATGATATATAGCAGATGTTGGGCTTAGGTTACCATAGCTAAAATGTTGATGTTTAACGTTAATATGATGTAATGAGATGCTATCATTATGACAACCAACAGATGTTTTTTTTTTTTTTTTTGGAAAGTTTTTGGCTTTATGAATTGTTTTTTCTCCTGGTTTAGATCCGACGATCTTATGTTCAGCACCGGTTGTGGCAAACCGATGGGTAAATCGTAGAGAGAAGACACAGTACGTACCCCAAGACACAGTAACCATCACCTGCAATGAGGGATTTGATCTGATTGGCTCATCAGTGGTGACATGTGGATACGATGGCCAGTGGCTGAACTTGCCTGAGTGTCAACCTGAAGGTAATTTAGGCGCACTGGCACACTGTATCTGAAATCACATACATTCCTAAGGCTAAAATAGTTTGTGACAAAATAATTCACAGTACTCAAAAAAAGGGTAAACAAAACCTACTCTGATAAACAACTACTACAGGGGTGAATAGCCACATTATCTTCCCATAATGCCACAGGGGATAATTTATTAAGTAGCGGTAAAACAACATAACTGACACTGGTAGTTCAGGTTATAGGCAAGGTAAGGCAAGTTTATTTATATACCACATTTCATACACAATAGCAATTCAAAGTTCTTTACAGAGAAATTAATTAAATGATAACATATGCATAAGAAATACCATATGTAAGAATTAAAAATACAAACAAGGATAATTAAAACCGTTGTAAAGAGAATTTAAAAATAAAAATTAAATGATGATAAATAGATCCCTATCTGCCTGACTGTATAAATTCGGCTACCCCTAACTGTGATGGAAAATATGGAGCAGGTTCGCAATGTCTCTTGGACCTTACAAGTAGGTCCAAGACAGGCTCCTGTACGGAAGTACAGGAGGCCCCCACAGGGCCTCCCCTTGAGTCCGCATGTTTGCACTGTTTGCTATAAGCAGAATGAAGTGAAGCACACTGCTCTCCTTTTACAATCTCTTCCAGTCAGGCAGTCCTAACCAAAAACATCTCGGGTTACGTATGTAACCTCTGTTCCCTAAGAACAGGGAATGAGACACAGTGTCAAGAATGCATTATGGGGAACGCCTCCAGTGTGACTGGTGTCTGAACTGCTATCGAATCACGTCAATCCATCACATCAATCTATTGACCTGCGTCAATTTGTGATCAGGAAGTATAGAATTGCGCCTTGCAAACATGACACCATCTTTTCATCTGAACTAACTGTTTGGCAGGGAGGCCCCGAGGCATGGCAATGAGATGCAGTGTCTCGTTCCCTGTTCTCAGGGAACAGAGGTTACATACATAATCTGAGACATTCCTTTTCAAAAGGGAACTTGCACTGCATCAAGAACGCATTATTAAGAAGTGCATGCCTACTGGCAGTGACAACTATGCCTCCGGACATTCGCCTGCTGATGAGGCATCCAGACTGAGAGACTGTGAAACGGCAGTGTCCTCCTCAAACCGGATCTCGGAGACATGTATCGTGGAGAGCAGTACTCACTCAGCATTGTGCTTTCTAACCCTTGCCAGCGAGGGGAGTTTTGCCTGCTTGATCCTAGGATCTACCAAGCGCATATATTACAGGTGTGCTCAGGAGGCCCTACAGGCCTACAAACTGATTCGATTGGGAGTCCTCGCGGGGGGCCTACTACAATCTGATCAGAACCAGGATGCTACCAGCTCATAGACCCATCAGTGAGGGGAGCCTGAAACCCACCTGGTAGGTAAACCAAGCTGTAGGCTGAACAAGCAGTCCCCCTTCCCTAGGTGTTACCACCTAAACCGGAACCCTGATAGCAAGTATCCTCTAGTGCGTCAACAAAAAGACAGTTATTACTTCCTATCTTAGGAACCCATTTTTCCCAGGAAGGCCCAAATGGGCATCCTCCTAATAGCAGTCAGAGCTGGCCGTCGGGGCAGCTGGAGACTGGGAACTTGTTCCCTCATGGAGGCCTAGCAAAGCCTACCACCTAATAGCAGACCCTGCTAGCTGCCTGAACATGCAGACTCAAGAGGTTGCCCTCACGGAGACCTGATGAGGCCTACTACCTGACAGCAGGATCTCAGGGAGGCCTAGAACTGCCTACAATCTGCTAGTTGACACCATGACTAATTGACAACATGACTGGAGCCCAGGAGCTTGCCTTCAAGGAGGCATGACGGGGGCCTACCACCGACTAGCCACTCATGCTAGTGGTACGATGACTGTAGACCAGGAACATGTCCACATGGAGAGACCTATGGGGCCTGTTGCCCAACGGCAAGACTTCTGGGAGGCCTAGTGAGACAATGTGTTTATGCCAGTTACCTGGGCATCTAGATACGGGTCCCTACCTCCAAGGAAACACAATACGGTCTACAACCTGATACCAAGTTTTCGGGGAGACCTGGTAAGGCTTACTACCTGCTAGAAGAGAATGCTAGGTACTCAAACCTCCAAACCCAAGGGTTTACCCTCAGGGAGGCCTACTTAGGCCTGCTACCTGATAGCATCTCATGCTAAATGTCACAGAGACTGGAACCCAGGAACTTGCCCTCTGGGAGGCCTGGTGAGTCACTGAAGCCCATGAGCGGGCAGTAAGGCTTGCTACCCCGCGGCAGGTGTTCAGGGAGGCCTGGAGAGGCCTTCTGGCTGATCTAAAGTCATGCCTGTTGCCTGAGCATGCTGATCCATGAACCCACTTTCAGGAAAGCCTGGTGAGGCCTGCTACCCAATGGCAAGCCTTCAGGGGGGCCTGGTGAGGTCTACTACCTAACAGCCACAAATGCCTGCTGTCAGAGCATCCTGGTCCAGGAACTTGCATCCAGGGGAGGGCTTGTGAGGACTACTACCTGCTAGCAATTCAATGCTAACTGTCACAGTGACTTGCAACTGGGAGCCTGCCTTCAGGGAGGCCTGGTGGGGCTTCCTAACTGATGGAAGGCCTGCAGGGGCGGCTTCCTGATGGCAGGTTGTAAAAACTGACTGCTACGACCCTGGGCTGACATAAGCTCCTCTGCTGGCTGATGAAGAAAATCTGTAAATCCAGTTATTACCTGGGGACTCGTCCTCAGGGAGGCCTCTAAGGGGCTTACTAGTTGACAAGGTTTCCTGCCACTATGCATGTCCCCCAAGGTTGGGACTCTCTTGCAAGTAGGCCTCTTGACTGCCCAGGCTTGGCTGCACATGGCCAGCTGGCCCTAAAACGCCCATCCTAGGGCCTGGTCCATCTTAAAGGCTTCCTATTCCTTCTGAAGCCTGTCTAAGTTATGGCACAGTCTCACTGTCAGTGCCTACGTGCCTGGACCTATTCACATTGCCAATGGCAGTGTACTCAGCAACAAATGCCTTTATTTGGAACCATCTAAAGTGAAGGGGGTACAACTTACACCACCTGCCTTATTAAAGCGGCCCTATTTTCTAGCAGCCTGATATACAAGCAAGGTGCGTTAGCCATGGCAATGCTATGGCTTCAAGGGAGTATCCTACCAAACCATAACAGGGAAAAAATGTTGCAAAGTACTGCTCGACCGAGCCATAAGAGGTGGAGGCAGAAGACACAGAAGTAGGGTAATACTTGAACATATTCTCCACTGGCCTAATTATAAAAGTGGGCCAGGACCTGCTACAAGGTGGCAGCCATACACTAGTCTTTGTGCCAATGAAAGATGGCCTGACCCTGCCTAGTGATCACTGGCTAAGTCGCGCTCCATTCTGCCTCATCACCTATCTGCATTCCTAACATAACCCCAGAATGCTGAGAAGGGGGTGGGCCTTGGCCGGATGACTTTAAAAAGAGAAGGCTCACATTAGGGATGTGGAGCCATCCTTCACATAGTGAAGGGCCAGAGGTGAAGCTTCAATAGAAGGGTCTATGCATCCCTAGAAGCCTAGACCAGCTATCAAGGCGGCTCTGGTCAGGGCCAGCCACAAGCATAGATATAACCTGAGGCTCATACGAACATCGGCCTGAATGACACCCAGGTGATGCAATGTCTACAGTCTACAGAGCTGGACAATTGATCTGAACCACTGAAACCCTGAAGTGGCACAGCCAATGGCTAAAGTTCACAAAGTAAAAACAGGAGAATGCCAGAAAATTACTCTACACTTTAGAGGAAGCCTAACACTGCCTTGCAGGCGCTTGACTGATAATTCCCTCAGCTAAACTGTCCGCATTCTCAAGAGAAATCACTGACCTCTCAATCTCTGTAAGGAGATCAGGAAGCAATGGAGAGCACAACAGAGCCGATAGTTTATGGCCGAGAAAAAATCGATCATTCAATCTAGTACGAGCGATCTCTCCTCAGCCGCAGTCTGCTTGCAGCATGTTCAATGACATTCATCGCCTCAGCATACACGGTCAGGATGGCTGAAAAGATTAAGAGAGCCACTAGATCATCTGCTGGAGAACACCTTGCGACGATCGGTGGGCTCCATCTGAGGAAACCATGATATGCGTCAGTGCTCAGCCTTGGCGTGAGCGGGACTGCATCACCCATCTCAAATGACAAACCTTTCCCTCAAGAAGGGAGCAGACGAGAACAGAGCGATCTCTATTTGACAAACGCTCACATTTCACACATCTACCAACAAACATCTCCATAAGAGCTGACTGTGAATGCTCTTGATCCCAGGCAAAAAACAAAGAATTTGGATTGCCTTAACTTCATTCAGACAGAACAGTCTCTGAAGATGAGAAAGATGGTGTCATTTTTGCAAGGTGCCCTTATATACTTTCTGGTCGGACATTGATGACATCATTGGCTGTCGCTGGTCAATAGGATTGATGTGATTCAATAGTAGTTATGACATCTGTCATGCTGGAGGCATTCCCCATAATGTGTTCTTGGCGCAGTGTCTTGTTCCCTTTTGAAAGGGAACAATAATCAACAGATGCATAAGAAAAAGGAATATACAGTTGTAAAGAGAATATACATTTTAAATGGTGTCCTTACTAAAATAAATTCCTACTCAAGAGAGTGTGTGATTTTGGATGCAGCCCTAGTTTGAATACTTACTCTGAAGCGGAGTTAGACTTCCTCCTAAATTTCAAGTGGTATGAAGAATGCATGCTGCTCACTAAAGGTAGTTTCTTGCTCTAAATTTAATATCAGAAAGACATTGGACTCTTGGTGAAATCAGGTTGACATCAAAACACAACATTGACTTGATATCAACCTCCAACATTGGATAGACATTGAATTTCTGTCACTATATAATTTAACACTGTGTGCATGTTAACATTATGACATTTAGCAGATATTGAGTTTTATTTAGCATAGTTACAATGTTGATATCTGATATTAATATGATGCCATTAGATGTTATCATTATGACAACCATCAGATGTAGGGTTTTGCTTACTGTACATAAAATTAAACTACATGATTGTACATTTGATAGACATTGAATTTGGTGTTGAATCAAAACCAGTAAAATATCAAGGTCAGCTTCTGTCAGTATTCAATTTCAAACTGATGATGGCATTAGACATCACATTGACATTCAAATTTGGTCACTGTTCATCAAAACCTATATTCATGTGCCTTACGATGCCTATGGCCCACTGGTTAGGAATTAAACTTCTAAGTGTAATTCTTGTAATTTATTTATTTGTACTTTTTATGTAAATTGTATAACTTTTATGAGTTGCGATTTTCATTAGTAGATGATAAGATGGGTGAAAGATTAGAACTTGCCTGAACACTTTTTTTAATGGTGTCACATAATCAGGGGTCAAGCAGGGAAGGTCAATGTTTTGGCTTTATTAATAGTTTTTTTCTCCTGGTTTAGATCCTAAGATCTTCTGTTCAGCGCCTGTTGTGGCAAACCGATTGGTAAGACGTGGAGAGAGGCCGCAGTACGATCCCCAAGACAAAGTAACCATCATCTGCATTAAGGGATTTGATCTGTTTGGCTCATCAGTGGTCACATGTGGAGCAGATGGCCAGTGGTTGGACTTGCCTGAATGTCACCCTGAAGGTAATTTAGGCTTTTTTCACACTGCATCTAAAATCAAATACTTCCCTAAGGCTAAAAGACAAAATAATTCACAGTACTCATAAAAGACTCAGCAAAATGTACTCTGATGACCTACTACTTCTGGCGAGATTGAACATTTTACTATACCATGATAGCCTGACTTGGTTATACTCAATTCTAGTCAAAATATGAGTCTGAAACTGCTCCATTGGGCTGTGATTATGTTCGGTTTCAACCGAGTCTTCCCAAGTAAAGACATCAATTGGATAGACCTACAACCAATCAGAGCAAAGAAGCGACACATTGTCAAATATCAACATAGTTAAACTGCAATGTGTTGCCAAGTCCGCGTTTTTTCCCCCGCGGGTTGTTTTTGATGTCCGCGCGTTGAAGCGACTATTATGTGATATATTGACCCATGAGTGCGAATTTTAGCAGGCAACCTTGCCAAAATAACACATTTTACCCTCCAAACACCATTTTTCCCCCAGAGAACCCCCGAGAAGCTATTGATTAGGGCTAGTAGTTGGCAGGTTTTGTTGTAAAAACTTGGCAACCCCGTCTGCAAGCGTGCTGAAATCAGGCTGGAATAAGTGATCTTTGCCGGTGTTGTAAAAAAATAAAATAATTTAATGATACACAGAGTACTTACCCAACATGATCATCATTTCTGAGAGAAATTGTGAAGGTGAATGCATATACAAACAAGCTTTCCGTTTAGGATTTGAAAAAATATAACCCAAGCCCCTTTGATGACGTGCATGATTACGTTACTGTTGATCATCTGTCCATCATCGTCTAAAGACCGCCCTGATGATTTCATTGGTCCGAACAGTTTCTGTTCGAGGATAATTACTCCTCTATGGAGCAAGGCCAGACCCAACTGCCCGACCTAAAAATTTTGTGGACAGGGCTAAATTCGGCTGGCATCTAGGCTAATCCCATGGTACCACAGCGTATAATTTTTTTAAATGATTTTTTAATGATTTTTTTTGGTCAAGGATCAGAAATTATACACTAATTAATGACTAATAACTGCATTTGTAAGTAACTAGTTATGTACTGGAATGCCATTACAATTTATTTATAAGGCCTTTGTTGGCTGTTGTCTTATTTTTGTCTTATATCCCCTTTATACTTGTTTCTGTCCTAACAATGTACTAATTAGCTAAAAATAAAACAAACTAATAGCTTGTATTGTGCCAATTACACACTTTATAAGTTCCCAGTACACTGTATTAATGTGTAGCTAATAAGTATTAAATAGATATAGAATGGGCAATTCAACTGAAATTTAAATTTGTCAGTATTCAATGTCAAGTTGATGAAGGCATTAGACATTGATAAGATAGGTAAAAAGGGAGAACTTGCATGAACACTTGTTTTTAATGGCATCATATATCACCCACTGAGGGTCAAGTTTTTGGCTTTATGATTTGTTTTTTCTCCTGGTTTAGAGACAAAGATCTTCTGTTCACCACCTGCTGTGGCAAACCGATTGGTAAAACGTCGAGAGAGGCCGCAGTACGAACCCCAAGACACATTTACCATCATCTGCAGTAAGGGATATGAACTGATTGGCTCGTCAGTTGTCACATGTGGATCAGATGGCCATTGGCTGAACTTGCCTGAGTGCCACTCTGAAGGTAATTTAGGCTGTTTTCACACTGCATCTGAAATCATATACTTCCCTAAGGCTAAAAATAGTCTATGACAAAAGAATTCACAGTACTCATAAAAGAGTTTGCAAAATTTACTTTGATGACCTACTACTGACGAGATTGGACACTTTACTATCCCAAGATGCAACAAGAGAGAATTTGTTAAGGGAATTGAAATGATGTAACTGATGCTGGTAGGTCAGGAGATTATGTCAACATGTCGGATATATTATTATGTAGTATGTTCTGATTGCCTATATGTAACGGAGGCTAGCTAGTAGTTACTGTGTGAGTAAACCTCACTCCTCTGATCTAAAGAGGTTGAAGCCTTTAGCCTCCTTGTTAAAGCGTCCAGCTCTCATGCTGGCAGACCTGGGTTCAAGTCCCACTTGGAGCGGGTGGTCGGTATGAGGGGTTACATATATAATATACTTTTTAAATGGTCGTCCTTATTCAAAATAAGTACCTACTTAAGAGACTGTGTGATTTCAGATGCATCCCTGGTTTGAGTACTTAATCTGAAACTGAGTTAAACTTTCTCCTAAATTTCAAGTGATATGAAGAATGCATGCTGCTCACTAAAGGTAGTTTCTTGCTCTAAATTTAACACCAGAAATACACCAGACTCCAACATTGGATTGACATTGAATTTCGGTCACTTTATAATTTAATATTGTGAGGATGTTAACATTATGTCATTTAGCAGATGTTGTTTTTTGGTTACCACAGATAAAATGTTGATATTTAATGTTAATATGATGCCATTAGATGTTATCATTATTATGGCCATCAGATGTTGGGTTTTGGTTAGTGTACCGAAAATGTTGGCCTTTGATATTAGTTTGAAATTGCCAAGATACATTTGGTAGACAATGAATTCAAGTGACGTTGACTCAAAAACTTCAGTGTCAAATTGATGATGGCATTAGACATTGTCATTCAATTTTGGTCACCCTTCATCAAAACCTATATTCTCGTGCCTTATACCTGTGGCCCACTGGTTAGGTATAAAAATGATTTTAATGTATTTATTTGTACTTTTTATGTAAATTGTATTACTTTTTATGAGTTGCAATTTTCACTGGTATTTGAGTGAAAAAGGAGAACTTGCATGAACACTTGTTTTTAATGATTTCATATAATTAGGGGTCAAGCATGAGAGGTTAATTTTTTGGCTTTATGAATTGTTTTTCTCCTGGTTTAGATCCAAAGATCTTTTGTTCACCGCCTGTTGTACCAAACCGATGGGTAAAACGTAGAGAGAGGACGCAGTACGAACCCCAAGACACAAAAATCATCACCTGCAATGAGGGATTTGATCTGATTGGCTCATCAGTGGTCACATGTGGATCAGATGGCCAGTGGCTGGACTTGCCTGTGTGTCACCCTGAAGGTAATTTAGGCTGTATTCACACTGCATCTGAAATCACATACTTCCCTAAGACTAAAATAGTCTGTGACAAAATAATTCACAGTACTCATAAAAGAGTTGGCAAAATGTACTCTGATGACCTACTACTACTAGCGAGATTGGACACTTTACTATCCCATGATGCCACAGGAGAGAATTTCTTGAAAGTTTAACTTCCTCCTAAATTTCAATTGATATGAAGAATGCACGCTGCTCACTAAAAATAGTTTCTTGCTCTAAATTTAACATCAGAAAAACACTGGACTCCAGCATTGGACTCTTGGTGAAATCAGGTTGACGTCAAAACCCAACATTGACTTGATATCAACCTCCAACATTAGATAGACATTGAATTCCGGTCACTTTATAATGTAACGCTGTGTGGATGTTAACATTATGACATTTAGCAGATGTTGGATTTTGGTTACCATGGCTAAAATGTTGATATTTGACGTTAAAGGTTAATTACCCCAAAAATGAAAATTCTGTCCATAATTACTTACTCTAATGTCGGTCGACACCCGTAAGACCTCCGTTAATCTTTGGAACACAAATTAAGAAATTTTTGTTAAAATCCGATGGCTCAGAAAGGCTTTCCTTGACACCAAAGTCATCCAAATCAAATCAATGCGATCCAAATCATGAATCAATACACTGATTCATAAGGGTTCGAAACTTTGTTTTGAATTCGGCCCATCACTATATAAGTTGTTACTTAGTATTTTTGCGCACAAAAACTATTCTCGTCGCTTCATAAAATTATTGTAGAGCCACTGTAGTGAGATGGGCTCTGTAACGACGTCTTTAGTGCCTTTATGGGTCTTGAGAGAGGAAATGACATTGGTGTCAATGAAGGCCTTTTTGAGCCATCTGATTTCAACAAAACTATTTTCATTTGTGTTCCGAAGATGAACGGAGGTCTTACTGGTGTCAAAAGACATTAGAGTAAGTAATTAATGACAGAATGTTCTTTTTTTTTTTGGTGAACTAACCCTTTAATATGATGCCATTATAATCATTATTATGACCATCAGATGTTGGATTTTGGTTACTGTACCTAAAATGTTGGCCTTTGGCATTAATATGAAATTGCCATGATACATTTGGTAGACATTGAATTTGACGTTGACTCAAAACCAGTAAAATATCAAGGTCAGCTGATGTCAGTATTCAATGTCAAATTGATGATGTCATTAGACATCGTCCTGACATTCAGTTTTGGTCACCCTTCATCAAAACCTATATTTATCTACCTTATGATGCCTGTGGCACGCTGGTTAGGCATTAGACTTCTTTTAATGTATTTATTTGTACTTTTTTATATAAATTGTATTACTTTTTTATGAGTTGTATTTTTTATTAGTAGATGATAAGATGGGTGAAAAGGGAGAGCTTGCGGGTGCACTTGTTTTTAATGGTGTCATAATTAGGGGTCAAGCATGGAAGGTCATGTTTTTGGCTTTATTAATATTTTTTTCTCCTGGTTTAGGGACATTGATCTACTGTTCAGCACCTGATGTGGCAAACCGATGGATAAAACGTGGAGAGAGGACACAGTATGAACCCCAAGACAAAGTAACCATCATCTGCAGTAAGGGATTTGATCTGATTGGCTCATCAGTGGTCACATGTGGATCAAATGGCCAGTGGCTAGACTTGCCTGAGTGTCGCCCTGAAGGTAATTTAGGCTGTTTTCACACTGCATCTGAAATCACATTGAATCACACTGAAATCACTAAAATTAGTCTGTGACTAAAAACAATTCACAGTACTCATAAAAGAGTTGGCAAAATGTATTTTGATGACCTACTTCTTCTGGTGAGATTCAACACTTTACTATCCCAAAAATGCATGCTGCTCACTAAAGGTAGTTTCTTGCTCTAAATCTAACATCAGAAAGACATTGGACTCTTTGTGACATTAGGTTGATGTCAAAACCCAACATTTCCCTGATATCAACCTCCAACATTAGACACTGAATTCCTTGTCACTTTATATCTTAACATTGTGTGGAAATTAACATCATGACATTTAGCAGATGTTGGGTTTTGGTTACCATAGATAACATTTTGATATTTTATGTTAAAATGCTGCCATTAGAAGTTATTATTATGACGGCTATCAGATGTTGGGTTTTGGTTACTGTGACTAAAATGTTGGCCTTTGGCATTAATATAAAATTGCCATGATACATTTGGTAGACATTGAATTTGGCGTTAACTCTAAAACAGTAAAATATCAAGGTCAGCTGGTGTCAGTATTCGATGTCAACTTGATAATGGTGTTAGTCATCGTCCTGATATTCAGTTTTGGTCACCCTTCATCAAAATCTATATTCCTGTGCCTTATGATATCTGTGGCCTGCTGGTTAGGAATTCAACTTTTTAGTGTAATTCTTTTATCTTTTACTTCTTTATGCAAATTTTATAACTTTTTATAAGTTGTGTTTTTCACTAGTAGATGATAAGATGGGTGAACAAGGAGAACTTGCATGAACACTTGTGTTTAATGGTGTCATATAATTTGGAGTCAAGCATTGAAAGTCAAGTTTTTTGATGTATGAATTGTTTTTTTTCTCCTGGTTTAGAGACAATGATGTTCTGTTCAGCACCTGTTGTGGCAAATCGATGGGTAATACGTCGAGAGAGGAATCAGTACGAACCCCAAGAGACAGTAACCATCACCTGCAATGAGGGTTTTGATCTGATTGGCTCACCAGTGGTCACATGTGGATCAGATGGCCAGTGGCTGGACTTGCCTGAGTGTCGCCCTGAAGGTAATTTAGGCTGTTTTCAGACTGCATCTGAAATCGCATATTTCCCTAAGGCTAAAAATAGTCTGGAACAAAATAATTTACAGTACTCATAAAAGTGTTAGCAAAATGTGCTCTGATGATCTACTAATTCTGGTGAGATTGGACACTTTACTATCCCATGATGCCACAGGAGAGAATTTGTTAATGGCGGTGAAACGATGTAACTGATGCTGAAGGGTGAGTTAATAATGGCAGCATAGTGGATATGTTAGAATATAGTGTTCGGATTACATATATGTAACAGAGACAAGTTAGTAGTTGCTGTGCGGGTAAACCTCACTCCTATGATTTCAAGAGACGCTCTAGTGACTGACCCTAGAAGTTGCAGCCTTTAGTCTCCTTATTAAAGTTTCCACCTCTTATGCTGGCTGACCCAGGTTCAAGAATGTACTTTTAAATGGTCGTCCTTATTCAAAATAGGTACCTACTCAAGAGAGAGTGTGATTTCAGATGCAGAACTGGTTTGAATATTTAATCTGAAACCTCCTAAATTTCAAGTGATTTTAAGAATGCATGCTGCTCACTAAAGGTAGTTTCTTGCTCTAAATTTGACATCAAAGACATTGGACTCCAACATTAGACTCTTGGTGAAATAAGGTTGACGTCAAAACCCAACATTGACTTGATATCAACCTCCAAAATTGGATGGAAATTGAATTCCTGTCACTTTATAATTTAACGCTGTGTGGTTGTTAACATTATAACATTTAGCAGATGTTGAGTTTTGGTTACCATAGCTACTATGTTGATATTTGATGTCAATATGATGCCATGAGATGTTAACACTTTGACGACCATCAGATGTTTAGTTTTGGTTACCGTACCTAAAATGTTGACCTTTGGAATTAATATGAACTTGCAATTATAGATTTTGGTAGGCATTGCATTTGGCTTTGACTCAAAACCAGTAAAATATCAAGGTCAGCTGATGTCAGTATTCAGTGTCAAATTGATGATGGCATTAGTCATCGTCCTGACATTCAGTTTTGGTCACCCTTCATCAAAACCTATATTCATGTGCCTTATGATGCCTGTGACTCGCTGGTTAGGTATTAAACTTTTTTTATTGTATTTATTTGCACTTTTTATGTAAATTGTATTACTTTTTAATGAGTTTGCGATTTTTACTATTAGATGATAAGATGGTTGAAAAGGGAAAACTTGAATATGAACACTTGTTTTTAATAGTGCATATAATTAAGGGTGAAGCATGGAAGGTCAAGTTTTTGGCTTTATGAATTGTTTTTTTCTCCTGGTTTAGGTACAGTGATCTACTGTTCAGCACCTGCTGTGACAAACCGATGGGTAAAACGTGGAGAGAGGACGCAGTACGATCCCCAAGAGAAAGTAACCATCATCTGCAATAAGGGATTTGATCTGATTGGCTCATCAGTGGTCACATGTGGAGCCGATGGCCAGTGGCTGGACTTGCCTGAGTGTCTCCCGGAAGGTAATTTTGGCTGTCTTCACACTGCATCTGAAATCACATACTTCCCTAAGGCTAAAAACAGTCTGTGACAAATTAATTCACAATACTCATAAAAGAGTTCACAATATGTTTTCTGAAGACCTACTACTTCTGGCAAGATTGAACAATTTACTATACCATGATGCCATAGCAGATTTTTAATTTTTTTATTTTTTTACGAAAGGACGTAACTGATGCTGGTAGGTCAGGAGATTATGTCAACCTGGCGGATATGTTAGTATGTAGTTTGCTCGGATTACATATATGTAACAGAGGCCAGCTAGTTGCTGTGCGAGTAAACCTCACTCCTCTAATCTCAAGAGATGCTCTAGTGACTGTTGCAGCCTTTAGCCTCCTTGTTAAAGCATCCAACTATTATGCTGGCAGACCCGGGTTTGAGTTCCGTTTGGAGCGGGTGGTCGGACATGAGGAGTTACATATAGAATGTATTTTTTAAACGGTCGTCCTTGTTCAAAATAAGTACCTACTCAAGAGGGTATGATTTCGGATGCAGCCCTAGTTTGAATACTTACTCTGAAACTGAGTTCAACTTCCTCCTAAATTTAACATCAGAAAGACATTGGACTCTTGGTGAAATCAGGTTAATGTCAGAAACTGACATTGACTTGATATCAATGTCCAGCATTGGATAGACATTGAATTCCTGTCACTTTTTTTTATAATTTAATGCTGTGTGTGTGGATGTTAACATAATGACATTTAGCAGATGTTGGGTTTTGGTTACCATAGTTAAAATGTTTATATTAATATGATGCCATTAGATGTTATCATTATTACGATCATCAAATATTGGGTTTTGGTTACTGTACCTAAAATGTTGGCCTTTGGCATTAATATTAAATTGTAATGATACATTTGGTAAACATTGATTTTGGCGTTGACTTAAAACCAGTAAAATATCAAGGTCAACTGCTGTCAGTATTCAATGTCAAATTGATGATGGCATTAGACATAGTCCTGACATTCACTTTTGCTCACTTCTAAGTGTAATTCTTTTAATTTTATTTATTAATACTGTTTTTATCTAAATTGTATTACTTTTATGAGTTGCAGTTTTCACTAGTAGATGGTAAGATGGATGAGAAGGGAGAATTTGCATTAACACTTGTTTTTAATCGTGTCATATTATTAGGGGTCAAGCATGGAATGTCAATTTTTTGGCTTTATGAATTGTTTTTTCTCCTGTTTTAGAGATTAAGATCTTCTGTTCAGCACCTGTTGTGGCAAACCGATTGGTAAAACGTCGAGAGAGGCCGCAGTACGAACCCCAAGACACAGCAACCATCATCTGCAGTAAGGGATTTGATCTGATTGGCTCATCAGTGGTCACATGTGGAGCAGATGGCCAGTGGCTGAACTTGCCTGAGTGTCACCCTGAAGGTAATTTAGGCTGTTTTCACACTGCTTCTGAAATCACATACTTCCCTAAGGCTAAAAATAGTCTGTGATAAAATAATTCACAGTACTCATAAAAGAGTTGGCAAAAAATACTCTTATGACTTACTACTACTGTTGAGATTGGACACTTTACTTTCCCAAGGTGCAACGGGAGAGAATTTGTTAATGGTAGTGAAACGACGTAACTGATGCTGGTAGGTCAGGAGATTATGTCAACATAGCGGATATGTTAGTATGTAGTATGTTCCGATTACATATATGTAATGTAGGCTAGCTTGTAGAGCTTAGCTTGGGCTCAAAAAATCAAGCCCGACCCTACCCGAGCCCGTGCACATCGTGCCCGAGCCTGGCCCGGAGCGACACATTAAGTGTAATTATGAGCCCAAGCCCTAATTAAACAAGACAATTTTTAATACGTGGGCGTTCTGACGAGAACGAGTCTATAATGATCAAAGCGGACCGGTGCATGTGACTAATGTTAAAACTAACATTGAGCAATTGAAATGAGCTGATAAAATCGTGGTTTTCTCTAGAGCGAATGTACAGCCAAATCAAATTTTGTTGCTATATTTTCCTGTTTAACACTGTGAAGCTGCTTTGAAACAATCATCATTGTAAGCGCTATATAAATAAAGTTGACTTGACCTGACTCAGCTAAATAATCCGCAGGCACACGCTCATGAACCGCTCACCAGTAAAATTATGTTCGCTCAAATCCAGCTCAGGCATGACATTTATCTGTACCTTACTAAATTTGTTGTAGCCATTAAACAATGTTTATTATTTTCATATTTATGTTTAAATATTATAATATTATTTTTACCTATATGATTATGATAAAGATGCGAGTGGGTCAGATATAAGGTTATATTTAGTTTAATATTAAGTTTTGTTTTTTTTAGAAAGCATTTCTTTCGTTTTTTATAAATTGTATCTTAATTTTAATAAAGGTTCCTTTGGCCGGGATTGCCTGGATTTAATAAATAAGAAGCAAATAGCAGACTATAATCATGACATGAAGTCGCGGGAGCGATCGCGTTCATGCTCATGAACTGGAGCGCTCGTTTTATAAATATACCGAAGGTCAGCAGGCTATTTGCCTCACTGACATGAGAAATATGCGTATAGAAAGCTTGAAATATCCACTATTTAAAATGAACGAATGAAAATATTTAATTAAGCAAAGGGCAGTGTTCCTGCGAGCAGCTATTGACACAATGCGTTTCTATTCAGAATGCTGTGCTCCATCAATGCATGGGCTGTGAGTTTAACGTGCATTTTTACACTAAACTTGACTTATGCAACTTTGTAGCCGACAAATTTTTCTCTTAGTTGTACTGAATGAATGAATATTTTTATTTAAGTGTCATGCACTCATGGTGCCCAGCCCACATGGACTTATATGACACTATCCAATCATTTGGAAAGATGACCGTCAAAATTATATACATACAATAAAAAACAATATAATAAGCCCCAACATCCTGACATACTCACAACTAAATTACCTCCTGTCAGGGTACAAAGTCTTTTGTCGTAATGTCCATGCCTTCTCAACAAAGGTTGCCAGACAAAAAATTTCATTTTCAAACAACCAAAACATAATTTCACCTTCAGGCAACCAAAACAAATCTGGATTTTTCTGTTGCATCAAATTATACAAACCGATTCTTAAATTATTATACAGTGGGCAATAAAACATAAAATGAAATTCATCCTCCACCACACATAAATCACATACAGAACATAACCTGTCCTCCTCTGGGAGTCCCTTAAAGCGCCCCACTTCCACCTCTAGGGGCAGCACACCAGCTCTAAGCTGAGCACATAGAGACCTCTGTCTTCTTTTCAAATTATATTTGACATAAGATTCAGTAAAGAAATTTTCCTTAAACTGCACATAAATTCTTAATTTAGGCTTCCGTAGTATCTCTAATTTCCACTGTTCTTTATAAGTATCAAATAATATTTGTCTAATATTGGTGATCTTGCACTTTATACTATTCAAAAACAATTGTTGTAAATTTACCACTGAGAAGATCTCAAGGACCTCCCTGGACCAGGGATGTCCGTGAGCTCTATCCCAGTTAAACACTTTTCGTGTGAGTCTTTCCTCAGGTAAACACACAAGGCGGTTCCATAGCCTAAGGACTTCTGCTCTTTGTGTGACCACACAAGGCTCCCAGCCCATGTCACCCTCTATGGCCGTCCTAGCAGTAAATCTATGTACTCCAAGATAATATCTCATAGCTCTACTTTGGACCATATTACATTCTGGAGCATCTTCAAAGCCCCATACTCCAGCAGCATAGAACAGCA
The DNA here is from genome assembly GCF_024679245.1 of Pseudorasbora parva. NCBI lineage: Eukaryota > Metazoa > Chordata > Actinopteri > Cypriniformes > Gobionidae > Pseudorasbora > Pseudorasbora parva. The sequence goes on along the minus strand of NC_090177.1, from coordinate 9,672,988 downwards.
CAGGTCTAACAATTGAATCATACAATTTAGTAAATGTATCAAAACTCAGCTCAGGGCAAACCTTCATCTTATTAACCACGGCTCCAAGTGCCCTCCCAGCAGACTCTGATAACACTCGTCTGCCTTCTGAAAAATTCACATTTTCATGAAAAACAAAACCAAGATACTTATAAGTAACAGAATACATCAGTAATGTTTGTCCGAAATAGAATTCATAATTACTCTGAGGTACAAAAGGCTTTCTAAAGTGGACTATTTGTGTTTTATCTCCATTAATGGCAAGTCTCCATTTGTTACACCATTTATACATAATATCCAACATCTTCTGTAGTTTTGCCTCCTCGTCAGCAATCAAAACAATATCATCAGCGTACAATAGTATGTTGACATTCAGATCATCCATGTCTATACCCAAGTTAGCGCTCTTTATTTCTTGAGCTAAGTCATTCACATAGATTGCAAAAAGAGTTGGCGAGAGGACGTCTCCTTGTTTCACTCCAAATGGAGTACGAAACCAACCTGTCCTTAGCTCATTCACCTGTACACAGGCTAATGGAGCCTTGTACAGGGCTTTAATGGATTTATAAAAATGACCATCAATGCCACACATAATTAACTTATATTCCAAAAGGTCTCTGTTTATCCAATCAAAAGCTTTTTTAAAATCAACAAAACAAGCAAAAGTACTTTTACCTTCCTGCAGTCTTGCTCTCACCACTGTGGACAAAACATAAATGTGGTCGATACACGCTCTATTTTTCCTAAATCCATTCTGCTCATCCACCAAGATTTTATTAATTTCTAAAAATTCACAAAGCCGGTTGTTGAGGATACCAGAGAACACTTTATAAACTGTACTTATCAAACTGATGCCTCTGTAATTCAGGGGGTCTCTTGGATCAGCTTGAGAAGACTTGGGGATAGGCTGGATAATAGACTTATACCACACTGATGGTATAAAACCACTTTGAAAACAATATTTAAATAAACAAAACAAAGTCCTTAACAACTTAGGACATTTAAGGACCTCATTAGACAATTCATCCACACCAACAGCTTTATATGGTTTAGTCTTTTCAATAACAATCTGCACCTCCTCCAAAGTAATCTCACGATTTAAAACATCATTAATAAAGGGCAGAAATGGACGTTTATGTTCAAATAACATTTTAGATCTGAAAGTATTTACTAAAAACTCATCATCAAACTGCTGGGTGGCGTTGCATGCATACAAGTTACTATAATCTGTCTCCCATCTACTCATCACTTGCTCTGTTGTAAATATAGATTCCCCTGTGTCTATGACAATCTCATGTGGAATTAGCTTTTTCCTTTTCGGTCCAAGCTTATTAATTTCTCTCCAGAACAGCTGTGAATTGTTACTCTGCAGATACTGTTGTAGCTGAAGAGCTTTTCCTCTCCTAAAGCGTCTTTTATAAAATCTCAATGTTTTATCAAAATTATTCTGACGGTTTTTAAATACAGCAAATAGATCTCTTTTCAAAATCTGTTCTTTGCAATATAAATATTTTTTCTCTGCCATACGAAGATTTAGCCACATACTCTGTAGTTCATTATTCCAATAGGGTTGTTTAATTTTGTATGTCTTTTTATTGCCTCTTCTACTCGATTTGGGTCTATATTTAGCAATTTCTCCATGTAAAGTCCCACAAAGCCGGTCATAGCAATGATTCACATTTTCTTGTGTTTTTTCCCCATTCTCTAATTGGTCTGCAATGTCATTCAGAGCTTTATAGCAGACCTCAGACTCCAGAAAATTATCATGCAACATTCTCATTGGACTTTTACTTTTCAAACCAATATATATGCTTTTTATAAAGCCTGCATCTTGTGTTTTAAAACGTAAATATAACACAGAATGATCAGGGAGCCTACTTCTATCATCTATCAGGTTGATCACCTGCTGCTCATTTTTTCCTACTAGGCCCAAAGGGGTGAAAACTTTAAATTCTACACAGGTATTTAAATCTACATGTGGCGTCACAATATAATCAACCACTGCTTTACCTCTGACAGATATAGAAGTAAAATTATCATTTTCTGGGGTTACTCTTCCATTCAAAACACAACATTTAGAATCTTTAAGAAATTCAATAAACGTTCCCCCATGTTTATTTGAGCTTGTGTCCAACACCACCCTTGAGGGAATATCATCATCCTCAACATAATCTTTGAGGTGCGCGATGCGACTATTTAAATCTCCACAAATATAAACAGAGTCAGCATCAGTCGCATATATTAATGAAAGTAAATGTGCAAAGAAAGGATCCGCATTACGACCCCATGTCGAGGTTTCAGGGGACAAATAACAAGAGATTACCACAAACGAATATCGTGACACATCATGCTCAAAGCGTAAACACAGTAATCCCTCATAAGTCTTGTCAGTTCTCATTGAAAAATTATCCAAAATAGTGTTTTTAACAAAAACACCCACACCACCAGAGCCTTTAACAGCTCTTTTATGCACAGCGCGGTTATGCCCAATCCAGGTAAAGCCATCAAGCTCAGGTACAAAATTATATAGATGAGTCTCGTTTAAAGAGATTATATCTGGCTCCAGCGAAAGGAGAAGATGCGCTCTAAGTTTACAGTTATTTGGCGTCCATCCATTTACGTTCCAATGAACCAAAACAAAGTCGGTACTTACAGGCTGGGCATAATCTCGTCACACCCGTGGCCCTCTTTCCACATCATTCTCCGAACGTTTAATCAGCCTCCCGTTACCCGCCAAATAGTAATCCTTTGCCGATGGGATCTCTCGAAGGAGAGTTCGCAGATTGAAATCCATGAGCCGCTCAGCGTGCGATTTCGCAGACGATACATACACTCTTCGGTAGTTGTCGTGATCCTTAAGCTTAGACTTCCTACGAAGCACAGCCACTTTGTCCTGTACTGTCTTGAGCTCCGCTTTCACCAGCCCTGGTTGTCGACCTCTCGGCCTTACGCGCTCCACGGCCACCAGCTTTGGCACCGGGTCACAGCGCAGACCCTCACGCAACAACTCTTTAACTTTGGCCTCCACGTCTTCTCCTTCCACTTGCGGCAGCCCGACAATAACCAATGAGACGTCTGGATCAAAGGGCTTGCCCCTCACCTCCCTTGTATTCATTTTTTTTTCAATGCTTTCCATTCTAGAACTTAAAATACTGACTTCCAAATCCAAGTTGTTGCGCATTTCGTTGACCACCTTCTCCAGCTCACTTTTAAAAGCGGCTTGTCCATCGGAGATTAATTTCTCCAAACTTCCGCGGAGTGTGTTAATCTTCACATCCATCTGTGTTTCAATTTTGATTTGCATGTTGTCCATTTTGGTCTGCATATTGTCCATTTTAACACTTAGCGCACGCAATTCATTCATTAAAGAGGACTGTTCACCGTCGGCGTCCTTCTTATGGCGTTGACGCGTATTATCAGCCATAATACAACTCCAAACAATTCAAAATTCCCAAGAGTTCGAGGCACAATCTTAAATAGTCAATTACTTACTTATTTAGACAATATAAACACCTAGATATATAATTATTTAAGGATTTGTACTGATCAGGAGAGGACAAACGTGTTCATGCGGCCATCTTCCCAGCATGCGTCAATGATAAAACATAATGATCTGCCAATGGGGGCCAATGTACTATTAGTTCTTACTTTGCTAAAAAAAAAAAATATTGTTTTTGATTATGGCATAGCTTTCTGCTCGCCCAATTAGACTAATAAAGTAATGATTTAAAAAACAAACGCTTGATCAAGGGCCTGGCCCGAACTGAGGATAGTGCCGGGAAATCTCAGACTGACCAGGCCCGCAGTTTCGTTTGGGTCAGGTTTGGCTCGGGAATCTAAACTCTACTAGCTAGTAGTTGCTGTGCGAGTAAACCTCACATTTCTCTGATCTCAAGAGACTCTCTTGCGGCTGATACTAGAGGTTGCCGACTTTAGCCTCTTTGTTAAAGCCTCCAACTCTCATGCTGGCAGATCTGGGTTTGAGTCCTCATTGGAGCGGGCTGTCGGACTTTTTAAACATTTGTCCTTATTCAAAATAAGAACCTACTCAAGAGAGTGTATGATTTAAATGGAGCTCCGTTTGAATACTTAATCTGAAACTGAGTTCAACTTCTTCCTAAATTTTAAGTGATATGAAGAATGCATTAAGCCCACTAAAGGTAGTTTCTTGCTCTAAATTTAACACCAGAAAGACATTGGACTCTAACATTGGACTCTTGGTGAAATCTGGTTGATGTCAGAACCCAACATTGACTTGATATCAACCTTCAACATTCGATAGACATTGAATTCCGGTCACTTTATAATTTAAAGTTGTGTGGATGTTAACATTATGACATTTAGCAGATGTTGGGTTTTGGTTACCATAGATAAAAGTTGATATTTGATGTTAATATGATGCCATTAGATGTTGTCATTATTATGACCATCGGGTGTTGGTTATTATACCTAAAATGTTGGCCTTTTGCATTTTTATGAAATTACCATGATACATTTGGTAGACATTGAATTTGGGCATTGACTCAAAACCAGTAAAATATCAAGGTCAGTTGCTGTCAGTATTCACTGTCAACTTGATGATGGCTTTAGACATCGTCTTGACATTCAGTTTTGGTCACCCTTCATCAAAACCTATATTCATGTGCCTTATGATGCCTGTGGCCCGCTGGTTAGGTATTAAACTTTTAAGTGTAATTCTTTGAATTTATTTATTTGTACTTTTTTTATGCAAATTGTATTACTTTTTATGAGTTGCAATTTTTACTGGTAGATGATTAGATGGGTGAAAAAGAAAAACTTGCATATGATTATAATGTCATATAATTAGGGGTCAAGCATGGAAGGTCAGGTGTTTGACTTTATGAATTGTTTTTTCTCCTGGTTTAGACCCAAGGGTATTCTGTCCACCACCTGCTGTGGCAAACCGATTGGTAAAACGTCGAGAGAGGCCGCAGTATGAACCCCAAGACACAGCAACCATCATCTGCAGTAAGGGATATGAACTGATTGGCTCATCAGTGGTCACATGTGGATCAGATGGCCAGTGGGTGGACTTGCCTGAGTGTCGCCTTGAAGGTAATTTAGGCTGTTTTTACACTGCACTTGAAATCACACCTTCCCTAATACTAAAACAGTCTGTGACAAAAGAATTCATAGTACTCATAAAAATGTTAGCAAAATATACTCTGATGACCTACTACAACCGGTGAGATTGGACACTTTACTATCCCAAGATACAAAGGGCGGGAGAATTTGTTAATGGCAGTTAAAACAATGTAATGTAACGTATCAATGGTAGGTCAGGAGATTATGTCAAAATGGCAGATATGTTAGTATGTAGTATATTCGGATTATATATATGTAACAGAGGCCAGCTAGTAGATTGTGTGTGAGTAAACCTCACTCCTCTGATCTCAAGAGATGCACTAGCGACTGATGCTAGACGTTATTGCCTTTAGCCTCCTTGTTGAAGCGTCAAAGTTTTGTGTTTTATGAATTGTTTTTTTTCCTCCTGGTTTAGAGACTAAGATCTTCTGTTCAGCACCTGTTGTGGCAAACCGATTGGTAAAACGTCGAGAGAGGAATCAGTACGAACCCCAAGACACAGCAACCATCATCTGCAGTAAGGGATATGATCTGGTTGGCTCATCAGTGGTCACATGTGGAACAGATGGCCAGTGGCTGAACTTGCCTGAGTGTGTCCCTGAAGGTAATTTAGGCTGTTTTCACACTGCACTTGAAATCACATACTTCCCTAAGGCTAAAAATAGTATGTGACAAAATAATTCACAGTACTTATTAAAAAGAGCTGGCAAAATGTACTCTGATGACCTACTACTATCAGCAAGATTGGACACTTTACTATCCCAAAATGCTAAGGGAGCTAATTTGTTAACGGCAGTGAAACGACGTAACTGATACTGGTAGGTCAGGAGATAATTTCAACATGGCGGATATGTTAGTATGTAGTATGTTCATATTACATATATCGTAATTCCTTAAATAAAGACCAGGGCCTTTATTTACCCGAACTGCCGAAGGGAACCGGCTTTTATTTGAAGCAGGCTTTTATTAGGGGCAGGCCTGAATTTCTAATTACATCTGATTGGTAAATAATTGCTTTAAATAAACCGTTTAAATTAATAGCGATAGCGTTCCAGTGGACAGAAGTCATTGATTTTTTTTAAGAAACATGCAAACAAATCACCATTTACTACAACAGCCAGAAAGGCGACAAAGCAATTTCGGTCAGAATTACTGTAGCCTAATCGGTAACCACCACTGAGACTGTTTGAAAAATGTAAAATGTTTATTCCGAGCTTAAATTTTATATTGCACGTGAGGTTATAGCCAGACTCAGCTTTCTACAGGCTATTGGTTGCACATGAGGGAAAAAAGCTTCCTTCCACTTAAGAGTTGTATACTTTTAAGCACTTTTTATTTTAATATATCTCTTTAGATAAATATTATTGTCTACTTTAAAAAACCCTTAATCTTGTTATTTTTCTAACCCAACTAATCACATATCTGCGCTTTCTGTAGCCTATTGCACATAAGGAAAAAAAGCTTTCTTCCACTTTAGAAGAGTTATGAAATTTTAAACACTTTTTATTTTACTATATCTCTTTACATAAATATTTTTTATACTTAAACTATAATTTTGTTATTTTTCTAACCCACCTAATTACTCAGTGCTTTAAAAAGGTTGCACGTGAGGGAAACGCTTCCTTCTATTAAGAAGAGTTGTATACTTTTAAGCACTTTTTAAATTAATATATTTCTTTACATAAACCTATATTAATGTGCCTTATGATGCCTGTGGCCCATTGGTTAGATATCAAACTTATTAATAATTAAAATATTAATAAGTGGAATTATTTTATTTGCACTCTTTTATGTAAATTGTATTACTTTTTATGAGTTGCGATTTTCACTAGTAGGTGATAAGATGGGTGAAAAAGGAGATCTTGCATGAGCACGTTTTTAATGGTGTCATATTATTAGCAGTCAAGTATGAAAGGTCAAGTTTTTGCCTTTATGAATTGTTTTTTTTTTCTCCTCGTTTAGATCCAATAATCTTCTGTTCAGCACCTGTTGTGGAAAACCGATGGGTAAACCGACGAGAGAGGACGCAGTACGAACCCCAAGAGACAGTAACCATCACCTGCAAAGATGGATTTGATCTGATTGGCTCATCAGTGGTCACATGTGGATCAGATGGCCATTGGGTGAATTTGCCTGAGTGTCGCGTTGAAGGTAATTTGGGCTGTTTTCTCACTGCATCTAAAGTTGCACACTTCAATAAGGCTAAAACAGTCTGTGACAAAAGAATTCAAAGTACTCATAAAAGGTTTGGCAAAATGTACTTTGATGACCTACTACTTCCAGCGAGATTGGCCACTTTTCTATCCAATGATGCCACAGGGAGAATTTTTTGATGGCGTTGAAACAATGTAACTGATGCTGGTAGGTCAGGTAATAAAGTCAACTTGGTGGACATGTTAGAATATAGTATGTTTGAATTACATATATGTAATGGAGGCATGCTAGTAGTTGCTGAGCGAGCAAACCTCACTCCTCTGATCTCAAGAGACGCTCTAGTTACTGGTGCTAGAAGTAGTAGCTTTTAGCCTCCTTGTTAAAGCGTCCAACTCTTATGCTGGCTGACCCAGATTCAAGTCCCGCTTGGAGTGGGCGGTCAGATGTGGGGTTGCATATACAATATATATTTTTAAATGATCATCCTTATTCAAAATAAGAACCTACTCAAGAGAGTGTATGATTTTAAATGGAGCTCCGTTTGAATACTTAATCTGAAACTGAATGAATCTGAATGAGTTCAACTTCCTCCCAAATTTCAAGTGGTATGAAGAATGCATGCTGCTCACTAAAGGTAGTTTCTTGCTCTAAATTTAACATCACAAAGACATTGGACTCCAACATTGGACTCTTGGTTAAATCAGGTGGTCATTAAAACCCAACATTGACTTGATATGAACCTCCAACATTGGATAGACATTGAATTCCTGTCACTTTATAATTTAACGCTGTGTGGATGTTAACATTATGACATTTAGCAGATGTTGGTTTTTGGTTACCATAGATAAAATGTTGATATTTGATGTTAATATGATGTCATTAGATGTTATCATTATGACGACCATCAGGTGTTGATTATTGTACCTAAAATGTTGGCCTTTTGCATTTATATGAAATTGCTATGATACATTTGGTAGACATTGAATTTGGCATTGTTTCATAACCAGTAATATATCAATGTCAGCTGCTGTCAGTGTTCATTGTCAAATTGATGATGGCATTAGACATTTTTTTGATATTGATTTTTGGTCACCCTTCATCCAAACCTATATTCATGTGCCTAATCATTCCTGGCACACTGTTGAGGTATTAAGCTTGTTTTAATTTATTTATTTGTACTTCTTTGTGTAAATTGTTTTACTTTTTATGAGTTGCGATTTTCACTGATGAGATCGGTGAAAAATGAGAATTTCCATGAACACTTGTTTTTAATGGTGTCATATAATTAGGAGTCAGCCATGGAAGGTCACGGTTTTGGCTTTATAAATTGTTTTTTCTCCTGGTTTAGATCCTAAGATCTTCTGTTCAGCACCTGTTGTGGCAAACCGATTGATAAGACGTAGAGAGAAGACGCAGTACGAACACCGAGACACATTTACCATCATCTGCGGAGATGGATATGAACTGATTGGCTCATCAGTGGTCACATGTGGATCAGATGGCCAGTGGCTGGACTTGCCTTTGTGTCACCCTGAAGGTAATTTAAGCTGTTTTTACACTACATCTGAAATCACATACTTCCCTAAGGCTAAAAACAGTTTGTGACAAATTATTTCACAGTACACATAAAAGGTTTGGCAAAATGTACTCTGATGAACTACTACTTCTGGTGAGATTAAACACTATCCCATGATGCCACAGGAAGTTATATTTTTTAATGGTGGTGAAACAAAGTAACGTATGCTGGTAGGTCAGAAGTTATGTCAACATGGTGGATATGTTAGTATGCAGTATGATCAGATTACATCTATATGTAACAGAGGCCAGCTTATAGTTGCTATTTGCGTAAAGCTCACTTCTCTGATCTGAAGAGACACTCTAGTGACTGACGCTATAGATTACAGTCTTTAGCCTCCTTGTTAAGCGTCCAACTCTCACGCTGGATGACCCGGGTTCAAGTCCCGCTTGCAGTGGGTGGGTAGACATGAGAGGTTACAGAATATACTTTTTAAGTGGTCATCCTTATTCAAAATAAGTACCTACTCAAGAGAGTGTATGAATTCAGACGCAGCCCTGGTTTGAATACTGTTAAGAACCCAATTGGTCTAGGGCCGGATTGCAGCAGAAATAGATGTGGTGGGTGGTAAATTAATGTGCAACAGCAGAGGAAACCCCATCTCCAGAACGCCCAGAATGACTACAATAAGCCCACAAAATATAGAAAACGAAATACAGAAGGCTAAACTAACTCCCTATCTAACATAAACAGGAGATAATAGGGAATACAAAACAAAAAGGCACCCACCTGCCTACTAACCTCAACAAAGGAAAAGAAAAGACATCATATAATAAGGCTAGATCAGTATTTACCTTAGACAACTCAAATCAAGGGTCACTTCTCTCTTTGAAATCACAATCATAGATGTAAGCAATAAGACAATGGACAGAGGTTCTACTTAGGCCTAACACAATGGAGACAGATACAGCAAATAAAACTAAAAGCTTGATCACAGCCAAAGTCAGTCTGGAGATGAAGATGAGACCTCAGCCATTGCACACCATCAGGCCACCACCAATCAGACCACAGTTCTGTAGGTAGCTGCAGTTTAAATATGCTCTCCTCTCTTCCATCATCCAATCACAGCAAATCTCCAATTAGTAGCATCAGGTGGTGACAATGGTTCTGCAGCGACAAAGGAAGAGAAACAACAAGAGCAGAGTTTGGCCCAACAAAAGAACCTTATGGCTCTGGACTAGGGCTGCACGTTTTCAAGTTTTTCATTAACTGTTAACCGAGGTTCTTAAAGGTTAATACTCGGTTAACCATAGTGTGCGTCGCCGTCAGGGTTATTATTTTTAGTTTATTAATTTGATGACCGCCATCTCCGTATAGTGAACGCGCCTATAGAGAGAAATGCACATCATGGATTACATAATCAGAGAGTAGCCTATTTCTTTTCGTTTTAAATTGTTAAAAGACATTTCAAGCTTTCTTAAGACATATTTCATGTTTGTGAGGCCTACGCTGAGTTTCGTTAAATTAGGATGAAATGCGCTCCAGTTCACGAGGAATGCAAGTGGCCGCGAGGGCGCCTGCATGATTAGGGCATTAGTAAAATATGCAGCCGAGAATGATTCACACAGCGTTTGACTCGTTCTCCTGGCAGAGAGTTCAAGCATCTGTGGACTCGTTCCTTCAGCTCTGGCCATCTTGCTTTCAGTCCGCGATTAGCTTTTTTTGTTTTCTTCATTACAGTTAAAGTAACCTCTGCTTTTCGCTAGTCCCTCACAAGTTTCTCGCTTCAAACTTTCTTTCCTCTGCCCCGTTATGCACCGCGGGCGCGGCTCCCGCTCTGCTTCTGCCCTAATGCGACTTATAGTCCAGTGCAACTTGTGTTATTTTCCTCTTCATGACGCATTTTTTGACTGATGCGACTTATACTCCGGAGCGACTTGAAAATGCGGTAAGCACTGCATTGCAATACTTGCATTTTGCCCCGTCACTCTCAATTTTAAAGTGCTCCCACGCTGTACTTTTCTTTGCCCGCTTCATGTTAGAAAGCTGGTCATGACTTCTTCTTGTGGATATTACAAATGTCTGGGAGCGCTCTGGCGGTCTCTAGTGGTGCAAAAATATATTACAACTAAATTCAAAGCACGTCATTGACGCCACTTAACCGAGCAAAATGTTTCACTCGGTTACGCAATTTTTAACGGTTAATCGGTTAACCATGGACACCCCTACTCTGGACATAAAAATACTTAATCTGAAACTGAGTTCAACTTCCTCCTAAATTTCAATTGATATGAAAATCGCATGCTCCTCACTACAGGTAGTTTCTTGCTTTAAATTTAACATCAGAAAGACATTGGACTCCAACATTAGACTCTTGGTGAAATCAGGTTGACGTCAAAACCCAACATTGACTTGAATTGAACCTCCAACATTGGATAGACATTGAATTCCTGTAACTTTATAATTTAACGCTGTGTGGATGTTAACATTATGGCATTTAGCAGATGTTGGGTTTTGGTTATCATAGATAAAATGTTGATATTTAATGTTAATATGATGACATTAGATGTTATGATGACAATCAGATGTTGGGTTTTGGTTACTGTAACTAAAATTTTGGCGTTTGGCATTTAATATGAAATTTCCATGATATATTTGTTAGACATTAAATTTGGTGTTGAATCAAAAACACGAAAAATTTCAAATTCAGCTGCTGTCAGTATTCAATGTCAAATTTATGATGGCATTAAACATCGTCCGGACATTCAATTTTGGTCACCCTTCAACAAAACCTATATTCATGTACCTTATGATATATGTGGCCCGCTGGGTAGTTATTACGCTTATAAGTGTAATTCCTTTAATTCATTTATTTGTTTTTTATGTAAATTGTATTACTTTTGTTATACACAGTTGTGATTTTCACTAGTAGATGAATAAGTTGGGTGAAAAGGGACAAATTGTATGAACACTAAATTATGTCATATAATTAGGGGTCAAGCATGGAAGGTCAAGTTTTTGGCTTTATAAATAGTTTTTTCTCCTGGTTTAGATCAAAAGATCTTCTGTTCAGCACCTGATGTGGCAAACCGAGTGGTAAAACGTCGAGAGAGGACGCAGTACGATCCCCAAGACACAGTAACCATCGTCTGCAGTAAGGGATTTTATCTGATTGGCTCATCAGTGGTCACATGTGGATCAAATGGACAGTGGGTGGACTTGCCTGTGTGTCAACCTGAAGGTAATTTAGGCTGTTTTTCACACTGCATCTGAAATCATATTCTTCCATAATTCACAGTAGTCAAAAAAAAAGAGTTGGCAAAATATACTCTGATGACCTACTACCAGCGAGATTGGATATTTTACTATCCCAAGATGCAATGTGAGAGAATGAGTGAATTTGTTATCAACATTGAAACGACATAACTGACGCTGGTAGGTCAAGAGATTATGTCAACATGGCGGATATGTTAGTATGTAGTTTGTTCAGATTACATATATGAAACAGAGGCCAGCTAGTAGTTGCTGTGCGAGTAAACCTCACTCCTCTGATCTCAAGAGACGCTCTAATGACTGACGCAGCCTTTAGCCTCCTTGTTAAAGTGTCCAACTCTCATGCTGGTAGACCTGGGTTTGAATCCCGCTTGGATCGGCTGTTCGGACATGTTGGGTTACATATAGAATATATTTAAAATAAGTACTTACTCTGGATAGTGTGTGATTTCAGATGCAGCCCTGGTTTAAGTACTTAGTCTGAAACTGAGTTCAACTATCTGCATTTCAAGTGATATGAAGAATGTATGCGACTCACTAATGGTAGTTTCTTGCTCTAAATTTAACCTCAGAACAACATTGGACTCCAACATTGGACTCTTGGTTAAATCAGGTGTTCTTCAAAACCCAACATTGACTTGATATCAACCTTCAACATTCGATAGACTTTGTATTCCTGTCACTTTATATTTTAATGAATTGAAATGTATTACTGTGTATGAGTTGCGATTTTAACTAGTAGATGATAAGGTTGGTGAAAAAGGAGAACCTGCATGAACACATGTTTGTAATGGTGTCATATAATTAGGGGTCAAGCATGGAAGGCAAGTTTTTGACTTTATGATTTTTTTTTCTTCTCCTGTTTTAGGTACAGTGATCTACTGTTCAGTACCTGATGTGGCAAACCGATTGGTAAAACGTCGAGAGAGGCCGCAGTACGAACCCCAAGACACATTTACCATCATCTGCAGAGAGGGATTTGATCTGATTGGCTCATCAGTGGTCACATGTGGATTAAATGGCCAGTGGCTGGACTTGCCTGAGTGTCGCCCTGAAGGTAATTTAGGCTGTTTTCACACTGCATCTGAAATCACATACTTCCCTAAGGCTAAAAACAGTCTGTGACAAAATAATTCACAGTACTCATACAAGAGTTGGCAAAATGTACTCTGATGACCTACTACTTCTGGTGAGATTGTATACTTTACTATCCCATGATGGCACAGCAGAGAATTTGTTAATGGCTGTGAAACAACGTAATTGACGCTGTCAACATGGCAGATATGTTAGTATGTAGTATGTTCAGATTACATACATGTAACAGTGGCCAGCTAGTAGTTGCTGTGTGAGTAAACCTCACTCCTCTGATCTCAAGAGACGCTCTAGTTACTGACGCTTGAAGTTGCTGCCTTTAGCCTCCTTGTTAAAGTGTCCAACTCTCATGCCAACTGACCGGGGTTCAAGCCCTGCTTTGAGCGGGTGGTCGGACATGTGGGGTTACATATAGATAGATATACTTTTTAAACAGTTGTTCTTATTCAAAATAAGTAACTACTCAAGAGTGTGTGTAATTTTAGCTGCAGCCTTGGTTTGAATACTTAATCTTAAATTGAGTTGAACTTCCTTCTAAATTTCAAGTGATATGAAGAATGCATGCTGATCACTAAAGGTAGTTCCTTGCTCTAAATTTAACATCAGAAAGACACTGGACTCCAACATTGGATAGACTTTGAATTCCTGTCACTTTATAATTTAATGCTGTGTGGATGTTAACATTATGACATTTAGCAGATGTTGGGTTTTGGTTTCCGTACCTAAAATGTTTATATTTGACATTAATTTGATGCCATTAGATGTTATTATTATGATGACCATCAGATGTTGGGTTTTGGTTACTGTACGTAAAATATTGGCCTTTGACATTAATATGAAATTGCCATGATACATTTCATAGTCATTGAATTTGGTGTTGATTCAAAACCAGTAAAATATCAAGGTCAGCTGTGTTCAGTATTCAACGTCAAATTAATGATGGCATTAGACATCATCTTGACATTAAAGTTTCGGATTTCAATGTTTTATTCAGAATACAACATAGATGACATATCAAATGTTTAAACTGGGAAAATTTAGAATTTTAAGGGAAAAATAAGTATATTTTAAATGTCATTGCATCAACACATTGTTTTTTTTCCTGGTTTAGCGCCAAAGATATTCTGTTCAGCACCTTCTGTGGCAAACCGATTGATAAAACGTGTAGAGAGGACACAGTACGATCCCCTAGAGACAGAAACCATCATCTGCAGTAAAGGATTTGATCTGATTGGCTCATCAGTGGTCACATGTGGAGCAGATGGCCAGTGGCTGGACTTGCCTGAGTGTCGCCTTGAAGGTAGATAAAATGTTGATATTTGATGTTAATATGATGCCATTAGATGTTATCATTATGAAAACCATCAGGTGTTGGGTTTTGGTTACTGTACCTGAAATGTTGGCCTTTGGCATTAATGTGAAAATGCCATGATAGGTTTGGTAGACATTAACTTTGGCGTTGACTCAAAACCAGTTAAATATCAAGATCAGCTGCTGTTGACATTCAATGTCAACTTGATGATGGCATTAGACATCGTCCTGATATTCCATTTTGGTCACCCTTCATCAAAACCTATATTCATGTGCCTTATAATGCCTGTGGCACGCTGGTTAGGTATTAAACTTCAAAGTGTAAATCTTTTATTTTAACTTTTTTATGTAAATTGTTTTACTTTTTATTAGTAGATGATAAGACGGGTGAAAAAGGAGAACTTGCATGAACACTTGTGTTTAATGGTGTCATATAAATTAGGGGTCAAGCATGGAAGGTCAAGTTTTCGGCTTTATGAATTGTTTTTTCTCCTGGTTTAGAGCCAATAATCTTCTGTTCATCACCTGTTGTGGCAAACCGATGGGTAAAACGCAGAGAGAGGACGCAGTACGAACCCCAAGAGACAGTAACCATCGCCTGCAGAGAGGGATTTTATCTGGTTGGCTCACCAGTGATCACATGTGGACAAGATGGCCTTTGGGTGAACTTACCTGAGTGTGTCCCTGAAGGTAATTTAGGCTGTTTTCACACTGCATCTGAAATCACATACTTCCCTAAGGCTAAAAACAGTCTGTGAAAAAAACAATTCAAAGTACTCATAGAAGAGCTGGCAAAATGTACTCTGATTAACTACTACTTCTGCCGAGATTGGACACTTTAATATCCCATGATGACATAGGAGAGAATTTTTTTTCATGGCGGTGAATGATGTAACTGATGCTGTTAGGTCAGGTATTAATGTCAACATTGCAAATATGTTGGATTGTAGCATGTCCAGGTTACATATATGTAACAGAGGCCAACTAGTAGTTGCTGTTCGAGTAAACATCACTTCTCTGATTTCAAGAGTAGCTTCAGCGACTGATAGTAGATTTTGCAGACTTTAGCCTCCTTGTTGATGTGTCCAATTCTCATGCTGGCTGACCTGGTTTCAGCTCCTGTTTGGAGGAGGCAGTTGGAAAATGGGGGGTTACATATAGAAAGCACTTTTAAAAATGATTGTCCTTATTCAAAATAAGTACCTACTCAAGAGAGTGTGTTATTTCAGATGCATCCCTGGTTTACATACTTAATCTGAAACTGATTTCAACTTCCTCCTAAATTTCAAGTGATATGAAGAATGTATTCTCCTCATTAAAGGTAGTTTCTTGGTCTAAATTTAACATTGACTTGATATCAAACTCCAACATTGGATAGACATTGAATTCCTATCACTTATTAATTTAACACTGTGTGGATGTTAACATTGACATTTAGCAGAATTTGGGATTTAGTTTCCATAGCTAAAATGTTGTTATTTGACGTTAATATGATGCAATTAGATGTTATCATTATGATGACCATCAGACGTTGGGTTTTGGTTACTGTACCTAAAATGTACCTATACCTAATATTAATGTGTAATTGCCATGGTACATTTGGTTGACATTGAGTTGACTCAAAACCAGTAAAATATCAAGGTCATCTGCTGTCAATATTCAATGTCAAATTGATGATGGCATTAGACATCGTCTTGACAATAATTTTTGGTCACCCTTCATCAAAACCAATATTCATGTGCCTTATGACGCCTGTGGCCCGCTGGTTAGGTATTAAACTTTTTTAATTTATTTATTTGTACTTTTTATGTAATATGTATTACTTTTTATGAGTTGCAAATTTCACTAGTAGATGATAAGATTGGTGATAAGGGAGAACTTGAATATACACTTGTTTTTAATGGTGTCATATAATTAGGGGTCAAACATGGAAGGTCACGTTTTTGGCTTTATGTATTGTTTTTTCTCCTGGTTTAGAGACAAAGACCTACTGTTCAGCACCTGTTGTGGCAAACCGATTGGTAAAACGTCGAGAGAGGAATCAGTACGAACCCCAAGACACATTTACCATCATCTGCAGTAAGGGATATGATCTGATTGGCTCATCAGTGGTCACATGTGGATCAAATGGCCAGTGGCTGGACTTGCCTGAGTGTCTCCCTGAAGGTAATTTAGGCTGTTTTCTCACTGCATCTCAAATCGCATACTTCCCTAAGGCTAAAAATATTCTATGACAAAATATTTCACAGTACTCATAAAAGAGTTGGCAAAATGTACTCTGATGACCTACTACTACTGGTGAAATTGGACACCTTACTATATCAAGATCCAATGGGAGAAAAATTGATAACAACAGTGAAATTACATAACTGACGCTAGTAGGTCAGGAGATTATGTGGACATGGCAGATATGTTAGTATGTAGTATGTTTGGATTACATATATGTAACAGAGGCTAGATAGTATTTTGCTGTGTGCGTCAACCTCACTTCTCTGATTTCAAGAGATGCTCTAGCGACAAACGTTAGAGGTTGCAGCCTTTAGCCTCCTTGTTAAAGCATTCAGCTCTCATGCTGGCTGACCTGGGTACGAGTCCCACACAGAGCGGGCGTTCGAACATGAGGGGTTACCTATAGAACAGTGGTTCCCAACCTGTGGGCAATGGCCCACTAGGGAGCCTCAGTGATTCTCTTGGTGGGCCGTGAGAACTTGAAAAAAGATTCGTTGATTTTGCTGAACGAGATTCAAAGATCCGAGTCAGTAAAATGATCTGAACTTCCCACTACTAATTCAGAATTATTTTATTTTTCATTTATATTTTTATGTGTTTATTCATTATGAATGTATACATATAGTAGTTATATGCGATTCTTTGGCATCTCTCTGTGGTCTTCTTGGTATGGCAGGTTGACTTGAACTTATTTGTATTTATTGTACTGTATAACTGAGCTGAGTAATTACTTTGAAATTGTAAAGAATGTCTGCAATGTATGTTTGCCAAAAAGAAAACCTAAGGAAGGTTAATGTATAGTGAATTTATTTTGTTAAAAAAATTATGTAAAAAGTAAAAAAGGTTAGAAATCACTGACAAAGAATGTACTTTTTAAATGGTCGCCTTATTCGAAATAAGTACCTACTCAGATGTGATTTTAGATACAGCCCTTGTTTGAGTACTTAATCTGAAACTGAGTTAAGCTTCCTCCTAAATTTCAAGTGATATGAAGAATGCATGCTGCTCACTGAAATAAGACAATTTACATTAAAAAAGTACAAATAAAAGAATTACACTTAGAAGTGTAAAAACCCATCAAAACCTATAGTCATGTGCCCTGCTGGTTAGGTATTAGATTTCTAAGTGTAATTATTTTATTTGTACTTTTTTATGTATATTGTGTTACTTTTCATGAGATAAGATAGGTGACAAAGAAGAACTTGAATGAGCACTTGTTTTTAAGGGTGTCAAATAATTATTCTTCAAGCATGAAAGGTCAAGTTTTGTGTTTTATGAATTGTTTTTTCTCCTGGTTTAGAGACTAAGATCTTCTGTTCACCACCTGTTGTGGAACACCGATTGGTAAAACGTCGAGAGAGGCCGCAGTACGAACCCCAAGACACATTTACCATCATCTGCAGTAAGGGATTTGATCTGATTGGCTCATCAGTGGTCACATGTGGAGCCGATGGCCAGTGGGTGGACTTGCCTGTGTGTCAAACTGAAGGTAATTTAGGCTGTTTTCACACTGATTCTGAAATCACATATTTCCCTAAGGCTAAAAACAGTCTGTGACAAAATAATTCACAGTACTCATATAGGAGTTGGCAAAATGTACTCTGATGACCTACTACTAGCTGGCGAGATTGTCCACTTTATTATCCCATGATGCCACAGGAGAGAATGTGTTAATAGCAGTGAAATGACTTAACTGATGCTGGTAGGTCAGGAGATTATGTCAACATGGCTGATATGTTAGTATGTGGTATGCTTGGACTACATATATGTAACAGTGGCCAGCTAGTAGTTGCTGTGCAAGTAAACCTCACTCCTCTGATCTCCACAGCCTTTAGCCTCCTTATTAAAGCGTCCAACTATCACGTTGGCAGACCCAGGTTTGAGTCCCACTTGGAGCAGGTCAGAGATATGGGGTTACAAATAGAATATACTTTTTAAATCGTCTTCCTTTTTTAAATATTGACCTACTCAAGAGAGTGTGTAATTTCAGATACAGCCCTGTTTGAATACTTAATCTGAAACTGAGTTCAACTTTCTTCTAAATTTCAAGTTATATGACGAATGCATGCTGCTCACTAAAGGTAGTTTTTTACTCTAAATTTAACACCAGAAAGACATTGGACTCTTGGTGAAATCAGGTTGACGTCAAAACTCAACACTGACTTGATATCAACCTCCAACGTTGGATAGACATTGAATTGCTGTCACTTTATAAGTTAACAGCTGTGTGGATGTTAACATTATGACATTTAGCAGATGTTGGGTTTAGATTACCATGGATAAAATGTTGATATTTGATGTTAATATGATGCCATGAGATGTTAGGTTTTAGTTACTATACTTAAAATGTTGGCCTTTAGCATTAATGTGAAAATGTCATGATACGTTTGGTAGTCATTGAATTTGGCGTTGACTCAAAACCAGTAAAATATCAAGATCAGCTGCTGTCAGTATTCAATGACAAATTGATGATTGCATTAGACATTGTCTTGACAATATTTTTTGGTCACCCTTCATCAAAACCTATATTTATATGCCTTATGATGCCTGTGGCCCACTGGTTAGGTATTAAACTTCTAAGTGTAATTCTTTTAATTTATTTATTTGTACTTTTTATGAGTTGTGATATTCACTAGTAGATGATAAGATGGGTAAAAAAAGAAAATTTGCATGAACACTTGTTTTTAATAGTGTCATATAATTAGGGGTCAGTCATGGAAGGAGAAGTTTTTGGCTTTATGATTTTTTTTTTTTCCTGCTTTAGAGCAAACGATCTTCTGTTCAGCTCCTGCTGTGGAAAACCGATTGGTAAAACGTGGAGAGAGAATGCAGTACGAACCCCAAGACACAGTAATCATCATCTGCAAAAAGGGATTTGATCTGATTGGCTCATCAGTGGTCACATGTGGACTAGATGGCCATTGGCTGAACTTGCCTGAGTGTGTCCCTGAAGGTAATTTAGGCTGTTTTCACACTGCATCTGAAACCGCATACTTCCCTAAGGCTAAAAATAGTCTATGACAAAATAGTTCACAGTACTCATACAAGTGTTGTCAAAATGTACTCTGTGACCTATTACTTCTGGCAGGATTGCACACTTGATTATCCATGATGCCACGGTGGATTTTTTGTTTAATGGCTGTGAAACTATGTAACTGATGCTGGTAGGTCAGCTGATTGTCAACTTGGGAGATATGTTAGTATGTAGGGCCCCACTTTATATTAGGTGGCCTTAACTAGTATGTACTTACATTAAAAAATAAGTACAATGTACTTATATTGTATTGCAAAACACTTTTGCTGATATTGAGGTGGGAAAGGTGTAGATTTAGGGACAGATGTTGTTTTTGGGTCAGTTTAAGGGAATGGTTATGGGTAGGGGAAGTGTCAAAAATGTAATTACAAATGTAACTACAAAAATGTATTACAGATTTAATTACATGCAGGTATTTTTAAAAAATGTAAGTACAATGTAAAAACATGTATGTACAAAATAAGTGCACTGTATCAAATTATTAATTAAAATGTTAGTACATAGTAGTTAAGGCCACCTAATATAAATTGTATCTATACAATATAAAGGGGGTCCATAGTAGGTATGGAATACATATGTACTGGAGGCCAGCTTGTAGTTGCTGTGCCAGTAAACCTCACTCCTCTGATCTCA
The DNA here is from genome assembly GCF_024679245.1 of Pseudorasbora parva. NCBI lineage: Eukaryota > Metazoa > Chordata > Actinopteri > Cypriniformes > Gobionidae > Pseudorasbora > Pseudorasbora parva. The sequence continues at coordinate 9,652,622 of NC_090177.1, read as the reverse complement.
AGAGATGCTCTAGCGACTGACACTAGAGGTTGCAGACTTTAGACTCCTTGGTAAAGCATTCAATTCTTATCCTGGCAGACCCATGTTCGAGTCCCGCTTGGAGCAGGCGGTTAGACATGAGGGGTTACGTATAGAATGTACTTTTTAAACGGTCGTTGTTATTCAAAATAAGTACCTACTCAAGAGAGTGTGTGATTTTAGATGCAGCCCTGGTTTGAATACTTAATTGGAAACTAGTGATATGAAGAGCGCATGCTACTTACACTTTTGCTGTAAACAAATCACAGACTGGCTTAGCCACCTGGCATGCTATTGGCGGGTTTAACACGATGACAGATAGACAATGACAGACAATGTAGTCTGCTGATTAGCTATTAAACTTCCAAATGTAAATCTTTTTTTCTTTTCTTTTTTTACTTTTTTATGTAAATTGTATTACTTTTTATGAGTTGCAATTTTCACTAATAGATGATATGATGGGTGAAAAAGAAGAACTTGCATGGACGCTTGTTTTTAATGGTGTCATATAATTAGGGGTCAAGCATGTAAGTTCAAGTTTTTGGCTAAATTTATTTTATTTATTTTTTCACCTGGTTTAGAGCAAATGCACTTATGTTCAGCACCTGTTGTACCAAATCGATGGGTAAAACGTAAAGAGAGGATGCAGTACGAACCCCAAGAGACAGTAACCATCATCTGCAGAGATGGATTTGATCTGATTGGCTCATCAGTGGTCACATGTGGATCAGATGGCCAGTGGCTGGACTTGCCTGAGTGTCGCCATGAAGGTAATTTAGTTTTCACACTGCATCTGAAATCAACATTGGATAGACTTTGAATTCCTGTCTCTTAGATTTTAATGCTGTCTTGATGTTAACATTATGACATTAAGCAGATTTTGGGTTTCTGTTATTAATGCTAAAATGTAGATATTCGACGTTAATATGATGCCATTAGATGTTAACATTATAACGACCATCAGAAATTCGGTTTTTGGTTACTGTACCTAAAATATTGGCCTTTGGCATTAACATGAAATTGCCATGATACATTTGGTAGACATTCAATTTGGCGTTGACTCAAAAACAGTAAAATATCAAGGTCAGATGCTGTCAGTATTCAATGTCAAATTGATGATGTCATTAGTCATCGTCCTGACATTCAGTTTTGGTCACCCTTCATCAAAACCTATATTCATGTGCCTTATGATGCCTGTGGCCCGCTGGTTAGGTATTACATTTCTATGTGTAATCATTTATTTTGTACTTTTTTATGTAAATTGTATTACTTATTATGAGTTGCCATTTCCACTAGTCGATGATAAGATGGGTGAAAAACGAGAACTTGCATGAACACTTCTTTTTAATGGAGTCATATAATTAGGGTTCTATGGAAAAAACTATGGAAGGTCAAGTTTTTGGCTTTATGAATTGTTTTTTTTTTTCTCCTGATTTAGATCCAAAGACCTACTGTTTAGCACCTGTTGTGGCAAACCGATTGGTAAGACGAGGAGAGAGGCCGCAGTACGATCCCCAAGACACATTTACCATCATCTGCAGTAAGGGATATGATCTGATTGGCTCATCAGTGGTCACATGTGGAGCCGATGGCCATTGGCTGGACTTGCCTGAGTGTCGCCTTGAAGGTAATTTAGGCTGTTTTCACACTGCATCTGAAATCACATTCTTCCCTAAGGCTAAAAACAGTCTCTTACAAAATAATTCACAGTACTCGTAAAAGAGTTTACAAAATGTACTCTGATGACCTACTACTTCTTGCGAGATAGAATACTTTACTATCCCATGATGCCACGGCAGATACTTTTTTAAATGGCTGTGAAACAACGTAACTGATGCTGGTAGGTCAGGATATTATGTCAACATGGTAGATATGTTAATATGTAGTATGTTTGGATTACATATATTCAACGGATGGTGATGCTCCCTCCTATCTCAAGGAACTCCTCACCATACAAACATCCACACGTAACTTCCGCTCTGTTTCAATATATCTTCTTAAAACTCCCACGACCAAACTCCGTGCTATGGGAGATCGGGCCTTCTGCTCTGCAGCCCCCAGTCTATGGAATGCTCTCCCTGACCACTTGCGGACGCCACAGACTGTAGATGCTTTTAAGCATGGTCTTAAAACCCACCTTTTTAGCGGAGCTTTTGATTGATTTGTTACTTCTTAATTTTTCAGTTTTAATTATTTTATTTTGTTTACTTATTTATTGTTGTTGAATGTTTTAATTATGTAGCACTTTGAGATTTTGTTTAATATAAAGTGTATTACAAATAAAATGTATTATTATTATTATTATTATTATTATTATTATTATTATAAGATGGGTAAAAGTGAGAACTTGTATGAACACTTATTTTTAATGGTGTCATAGAATTAGGTGTTGAGCATGGAAGGTCAAGTTTTTGACTTTATTAATAATTTTTTTCTCCTGGTTTAGAGACTAAGATCTACTGTTCAGCACCTGTTGTGCCACACCGATTGGTAAAACGTCGTGAGAGGTTGTATTATGAACCCCAAGACACAGTAACCATCATCTGCAGAAAGGGATATGATCTGATTGGCTCATCAGTGGTCACATGTGGACCAGATGGCCAGTGGCTGAACTTGCCTGAGTGTCGCCATGAAGGTAATTTAGGCTGTTTTCACACTGCATCTGAAATCACATATTTCCCTAAGGCTAAAAAGAGTCTGTGACAAAATAATTCACAGTACTCATAAAAGAGTTGGCAAAATATACTGACCAGCAAGATTGGACACTTTACTATCCCAAGATGCAACAAGAGAGAATTGTTAAACGGCAGTGAAATGACATAACTGTCGCTGGTAGGTCAGGAGATTATGTCAACATGGCGGATATGTTAGTATGTAGTATGTTCGGATTACATATATTTAACGGAGGTTATAGCCAGTAGTTGCTTTGCAAGTAAACCTCACTCCTCTGATCTAAAGAAATGCTCTAGCGACTGATGTTATAGAGTTTAGCCTTTAGCCTCCCTGTTAAAGCGTCCAACTCTCATGTTGACCCAGGTTAGATGTTTCACTGGTTTGATTACTTAATCTGAAACTGAGTTTATCTTCCTCCTAAATTTAAAGCGATAGGAAGATTGCATGATGCCCACTAAAGGTAGTTTCTTACTCTAAATTTAACATCAGAAAGACATTGGACTCCAACATTGGACTCTTGGTGAAATCAGGTTGATGTCAAAACCCAACACTGACTTGATATCAACCTCCAACATTCGATAGACATTGAATTCCTATCACTTTATATTTTAAGGCTGTGTGGATGTTATCATTATAACATTTATCGGATGTTGGGTTTTGGTTACTGTAACTAAAATGTTGGCCTTTGGCATTAATATGAAATTGCCATGATACATTTGGTAGACATTGAATTTGTCGTTGACTCTTTGTTAAAGCATCCAGCATTTATGCTGGCAGACCCGGTTTCAAATCCCGTTTGGAGCAGGCGGTCAGACATGAGGGGTTACTTTAAACCTGTAAAATACCAAGGTCAGCTGCTGTCAGTATTCAATGCCAAATTGATGATGGCATTAGGAATCGTCTTGACATTCAGTCTCGGTCACCCTTCATTAAAACCTATATTTATGTGCCTTACGATGCCTGTGGCCCACTGGTTAGGTATTAAACTTCTTAGTGTAGTTCTTTTATTTGTACTTTTTATGTAAATGTTATTACTTTTTATAAGTTGCGATTTTCACTTGTAGATGATAAGTTGGGTGACAAAAAGAGAACTTGCATGAACACTTGTTTTTAATGATGTCATATAATTAGGGGTCAAGCATGGAAGGTCAAGTTTTTGACTTTATGAATTGTTTTTTCTCCTGGTTTAGAGACACCGATCTTCTGTTCAGCACCTTTTGTGGCAAACCGATTGGTAGACCGTGACGAGAGGCCGCAGTACGAACCCCAAGAGACAGTAACCATCACCTGCAGAGATGGATTTTATCTGACTAGCTCATCAGTGGTCACATGTGGATCAGATGGCCAGTGGCTGAACTTGCCTGAGTGTATCTATGAAGGTAATATATGCTGTTTTTACACTGCATCTGAAACCGCATACTTCCCTAAGGCTAAAAACAGTCTGTGACAAAATAATTCACAGTATTCATTAAAGTGTTGGCAAAATGTACTCTGATGACCTATTACTTCTGGCAGGATTGAACACTTGATTATCCATGACGCCACGGCAGATAATTTTTTTAATGGCTGTGAAACGATGTAACTGATGCTGGTAGGCCAGGTGATTGTCAACTTGGGAGATATGTTAGTAGTATGTCCGGATTACATATATGTAATGGAGGCCAGCTAGTAGTTGCTTTGTGCGTAAACAAATCAATTCCAAAAGGGCGTCACCAACGGACGTCGCTTAAATGCCTCTGGGCACAACTGGATAGACCTAAAACCAATCTGAGCGATGAAAGAGATGATGTATGCAGAGCGACAGAGAAACATCTGAGACAGCAATTCTCTGTTTGTGATTTCCAGAAAGATTTAGCGGTGACTTCTGACAGCTTTTACCATTGTTGTAAAATAAATATGATAATAGCTGTTGTCCACCGCCGCTCCATCATCATTTTTGATAAATTCGGAACACCTTTTAGTTGTGGGCATTTCAGACTGACTGAAACATCTTGGATTGATCGTTGAACAGAAAACATCAAGCTCCGATCATATTTGCCCCCGTTGTAAAGCATTTGTATTGCGATTAGAACACAATATGCAATATTTTGAAAATAAAATAATATTGATGACTCTTTGGAAAATTGTGTCTCACAAACTTAATTCAAATTTAGTAATTTCAGATTAGAACATTTTCAGACTTGAGCATAGTTACGCTAGTTATTTATTTACAATTATTAAAATTTTTACATGATTACCAGATCTAATCTGAGAAAATAAGCAGAGAAAGACCAGATCCAGAGCTGCTGTGTGGTGTTAGCACATGATCACACTCACCACCCTCCTCATCAAAGTAGCCGCTGTAATGCACATCTGGTAGCCGAGTGTTGTTCTTTGCTCGGGATTTAACGAAATGGAAAAGTTTAAATCGCTTAAAACAGACGCGATAGCTGATTCGAATGAGTAATGTTCCACGGTGGCATCCATCTTTGTAATGTACAAGATCTGCTTCAACGGCGATGCCTGACGTCATCGTTTAAATGCCCGGTCCAAAGTTTCTGATTGGTGCCGTGATTTATGATGGATTAGAAATGGGCTCGAATGGGCTCTTTGCCAGACTTCATGCAGAGCAAATCTAAATTTGCCAGAAGTTATTTTATTATTGACCTTTATTTAACCAGAATTATCTCACTGAGATTAAAAATCTCTTTCAAGCCCCTTTCACACTGCACGTCAGACCCACAATATTCCCGGAACATTGCCGGGTCGCCTTCTGTGTGAAAGCAACCACGTCCAGGGATTGATTACCGAATTCGACCCGGGGGACCTAGTAATATTGCGGGATTCGACCCGGGACGAGCGCTGTGTGAACAAAAGCCGAAATTAATGCCGCAACGTGTACGTAGTTATCGTGCGACTCCTAGAGCTTGTTTTTTTTAATAATACAACCCTGCAGTGCCAGAAGAGCTAGTCGGTGTTTTAAACGCAGAGAGTGTTCGTATACAAAAGAAACTAAAATTAAACAAGCAGAAATGTGCACAAACTGGACACAAGTCGAGACCACGGAGCTCCTTACTATCCGCACTGAAGCTGAGATCGCTCGCCATTATACGTCACATCAGGATGTCACGTGTCAACTCGACCCGGGACCGTTAGGCGTTGTGTGTGAGAGCGCACATATTACGGCATTTCGCTGGCAGTGTGAATGGACCAAATCTAGCGGCCCGGGAACAAATGCCGGGTCGCATTATCCGTGTATTTGCCGGAATCGCAGTGTGAAAGGGGCTTCAGAGGAGAGTCCTGGCCAAGAATGGGGAGCAATTACAAACACAAACTTACAAGACCAAACAAGACAATTTTTAAAACACTTAAAAACAATTACACATCATTGAGTCTTCTCCAAGTGACTGAATAATAGATCTAAAGTGTTCCAAGGAAACCAGAGTTTGTAATTTCAATGTCATCTGGAGTAGATTCCAAGCAGATGGTGCTGCGTATGCAAAACCCCTTTTTCCTAGTTCTAACAAATGGAACAGAAAGAGTATAACAAATGTGAGACCAAAGGGAATATTTCCCAACAATTTTCTGTTTTCGGTCCCAAACATTTTCTGGGTTTTTTTAGGCTAAAACTGAGTTCAACTTCCTCCTAAATTTCAAGTGATATAAAGAATCCATGCTGCTCACTAAAGGTAGTTTCTTCCTCTAAATATAACATCAGAAAGACATTGGACTCTTCGGAAAAATCAGGCTGTCAAACCCAACATTGACTTGATATCAACCTCCAACAACGGATGGACATTGAATTCCTGAAAACTTTAAAATTTAACACTGTGTGGATGTTAACATTATGATATTTAGCAGATGTTGGGTTTTGGTTACCATAGATAAAATGTTAACATATGATGTTAATATGATGTCATTAGATGTTATCATTATTATGACCATCAGATGTTGGGTTTTGGTTACTGTACCAAAAATGTTGGCCTTTGGCATTAATATGAAATTGCCATGATACATTTGGTAGGCATTGAATTTGGCATTGATTCAAAACCAGTAAAATATCAAAGGCAGCCGGCTGTCAGTATTCAATGTCAAATCGATGATGGCATTAGACATAGTCCTACATTCAATTTAAGTCACCCATCATCAAAACCTATATTCATCTTCCTTATAATGCTTGTGACCTACTGGATAGATATTACACTTCTAAGTGTAATTCTTTTAAATTATGTATTGGTACTTTTTATGTAAATTGTATTACTTTTTATTATTTGCGATTTTCACTAGTAGATGATAAGATAGATGAAAAGGGAGAACTTGCATGAACACTTGTTTTTAATGGTGTCATTTAATTAGGGGTCAAGCATGGAAGGTCAAGTTTTTGGATTTATGAATAGTTTTTTTTTTCTCCTGGTTTAGACCCATTGAGCTACTGTTCAGCACCTGATGTGGCAAACCGATTGGTAAAACATGGAGAGAGGACGCAGTACGAACCCCAAGACACATTTACCATCATCTGCAGTAAGGGATTTGATCTGATTGGCTCACCAGTGGTCACATGTGGATCAAATGGCCAGTGGCTGGACTTGCCTGAGTGTCACCCTGAAGGTAATTTAGGCTTTTTTCACACTGACTCTGAAATTACATACTTTCCTAAGGCTAAAAACAGTCTGTGACAAAATAATTCACAGTACTCATAAAAGAGTTGGCAAAATATATTCTGATGACCTCCTACTACCGGCGAGATTGGACTTTTCACTATGCCAAGATGCAACATGAGATACTTTGTTAACGGCAGCGAAATGATGTAACTGATGCTGGTAGGTCAGAAGATTATGTCAACATGGCGGATATGTTAGTATGTAGTATGTTTGGATTACTAATATGTAACAGAGGTCAGCTAGTAGTTGCTGTGTCCGTAAACCTAACTCCTCTGATCTCAAGAGATGCTCTAGTGACTGCCACTAGAGGTTTCAGCCTTTAGCCTCCTTGTTAAAGTGTCACAACTCTCATGCTGGCAGACCCAGGTTTGAGTCCCGCTTGTAGCAGGCAGTCAGACATGAGGGGTTACATATAGATAGATATACTTTTTAAATGGTCGTCCTTATTCAAAATAAGTAACAACTCAAGAGAGTGTTATTTCAGATGTATCCCTGGTTTAAATTTTTAATCTGAAACTGAGTTCAACTTCTTCCTAAATTTCAAGTGATAGGAAGAATGCATGCCCCTCACCAAAGGTAGTTTCTTACTCTAAATTTAACATCAGAAAGACACTGGACTCCAACATTGGACTCTTGGTGAAATCAGGTTAATGTCAAAACCCAACACTGACTTGATATGAACCTTCACCATTGGATCGACATTGAATTCCTGTCACTTATTAATTTAACACTGTGTGGATGTTAACATTATGACATTTAGCAGATATTGGGTTTTGGTTACCATAGATAAAATGTTGATATTTGATGTTACTATAATGCCACTTAATGCTATCATGACAACCATCAAATGTTGGGTTTTAGTTTCTGTACCTAAAATGTTGGCCTTTGGCATTAATTTGAAATTGCTATGATACATTTGGTAGACATTAAAATTTACGTTGACTCAAACCCAGTAAAATATCAAGGTCAGCTGATGTCAGTATTCAGTGTCAAATTGATGATTGCATTAGACATCGTCTTGACAATCACTTTTGGTCACGCTTCATCAAAACCTATATTCATGTGCCTTATGATGCCTGTGGCCCGCTGGTTGGGTATTAAACTTCTAAGTTTTATTTGTAAGCAAATTATATTGTTTTTTATGAGTTGTGATTTTCACTAGTAGATGATAAGATGGGAGAAAAGGGAGCACTTTCATGAACACTTGTCTTTAATGGTATCTTATAATTAGCGGTCAAACATGGAAGTTCAAGTTTTTGGCTTTATGAATTGTTTTTTCTCCTGGTTTAGAGACACCGATCTTCTGTTCAGCACCTGATGTGCCAAACCGATGGGTAAAACGTAGAGAGAGGACGCTGTACGAACCCCAAGAGACAGTAACCATCATCTGCAGAGATGGATTTTATCTGATCGGCTCATCAGTGGTCACATGTGGACCAGATGGCCAGTGGCTGAACTTGCCTGAGTGTATCTATGAAGGTAATATATGCTGTTTTTACACTGCATCTGAAATCGCATACTTCCCTAAGGCTAAAAACAGTCTGTGACGAAATAATTCACAGTATTTATAAAAGGGTTGGCAAAATGTACTCTGATGAACTACTACTTCTGGCGAGATTGTATACTTTACTATCCCATGATGGCACAGGAGAGAATTTGTTAATGCCGGTGAAACAACATTACTGATGCTGGTAGGTCAGGTAATAATGTCAACTTGGCAGATATGTTAAAATGTAGTATGTTCAGATTACATACATGTAACGGAGGCCAGCTAGTAATTGCTGTGCGAGTAAACCTCACTCCTCTGATTTCAAGAGACGCTCTAATGACTGACGCAGCCTTTAGCCTCCTTTTTAAAGCCTCCAACTCTCATGCTGGCAGACCTGGGTTTGAGTCCCATTTGGAATGGGTAGTCGGACATGTGGGGTTACATATAGAATATACTTTTTAAGTATATTATCATTATCCTTAAGTCGTCCTTATTAAAAAAAAAAAAGTACCTAATCAAGAGTGTGATTTCAGATGCAGACCTGGTTTGAATACTTAATTTTAAACTGAGTTTAACTTACTCCTAAATTTTAAGTGATATAAAGAATGTATGCTGCTCTCTCAAGGTAGTTTATTGCTCTAAATTTAACATCGGAAAGACACTGATATCCAACATAGGTCTCTTGATGAATTCAGGTTGACGTTGCAACCCAATGTTCACTTGATATAAACCTCCAACATTGGATAGACATTGAATTCCTGTCACTTTATAATTTAACACTGTGTGAATGTTAACTTTATAACATTTAGCAGATGTTGGGTTTTGGTCACCATACCTAAATGTTGGCCTTTGGCATTAATATGAAATCGCCATAATACATTTGGTAGACATTGAATTTGGCGTTGACTTAAAACCAGTAAAATATCAAGGCTTAGCTGATGTCAGTATTCAATATAAATTTGATGATGCAATTAGACATCGTCCTGACATTTAATTTTGGTCACCCTTCATCAAAACCTATATTCATGTGCCTTATGATGCCTGTGGCACGCTGGCTAGGTATTAAACTTCTAAGTGAAATTCTTTTAATTTATTTCCTTTACATTTTTCATGTAAGTTGCATAACTTTTTATGAGTTTAAATTTTTTCTAGTAGATAATAAGATGGGTAAAAAAGGAGAACTTGCATGAACACTTGTTTTTAATGATGTCATATAATTAGTGGTCAAGCACGGAAGGTCAAGTATTTGTCTTTATGAATTGTTTTTCTTTCTCCTGGTTTAGAGCCGAAGATCTTCTGTTCAGCACCTGCTGTTGCAAACCGATGGATAAAACCTAGAGAAAAGACGCTTTACAAACCCCAAGAGACAGCAACCATCACCTGCAATCAGGGATTTGAACTGATTGGCTCATTAGTCGTCACATGTGGACCAGATGGCCACTGGCTGGACTTGCCTGTTTGTCGCCCTGAAGGTAATTTAGGCTGTTTTCACATTGCATCTAATAACGCATACTTCCCTAAGGCTAAAACAGTCTGTGACAAAATAATTCACAGTACTCATAAAAGAGTTGGCAAAATATACTCTGAGGACTTACTACTTCCGACACTTTACTATCCCAAGATGCCACTGGAGGGAATTTGTTAATGTTGGTGAATCGATCTACCTGAAGCTGGTCGTTCAGGGGATTATGTCAACATTGCGGATATGTTAGTATGAAGTATGTTCGGATTACAAATATGTAACAGTGGCCAGCTAGTAGTGGCTGTGCGAGTAAACCTCACTCCTCTGATCTCAAGAAGCGCTCTAGTGACTGACGTTAGAGATTGCAGCCTTTAGCCTCCTCGTTAGAGCGTCCAACTCTCATGCTGGTGGTCCCAGGTTTGAGTGCCTTTTGGTGCAGGCGTTTTGAACAGGAGGGGTTACATATATAGCATACTTTTTTAGTGGTCTTCTGTATTCAAAATAAGTACTTACTCAAGAGAGAGTGATTTCAGATGTATTCCTGGTTTGAATACTTAATCTGAAACTGAGTTTAACTTTCTCCTAAATTTCAAGTGATATGAAAAATGCATGCTGCTCACTAAAGGTAGTTTCTCGCTCAAAACTGACATCAGAAAGACATTGGACTCCAACATTGGACTATTGGTGAAATCAGGTTGATAATATCAAAACCCAACAATGACATGATATCAACCTCCAACTTTGGATAGACCTTGAATTCCTGTGACTGTATAATTCAACGTTGTGTGGATGTTAATATTATGACATTTAGCAGATGTTGGGTTTTGGTTACCATAGATAAAATGTTGATATTTGACATTAATATGATGCCATTAGATGTTATCATTATGATGACCATCAGATGTTGGGTTCTGGTTATTGTACCTAAAATGTTGGCTTTTGGCATTAACACTTTCTCTGCCAAACACGAAATGTTCCATTTTTATTGATAAATATCATATTTATCAAAACTGCCTAATGTTACTCACTAAAATGTGGACCCAGGATGAGCTACATGACTGTGCAAGGTGTTGATGGACTCGATTCTTTTATTTGTATTGTATTTTTTATGAGTTGCGATTTTCACTAGTAGATGATGAGATCGGTAAAAAAGGAGAACTTGCATGAACACTTGTTTTTAATGGTGTCATATTATTAGGGGTCAAGCATGGAAGGTCAAGATTTTGGCTTTATGAATTGTTTTTTTTCTCCTGATTTAGGGCCAATGATCTACTGTTCAGCACCTGCTGTGACAAACCGATGGGTAAAACGTGGAGAGAGGACGCATTACGAACCCCAAGACACATTTGCCATCATCTGCAGAGATAGATTTGATCTGATTGGCTCACCAGTGGTCACATGTGGAGCAGATGGCCAGTGGCTGGACTTGCCTGAGTGTCGCCCTGAAGGTAATTTAGGCTGTTTTCACACTGCATCTGAAATTACATAATTCCCTAATGCTAAAACCAGTCTATGACAAAATAATTCACAGTACTCATAGAAGAGTTGGCAAATGTACTCTGGTGACCTACTACTTCTATCAAGATTAGACACTTTACTATCCCATGATGCCACAGGAGAGAATTTGTTAAAGGCAGTGAAACGATGTAACTGTAACTGATGCTTGTGCTAATGTCAACAACATGGTGGATATGTTAAAATGTAATATGTTCGAATTACATATATATATATATATATATATATATATATATATATATATATATATATATATATATATATATATATATATATATATAAAACGGTAGGCCTGCTAGTAATTGCTGTGTGTGTAAACCTCACTCCTTTGATCTCAAGAGACACTCTAGTGACTGATGCTCGAAGTTGCAGCCTTTAGCCTCCTTGTTAAAGTGTCCCACTGACCCAGGTTCGAGTCCTGCTATGAGCAGGTGGTCGGACATGTGGAGTTACATATAGAATATATTTTTTAAACAACCTTCGTCATTCAAAATAGCACCTATTTAAGAGAGTGTGTTGTTTAAGATTCAGCCCAGGTTTCAATTCTTAATCTGAAACAGTTCAACTTCCTTCCAAATTTCAAGTGATATGAAGAATGCATGCCCCTCACCAATGGTAGTTTCTTGCTCTAAATTTAACATCAGAAAGACATTGAACTCCAACATTGGACTCTTGGTGAAATCAGGTTAATGTGAAAACCCAACATTCACTTGATATCAACCTCCAACACTGGTTATACATTGAATTCCATGTGACGTTATAATTTAACACTATGTGGATGTTCACATTATGGCATTTATCAGATGTTGTGTTTTGGTTACTCTACCTACTACCTAAAGTTTTGGCCATTGGAATTAAAATGAAATTGCCATGATACATTTAGTAGACAATACATTTGACATTGACTCAAAACCAATAAAATATCAAGGTCAGCTGCTGTCAGTATTCAATGTCAAATTAATGATGGCATTAGACATCGTCCTGACATTCAATTTTAGTCCCCCTTTATCAAAACCTATGTTAATTAGCTTATGGTGCCTGTGGCCCACTAGTTAGGTTTTAAACTTCTAAGTGTAATTCTTTTAATTTATTTACTTTTTCGTGTACATTTCATAAATGAAGTTTGAGGGATTGAAAGGAATTCAAGCATAGTTCAGGCAGACCACTGATCGCTAAACGATATCAGCTGCTCAGCTGATTTGTTACTCCACCTTCTCTAATTAACTATAGTATTTAAGATCATTCAAACTCATGTTCCTCAATCTGTCACACAGATATTTACACCCATCTCTACCCCTTCACCTCCTAGTATCTTAATAACTGATTATTGGATTATGCGTAGAATGTATTATGTGTATTGTTATCATTGTATATCTTTCTTTAATATGTGTTCAGAAACTTTTTGTTGTTATGAAGGCTGGGGGGTTTATATTTCAAGGATGTATCTCAAGCTGCCTAGTATGACAGCTCGGGCACCTTGGAGCCTAAGACTTTTGCCAAATCAAAGATTGTCAATAATTTTAATTCTCAAAGTTAACTTTTTATAAGTTTTTATTTTTACTAGTAGATGATAAGATTTGTGAAAAAGCAGAACTTGCATGAGCACTTGTGTTTAATGATGTCATATTATTAGGGGTCAAGCTCAGAAGGTCAAGGTTTTGTTTTTTTCTCCTGGTTTAGAGATTAAGATCTACTGTCCAGCACCTAATGTGGCAAACCGATTGGTAAAACGTGGAGAGAGGACGCAGTACGAACCAAAAGAGACAGTAACCATCTTCTGCAGAGACGGATACGATTTGTATGGCTCATCAGTGGTCACATGTGGATCAGATGGCCAGTGGCTGGACTTGCCTGACTGTTGCCATAAAGGTAATTTATGCTGTTTTCACACTGCAAATAAGTAACTACTTATTTTGAACAGGGTGTGTGATTTTAGATGCAGCCTACTTAGTTCAACTACCTTCAAATAGGGATGAACAATTAATTGCATTTGCAATAACATCGCAATATGATAAAACACAATTTTGTAACCGCAAAGGCTGGATTACAGTCTGGTCACGTGACACGCAAGCAGTCTGCAGAAGAAGCATCAACGTTATGCCTACAGGCCTGGGCTAAAGCCACAGGAAAGAACAGTTTGTGTTTAATTGATCTAATATGTGTTGCTCATTAAACAATAGGGGAGGGAGATATGATTCTCTCTTCAATGATACTGGACAAATTCTAGACCAATTCTTTAGAATGCTTGTGTTTTATAAACACACATATTTTGCTTGCTTCCATTTTCCCTCTCTCTCACACACAAACAAACCATAAAATAATATTTAATAAAGTTTAGAAAGGTTGATGTGAATCACAATGACATCTTTGGGCTTCACAGAATATGCGCTGTGAGAAACTTTGCTTGATGTTACGCCTACAGTGTGTTCTCGCCCGGCGGTATTTTCCTTACAAATCCTCTACGAAAGCTTTATTTGTGCCGTTTGTAATGCAGTGTGCTTATTTATTAAAAATAGATAACCTGAAATAAAGTCTTTCAGTTTCAAATGCTTGTGCCACGCTTTGTGAAGAGTGCCCACGCATCTATGCGCGTCTTAAAATGATTTTACGCAAAATGTATGTAAACACAGTCAGTAATGTCTTAAGGGATTAAATAGACAGGACATACCACATCTTATATTTTAAAGGGGATCTATGCATTAGTGTGAATGCAAATCTCCCACTGTCTATGATGTCATTAAAATAATCAAACAACAGTAATGGTGAGAAAATCACTCACAGCTTTTGAATGGAAAACATTCAGATACTCTTAAATACTGAAAGCACTCTTTGTTCATTGCCCGTAACATGTTTTTGTTCCTCTTTATTTATGTAATTCTTTTAATAAATTTATTTGTACTTTTTATGTAAAATGTTTTTCTTTTTATGAGATGTGATTTTCACTAGTAGATAATAAGATGGGTGAAAATGAGATCTTGCATGAGCACTTGTTTTTAATAGTGTAATATAATTAGGGGGGTAGCATGGAAGGTCAAGTTTTTGGCTTTATGAATTGTTTTTTTTTTTCTCCTGGTTTAGATGTCTTCTGTCCAGCACTTTCTGTGGCAAACCGATGGGTAAAATCTGGAGAGAAGACACAGTACAAACCCCAAGAGACAGTAACCATCACCTGCAGTAAGGGATATCATCTGGTTGGCTCATCAGTGGTCACATGTGGATCAGATGGCCAGTGGTCGCACTTCCCTGAGTGTCGCCTTTAAGGTAATTTAGGCTGTTTTCACACTGCATCTGAAATCACACACTTCCCTAAGGCTAAAACCAGTCAGAAGAATTCACAGAACTCATAAAAGAGTTGGGAAAATGTACTCTGATGATCTCCCAGATAGTATGGTGACAATGTTATGATGTTGAGTTTTGATCCAAACCATCATTTTGGTTCTATTGATTGACATTTCAATATTTAAAGTATTTGGATCAGCATAAAAATTGTAATGAAAGTCAACAGCACCCATCGGTAGAGACAATAGCTGTGTCCCAGTGTGAAGGCTCCATTAAGTGTGATTGCATCACAGCGACCCAACACAGGCCGTCCTCATTAAAAGGCCTCATTAGAAGGCAGATTGTATCACCGCAGTGCGACGAAGGCTGCCGAAATTTCAAAGCGACTTTAAAATGCACCCTCCATTTCTCAGGCAATAGAACACAGCCTTTGAAGCATGTCAAAATCCAATAAAAAGCCACAACATAAATACTCTGCTCTACTTCTCTTTTTAAAATCCTTTCACAAACATCCGCTGTCAGTTGTCACACACCTGCTATAGGCCATTTAACAACGCTCAGTTTAGTGTTGCCAAATCTGGGCTGCTGTGGGTTGCTTGTAGCCTGTAGTCCACAGGTTTAATTTGTCTTTACTTAAAGATATTTATTCCCCCCCCATCCCCCCCCCCCCCCCCCCCACACACACACACACATTTTGCCGTATTTTAGCCGTGATTCCACTAGTATTGAATAACAGTTGGAGGGGTTTTGTTCGGTTAGGCCTTCGTGAACTTTGAAAACACATTTGTCCACGGCCTTCGAAGCACGCAGCTATTGGGACACAGCTTTATTGAACTATGGCCCTGTCCGAAATGGCACCCTAAACCCTCACAGTCTCTCAGTCCGCACTTTCACGACTTAATGCCACTTTGAATACCACGTCCTCTGCATAGCTTGGGAACTTGCTGAAGTGCGCATCGAGGACACATAATGGCCGCAAAGAGGGAAGCTCACGAGCACCCTTCTTTAAGCTTAAATGACAAATGGGACACCCTACGGTCTTGTGGGCTTAACGGACATGGGCACGCAGCGGCAGTTGTGAATCCACAAGGCCTAAAGTGCATATGAAGTGTGCCATTTGGGGCGGGGCCTAACAGTGATTTGTAGTTGATGAGCATAAGATCATGCAGGTGTGTCTCTGCATGATTAGAATCAATGAAAACTTCAGGCAGGTGTGTTGGAGATACAAATGGTATTCCAGAAAGCAACGTACTGTCACATATTTTGTTACTATATTGGAATGTATTATACATGGTGTGTGTGTGTGTGTGTGTATATATATATATATATATATATATATATATATATATATATATATATATATATATATATATATATATATATAAAAAATAAACACACACAATATATTTCCAAAAAGCTACATTTTCGTTGACTTAAAACGCAATCTCAGTGTGGACGGAGGGCCAAAACGGAGAGAAAATGATGCATTTTCAAACGAAAACGTATTATTGTGGACATGGACATAGAAGCATTCATAGATTTTAGAAAACTAGTATACATACATAATTTAACTGTACTATATTCATAGTTTTAATATTTTGTGTATTTTTAAGTGAATCATATTGTGATTAGTACTATATTAACAATCTTGAATGTGAAAATGACAACTGAATTTACGTTCTTAAGTAACATCATTTTTTTTTTTCAGATTACAAAGAACCCAAATTAAAAGAGGCAGTCGTCTGATGCAAGCCAGATTTGGTAACCTGTTAACCTGCAAAGATGTCGACGCACTTAACCTTTCTTTGTTTAAATTCAAAATTATTGTCTGATGTATGTAATTACCTTGAGAAAACTATACATCATTAAAAAGATCTAAGACTAAAGTTTCAATGTTTTCCTCTTTTTTATTCTCAATTTTTGTTAATATGTGTCAGGAGTTATGAATATGAAAACCAACATCGGTACCTTTTGTTTGAAATAGTGTGCAGATGTGGAGAAATATTGATATATATACTCAATATATATATGGAGAAATGTTGATATATGTCAAATTTCTACACAAGTAACCCCTCCTGTTCGAACCACCCACTTTATACGGGTCTCAAATCCGGGTCTGCAACCTTTAGTGTCAGTCGCTAGAGCGTCTCTTGAGGTCAGAGGAGTGAGATATACTAGAAACAGTGATTTCTAGCTGGCATCTGTTACACAGAAAGGAGTAATATTTATTTAATATTTACCCAAAATGCGCAGATGTAATTATTATGAGCGCTGGATACTCTGGTGTGCTGTGTTTTCAGTTCATACAGACTGGCTGAGGGTGCACTAATGCACATTAAGTCCATATATGACACTTATGAAGAACAGGCAGACCATGTGACATTCTAGGAACTCCCTGACATAAACAAAGCTTCCTTAAACCACAAGATTTGAACTGCAGATAGACACGTTTGAAGACAATAAACACACAAAGGCAAGAATATATGGTTTGTCTTGTTTTTTTATGCCATGTTGGGTGTTTTCATAATAGATTATATTAATAATGCAAGACATAGCTTTTATTATTGTGCAGAATACTAAAAAATAATGTTTTCTGTCAGATTTTTGACCCAAAGTCACAAGATCACGGAAGCTTATTTAAAAAAGCATACAGTAAATTTGAAGTAAAAAAAATTAAATACAAAAAAACAACCTCATAAACCTTTAATCCTAATAAATTGCTGTGTTTTGAGGGTGTGCTAACATGCTAGCTTGCCCTAAGATGCACCTGCCACTGAGCAAATATTTTATTTTTATGAACATTAAAAAAGAGAGTAAAACTACTAAAATGTTTATTTGCAAGAAAGTCATTTGATAGAGTCTAAGAAAAGTTAAAGTGAGAAATTTGATAAAAGCAATGAGGTTTGAATAGAACAGTTTGGATATAGAGTCGTTAGTAATTACAATAAAGACAGAAGAATATAAAAATTAGAGTCATAACCAGACCAGAGAGATGTGCATGTGTGCTAAGGAGACTGAAACTAAATGGGGCAGTTTACACCTCTAAATAATAGAGGCAATACACTGAATGAAAGCTCAGAAGAGATGCCAATAAAAATCAGTTAACATTTTAGAGAAATCTCAAAATAAAATCACATGACACGATCTTGTAAAACATTTAATACAATTCAGAGTTTTAGACTTATCATCTTCAGATTTTTAATTTAACATGGTCAGACATATGGCATTAGCTGTGGTGCCTTTCTAGATTCCTCCAAGGCCAACTTCCGATTGTGAAAATCTTTTTTACTTTTTTCTTAAGTGTCTGTTTTCAAATGAGACCTCACTTGTGCTTTTATGATTTTAGTGCAAATGATTCATGAACTGTATCAGTTTTAGTATGATTATGCCATTTCTTAGAATTCTTTTCAAAAACGGGGTTCTTAATAACTACAAACAACCTAGATTTTATGCATCTATGGATGAGAAATTGGAAATTGGAAATATCCAATCCTAGCTGTGGGCGTTTACTTCCAAGTCTCTAGTGCTGCACGCCCATCAAAACCCAGCGTTCAGGAGAGAGCCTCAAAACTTGTGTAGAAAATAGCCTATTGCTTGTTAGTTGTGACGTTTTTGAATGTAAAAACCACACAAACATCATTGATTGACCTTAGACAACAGTATAAAAAAATAAAAAAGCCAATTCATGACACCTTGAACATTCACATATATAATGCAAAAACCAATATGGCAAAATAAATCATAACTGTTTTAAATACTTTTAATTTGACTTAATATGTACATGGATCCACACATCATCATGGACAGTGGACACACTATTTACTTATCAGTAAGGGTCTAAACATTTCATTGATTGTTATTAAGGATGTGGCACTGTCTGATCATTTCTGTATCGTCTTATATTGATCTCCCCTGCCATTGATCTCCCCTCCCCTGTCTCTGTCAAAAAGAGATGCTTAAATGAGAACACTAATGTGCTGTTTATGAAGGCTATATCTCTAACACCAAGCATATCAACAGACTCTGTTAATTTTCTCCTTTACTCTTTTTACTCAAAGTTAAGAGTGTAATTGATGATATTGCTCCTCTGAAAGTCAGGCAGAGTGGCAGACAAAAACCCCTTGGAGAAACTCAACAGCAGGGCAAATAATGAAAAGACAGTGCAGAAAGTCTGAGCGCATGTGACGGAAGACAAAATGTGTAGTCCATTATAACATCTATAAAGGCAGTTTTCATGCCTAGTGTGGAACTAGGCAAAGCTAGACAGACCTTCTTCTCAAATATTGTAAACAGAAACATTAACAACACACGCACTCTTTTTGCTACTGTCGAGAGACTAACAAACCTTTTTAGAGACTAAAAAAAACTTTTAAAAAAAGTCACATTCCTAGTTAAATGCTCTCAGACAGCAAATGCAGTGAGTTTGCAATAATTCAATTAGGCGATCGTCAGATCAGACCACAACCTCAGAAAGTTACTATGTCTAATTTCGAAGCAAGTGATGGTAAAATTTAAGAAGAAACGGTACAGCACAAACTGTAACAATAAAATGGTAACATCAACCTGCACCCTTGACACACTCCCCACCTCTTTTCAAAAGTGTGTTTAGCTGTTTAGAAACAGATCTCCTAGAAGTGGTAAACTCCTCACTTCTTTGGGACTTTTCCAAAACTCCCTTAAAACTGCGGTAGTTAAGTCTCTGATGAAAAAAGCAATCTAGATGACATCATATTGAGCAACTACACACCAATCTCAAATATCCCCTTCATGGGCAAGATCATTGAAAACATTTTCAATCAGCTGAACAAATTCTTAAGCTCGGACACAGACACTTTTCAATCTGGTTTCCGACTGCATCACAGCACAGAGACAGCGCTTATAAAGATTATAAATTATATTTACTTAAATACTGATACAGGCAAAACATCAGTTCTGGTACTACTCAACCTCAGAGCCCACAAGAACACACAAAAAAGGGAGCGTGGTCTTGTTGCTCTCCCACGTGGAGAAGAGCGCGCATTCAGCGCTCTGGTAAGATGCGGGACCTTTCCGGGCAAAGTGCGCTAAGCTGCTGTCCAATCACAACACGGGAAGCGCTGGCCCAATCAGAACTCGTTACGTGTTTCCGAAGGAGGGACTTCATAGAACAAGGAAATCATCAGGCCGTTTTTAGGACAGAGGGAACAGCGCTGTACAGATTAGTAAATTGTGTGAAAAATACTGTTTTCTTTACACGCGAAACATGAACTCATGTTATATTGCACACTGTAAACATAATCAAAGCTTCGAAAACACGTTAAGAATGGGACCTTTAATTATTATTATGAATTATCTCTACTTTTTGGTACTTATACTTTATTCACTTTTGTACAATAAATCCCTTTTCTTATACATTATTTTCTTTGTTGGGTTATCTCTTGCCAAACATTCCCAGCCCATTTTCCCACAACCTCAATGTTATTATTTTAGTTAGTACAACAGTACAGCCAACTGATTGCACTTTGTCTTATCTATGTAGCCTATAATCTTTTTTATTCTTTTTATAACTGATTTAATTTAACTTTGTTTGTATCTTCAATTATGATTTTTATTATTATTGTTATTTACTTTCTTAAATATGGTATTTTTATTTCTTATGCATATGTTGTGATTACCAATATTTCAATACCTTTTCTATGAAAACACTTTGAATTTAGACTGAGGAAACCCAGCCTGATTTCCGGCGATTTGATTTCGCCCTGCAACTCAATCTGGAAACCTCTGATCATTCAAGCTCAAACTGATGCTAAACGTTTGCTATGGTTTCCAGGTTGAAAAAGCAACAATTGAAGATATTAGATTAGAAGACATGATTGTCGTAAGAGTTTTATAGTAAAAATATATAATAAACATGATGACATAGTTGTCAAATATACCAAATTTCATACACAATGGTAATTAAGTGCTTATAAAACACAAGGTATTAAAAAATAAGGACTAGAAATAAAATGATTTAAATTAGAATTGATTACCAGGAAATAAAACATTAATTAAATGAAATGAAATGGGGATGTTCTCTTTTATTATGGACAGCAAGGGTAGTGACTGTAACATCGATCTTATTTTGCACTATAAAACACGTATTTATACGGATTACAAATATTATAAAAGCCATTTACAAATGAGGAATAGATTTATCCAAACACAGGAAGAACTCAAAATACAGATTTTACATAGAATAATGTTAGCTATCTTAAACCATAGAGGGATGAAAGAAAAGAGAAAGCATATTTTTTATATAATAAATGAGTCAGTTGTTTATTGTTTTATTAAAAATATATACCGAATGTTTTAATGTGGATTTACACTGAAATGAGGGCAGGGTTTGAGCTTTCGTCATGACAGCAGTAGTGTGTTATAGCTTAGCACTTTGCAAGTGTAATTTGTACGCATTGTTCTGCTTCAGAGTTCAGATTCCTACACTTCTGCTGGAGAAATCTGTGAATATGGTGACTGTTTGGGGGAATATACTCATACTTGTGTATGCACACTTTGTAGGTGAGTATCGTTTAAATACAACAAGGTTACATTAAATGTCTTTGTAAGAAGATCTCTTTATTATAATCACAGACCTGCCAACCTTGAAGAAATTTTATGAGTTACATTTTCCATGCGTATAGTGCTTAAACTGTGTTGGAAACACTTTAGAATAATGGTCATTAGTTAACTACATTTTCACAGGTGAAAAAGTGAAAAAGCCCAAAGTGCACCCCAAAGGGACCATGTCCCACAGAAAACACTGTTCACCATATACACACACACACACACACACACACACACACACACACACACACACACACACACACACACACACACACACACACACACACACACACACACACACACACACACACACACACACACACGGCTATTTTAAATTAATTAATTAATTTTATTTTGGAGAAAAGGGGTGAATGCAGAATGGTGTGCTTTATTGGAAAACCATAGATGTTCAGACATTTCCAGGCCTGTTAGATGTTCAGTTTAACGTTATTGGCTGAAAACCGCAGTTTGATCCCGCCTCTCGTCCGTTAGGGCAACTGTGATTGGTCAGTGCTCATGCGAATCAAGGATGGTAGGAGAGAGAGGGGAGTAGGAAAAAAAAGTGCATGTTGTCGGCATGATAAGCACTCAATGATTGAGTGCGCGCTGATTTTTTTGTGGAAAAACTAGTCTGAATTGTATGGTTTCAGTGTTAAACAGCATAGTATTGTGCTGTGAAGTCAGCAAGACGACACAATGAAGTCCAATCCTCTTAATTAGGAGGAACTGTCGTTTCAACGCTGACCGTCATTGAAGTGACGTACATAGCCTACTAATCTATTCAGGGTCCCGATGAGAAACTTTAATCAAGTTCATCGCGTATGTCAGCGAGTGTATGGCCACCAAGGTAATCTAAACGTTTGCCCAGAACTTTATTGCATTGATTAACAGCAGCTGAGAAGGAATCCAGATAGCGCTCCTAATCGCCGAGTGGTTAGGCGTTCCTCTGGTGTCGCGGGAGCATCACGCAGTTTCCTGACTGAGGACAGCTGGGACGGATGGATCTGACGGGTGACAGAAATCGCTAAAGTCAGCCAAGCTCCCTCAGGTACATTTTGTTTATTTTATTTGTGCTCTCATAGAGTGAAGCGGCCAGTTTGCATTTCACTCGGCCTCAACGCACACAAGCCACGTTTCGGGGGTTTGTGTGTGTGCGCACCCACAATAAGTTTATTTTTCTGTTCAACGATTTGATGGTTTAATTTTGATTACTTTGATTCATTGTGCATTTAAGGGCTACAATTTGTATTGCTTATTGAAACTAAAGTTTGTTTACATTCTTTATTTTTGTACCATGTATTTGAATACATAATATTGGTATATTGGGTTAGACTATGTGAAGACCAATTCATGCTTTTGGTGTAGAAGAAGTGAAAGTAACTTTAAAACGTGATTCATTGGAAAAACCTTATTTTCAGAGCAGTTTAAAAGATTAACCCTTTAGTGTCAGTTGTTGTGCACAAAAGAGATAAGCAAGATCTTTATTTGAAAATACTGATTTATTTAGAAGTTGACTGAGCTGATTGTATTCATATATTTGTTAGCTCATTTTTGTTTTTTAATAAATCCATTGTTTATTTCTGGAATATAGTGTGATCACTTGCATATATAAATAGTGGTAATCAGTGACAAACGAGAGAGAGAGAGAGAGAGAGAGAGAGAGAGAGAGAGAGAGAGAGAGAGAGAGAGAGAGAGAAAGAGAACTTGCATTAAGTAAAGAGCAGTTGTATAAATCAAGGATAAAAGATCAAAAGATCTCATCGGGAGACACAATTAAAAGAATCCGGTTACTAGCCTCAATTCTAAAAAGGGTTTATACACCTGGGCGCTACATAAAGTGGGGGCTCGTCTGGGATAGTCCTTGTTAGTACACTGCTTGAAAACCTGAAAAGCACTAAGAAAGTATTCTGCTTACTGGAAAGCTGATGTTTCATGTGAGTTAGATAATCATGGATGTTGATGATTCTCTCTTACAAGCTGAAATTGACGATTGGTGTCAGAAAGCAACCACTGATCCAAAATAAACAGTGTTACTGTTGGGAGTGCCCATAGATGCGGAGGTGGCATGCATTAAAGAAATTACAGAAACAGTAAAAGCTTTGGGAAGAGTGAGAGTCAGGGATTCTAAAGAAAGGCCAATTCCAGTGTTTCTTCCTGTGCTATGTGAGTGCAAGGAAGTGGTTGATTCTTCTTGTACACCTAACGAAGTAGTACCTGAGGGGGGTGGGAAATCATGGAAGATGATTGTAGCCAAAAGTTCTGACTTCTGAGTCACCGCCTGCTGGGTTTGCTGAGAAACTTTCAAAGCTGTTAATTCAAGAAGGAAAGTCATTCTCTGATCTTCAAGCCATGTTTTCTATACCCAGTTCCAATGCAGGGTCTCCAGAAGCAATAATCCGTGCGGTGGGTGAATTGCTGGAAAAGACTTCAAAACCTGTCAGTGATGGGAGTGCTTACCGACGCTTAAGAACCTTTTCAGGTATTGTTCCTACTCCGACAGAAAAAGAGGGCTTGGAGAGTTGGATGGTCTTGGAGTGTGAATGCTCAGAGAAAGAGAAGCGTCGACGCATCATTGAGAGCCTAAAGGGTTCAGCCCTGGATGTTGTGAAGGCTGTCTGAATTTCTAGCCCAGATGCGACTTCCCTTCAGTATCTTGAGGCTTTGGAGGGTGCTTTTGGAACTTCTGAAACAGGAGAAGACTTATATTTTGCGTTCAGATTATTGAGGCAGAATCCTGGGGAAGCTCTTTCGGATTTCTTAAAGAGAATGGAGAAATCTCTGACCAAAGTAGTGCAAAAAGGTGGGCTACCCTGGGAAAATATGGACAGAACAAGAGTTGAGCAGCTAATTTGGGGAGCTGTGGAATCGGACTTGCTGTTGCTCCAGCTGCGATTGAGGGAGAGACGAGAAAATCCACCTACTTTTCTAGCTCTTCTAAATGAGATCAGGGAGGCTGAGGAAAGCAAAGCTGCCAGACATAGTCTGGGTGTCACAGCAAAGCCTGTCCCCCGACCACGACAGAAACTGACTGATTTAGCTGCGGTGAGAGGATTGAAAGCTGAAATTCAAGAGCTGTGGACAAAAGTAACAGAGAGACCTTCTAAAGTATCAGAGGTGAGGTTGGAGTCAAAGACTGTACCAAGTAAGAGAGGAGATGATACACCAACAGACCCAGAAGTCCACGTGCTAAGAAGGCAGGTACAAAGACTAGAAGAGCAGTTGGTTTCACTAAATGTCAGACAGTCATCACAGTCAACAAGAGAACCACAACCGCTGGAGCAGACTGATACTTCTGTTAAACCCAGACTCGAAAAGGCTAAAGAAGACTACTTCTGTTACAAATGTAGGGAAGATGGCCACATTTCTCCGAGGTGCAAAGCTCCTGAGAATTACAGTCTGGTGATACAAAAGCTTTTTGTGCGATCATTGAGAAAGGCCAGAAATGAGAGGAAGGATCCCAGTAGTAGTAAATACACTGCTGGAAATGCCAGACAGTTGTGGTTGAGAAGAGTAGCCTTCCCATAGGGTTGGTGGGTCCAGCTCTGGCCATCATTATGAAGATCATTGGGCAGCCCTGTGAATCCTTATTAGATAGTGGATTGCAGGTCACTATCATCTTTGAATCATGGTACTCTAAGCACCTGTCTTATTGTACCCATTCAGCCCATCTCTGGTCTGTACATTTGGGGCCTTAGCACAGCCAGTTTTCCCTACAAGGGATATATCTTGGTAGATGCTTTCTTTCCTGCTTCTTTCATGGGTGTTGAAGATACTGTTTCCATCCTTGTGTTGGCTTGTCCTGAGCCTGAGGGTCCTGAACAAGTGCCTGTGATCGTTGGGACTAATGCAAGCGTTTTCCAACGTTTTATTGGATTCAGCAAACCTGGTCATGAGGCAGATGTAGCACATACATTAAGAATTCAACTTCAAGAGACAGAACTAAAGTCACCTACAAACATTGTGGAGGAGAAGACTGTTGACATACCTGTTGGAGAAGTGAAGTGGGCTGGTCCAGGTGCCTGTATCATACCATCCAGAGGAGAAATGTGTGCTGTCTGTACAGTTAAGTCACAAAAACTGCTGGAGAAGGAAATTTTCCTTGTAGACACCCCTTCAGATAATATGCTGCCTGCTGGACTGTTTATTCTACCAGTTGTACTGCCCTCTTCTGCTGTGGAGGAAAACAAATGCAAAGTGCTGATTAAGAACAAGACATGCAAAGATATAACCATCCCAGCTGGAACAGTTGTAGCTCACATGTTTCCTACAGATACTGTGACTGTAGCATCTGAAACCCCAACAAAGTCCAAGATCATTGATCCAGAGCTGTTTGATTTCAGTAAGTCCACCCTTCCAAAAGAGTGGGAAGATCAACTCCGTCAGAAACTGTCTAAGAGAGGTAATGTCTTTTCTGTGGAAGAATGGGATGTGGGATTAGCAAAGGATGTCCAGCATCATATTCGTCTGATTGACTCTAGACCATTTAGAGAGAGATCTTGGCGCATTGCACCAGCTGACGTGGACGATGTCCGTCGACACCTCAAAGACCTGTTAGCTTCGGGAATTATTAAAGAATCCCGAAGTCCTTATGCGTCCGCAATTGTGATTGTTTGTAAAAAGAGTGGAGCGATACGCATGTGTATCGATTATCGTACCCTGAACAGCAGAACGCTTCCAGATCAGTACACTACTCCACGCATAGATGATGCGTTGGACTGTCATGCAGGAAGCAAGTGGTTTTCTGTCTTGGACCTTCAGAGTGGTTACTACCAAATAGCCATGGCTGACGAAGATAAGGAGATGACCACCTTCATATAACCTTAAGGGTCCTATGAGTTTGAAAGGATGCAGCAAGGAGTTAGTGGAGCACCTGCGACATTCCATAGGCTCATGGAGTGTGCAGTGGGGGACATGCATCTGCTAGAAGTGATAGTGTATCTTGATGATATTATTGTCTTCGGGTCCACTCTATAAGAACATGAACAGAGGCTTCTAAAAGTCTTGAAACGTTTGTAGGAATATGGTTTGAAAATCTCACTAGATCAGTGCCAGCTCTGTAAGTCACAGGTCAAGTACGTGGGCCATATTGTCTCCTCTAATGGTGTTGCTCCTGACCCGGCGAAAATAGAAGTCTCTAAATGGAAGATGCCCACAGACATCAAAGCTTTGAGGTAATTCCTAGGATTTTGTGTTTTTTTTCGGCGGTTTGTCAGAAACTACTCTGCAATTGATTGACCACTGATAGAACTCACCAAAGGTTATCCTCCAGCCAAAGGGGGTGGGAAAGGTCACCACAGAGGGAAAGTACTTCAAAGAGTCCGAGCCGTTTGGTGAGCGGTGGGATGAAGATTGTACTCAGGCCTTTAAATTCATTATTCACTGTCTTACTCATGCTCCTGTCCTGGCATTCGCTGACCCTACCAAAGCCTATGTCCTACATGTGGATGCAAGTCACAATGGCCTAGGTGCAGTGTTGAACCAAGAGTATCCGGAAGGACTCCGACCAGTCGCATTCGCTAGCAGGAAACTGAGTACCACAGAGCAAAGATATCATACTCACCAACTGGAATTATTGGCATTGAAGTGGGCGGTAGTAGATACATTTCATGACTACCTTTATGGGATGAAATTTGTAGTCAAAACTGACAATAATCCGTTCACATATGTCCTCACTACAGCAAAGTTGAATGCAACAGGACATCGCTGGCTGGCAGCGTTAGTCACATATGATTTCAGTCTCCAATATAAGCCAGGATGCCATAACACAGATGCTGATGCGTTGTCTCGTTATCCTTTAGATGGTAAATCATCTGATGAATGGACAGAAATATCTAAGTCAGGAGTGAAAGCTATTTGTCATATGGTGGTAAATGCCAGAAATGAGGAATTTTCCACCAGACTGGTTGATCAGTTGGGAGCTGATTCAACCATTGTTCCACCTGTCTATGTCATCCAGATTCCAAAGGTGTTGATGTCCTGGTCATCACTGACCATTTTACACGCTATGCCCAAGCTTACCCTACTAAGGATCAGAAAGCAGTGACAGTTGCGAAGATTCTCTGGGAGAAGTTCTTACTATATTATGGACTACCAGCCCGTATACACTCAGACCAAGGCAGAGACTTTGAGAGTAAGCTTATAAAAGAACTCTTGGGAATGCTAGGGATTAAGAAATCAAGGACAACTCCTTACCATCCTCAGGGAGACCCACAGCCTGAATGATTTAATAGGTCACTACTCTCAATGTTGGGTACTTTGGATGCTGCAGAGAAGAAAATTATTGGAGTCAGCACATCAGCCAATTAGTACATGCATACAATTGTACAAAAAATGAAGCTACAGGGTACTCACCTTACTTTCTTCTGTTTGGAAGAGAAGCCCGCTTGCCGATTGATGTGTGCTTTGGTACTTCTTCAGAAGGAGCAGAAGGACAGACATACCAGAAGTATGTTGAAAACCTGAAAACCGATCTTCAGAAAGCCTATCGACTAGCCTCTGAAACTGCACTGAAGAATCATCAGAGAAACAAACTTCTCTATGATCAAAAAGGTGAAATATCAGAGCATAATACCTGGAGACCGTGTACTAATAAGAAATCTCAGTTTTACCGAAAAAGCACAAACTTGAGGATAAGTGGAACTCAAACCCCTACATTGTTCTTGAAAAGTTGGACGACTTACCTGTACAAACTCAAACCTGAGAAAGGACCCGTAGGAGTCAGGACCATGCACAGGGATCATCTCTTGCCTATTGGAGGATCAGTAAGGATGTCAACACCTGATAAAAAACAAGAAGTTCCTCAAAGGCCAGTTACCAGGTCTAGAGCTGCTAAAGAGCATAAAGAACCGTTGAGAGGGAAAAGAGCATTGGAAATTGAAACTGCAGATAATGCCTCAGGAAGTGAAGATGAGAGCTATGAGTACCACTCGCCAGACTGGTCTAGAAAATGGACACAGTTAATTCCTGATCTCCAGTATAAGCTTGAAGATAAAGAGGATGAAGTAGCTGTCCACACAGACAGTGAATTTCAGCATTCTGGAGAAGAGGAAGTGATGGAGGAAACCTATGGAAATGAGGATTCCAGAGAGAATTTGCACCCAATTGCAGACTCAGAAGAGGAAAAAGATAGCTCTAGAAATGTTTGACTCAGAGGATGAATTCATGGACATCGTCCTAAAAGGAGGCTGAAACCTGTCTCTAAGTTAGGCTACGATGAGCTAGGCCAAACCAGTGAGAGACCTGTAACTGTTGTACACAGAGGAATAGTTATTCATCTGCCAGATTCCTCAAAGATTGAACTTTGCCCTTCAAAAAAGTATCGCCCTTCACCTAAGTGTGCCAGGTGTACTAGAATAAGTGCAGACTCTGAGAATAAGGCCATCCTTAAAAATATTCTTGTTTGCCGTAACCCTGTCAATTTAGGGCCCTCTCTGTCTCTGTCTCTCTCTCTCTCTTTAAGACTATTAAAGCCCTGTCGGAGATTTCGCCACATTTTGTGACAGGAGTCAGGACCGTGGACACATTACACACACCAGGCAAGTACACTGCAGAGGGGAGGGCTTTGGGGGTTTGAGCCCCTGCCCTTTTTGAAAATTAATCAAAAGTGCCCCTCTCAACATTCATCATTACTATATTGTGGCCAATAAAACAGAATTTGAATTATAATATAATATAACAACGTGTACAAAACAGTAACAAATGGCGGAAAAGCCGTTTATCTTGTATCTGTCCGTTTGAAATGTCTGTTTGCTCCACTACGCGCAACGCATGATGGGAGCGGCGGCACTTGTAACTTGAAAAATAATACTTTATGTATGGTTTTGTCGATGGATGCACGTGCTGGTTTTTCAGTGATAGGCTACACTACAACAGCGATTAATAAAAGAAAAACATGGGCAAAATGGTCTATCTTTGTTAATTGTGTTCAATGCATGCGAGTGCTGCCGTATGACCAGTCATTTTCGCCATCATCACCCGGGTATATTCGCAAGAAGACGCGAATGAGAACTCTGCAGTGTGAGAAGATCTATCTCTTTGCGCTTGTCCAAAAGTGCGTGCGCTCGTCCAAAAACTTGCTCTACTCACAGCGTGCAAATATTGAGTTCTCTTTTAAGTCTTGCACTTGAACGGACAAACTCACACAAAAAGTATGTCAATATTTCGATCTTGATGAGTAGCCAAGCAGACATAGCCTGTATGCCTTAAGTGAACTGTATACAGTCGAGAAAGACGATGCATAACCTGTAATAGGTCTTAAAGGGGCAGTAGCCTTTACTGCTGTTTGTTTAATTTCAAACAAAAGATAAGGACATCACTCACTGCTTTTGATTGAATAGCTTTTGTAAGTTTAATAAGGATTAATTTTTAATTTAAACAGTTAAATGTGCAGTTATTTTACATTTGATTATTTTATTCAATTTCTCTACCTACAAATGAATGTTAGACCAACCTGAAAAATCTGAAAAGCATTGTTTATTTTATTAGTGTCTTTGCTGAAACCTTACTGAAACCGTGAACCTAAAACCGTGATACAAACCGAACCGTGAACAATCCGTACTGTTACACCCCTAGCGTAACATATGTATATGCCACAAAATTAGAACATTTTCAAAGGGTGCCATGACTGAAAAAAGGCTGTGGCTGGATGGCAGGAAAAACAATCCAAACAATCACGATTTTTAAACCTTTTTCATCATTAACGTTAATCAAAGCTATTATTCTAAATGTAGGCTGTCAAGAAGAAGGAAAGAGGGGCAGTGTCTCTTAAAAAAAACCTGAGAGACAATACATAATATTACAAAAATTAAATAACGTCTGAAAAAAATGGTCTGCCATTGTCTGTAATGTTTGTTTACTGTAGTATTTACCAGTAAAGTGTAGGTTATAGCTACTAAATTAATTTAATTCATAAAAACAACTTTTTACTTTTTAATATTCAAATACACTAGTCTATATCACCAGATGCATTGGTCTAGCAACAAGTGCAAGCCACTTCAGAGACACAGATAGTTGCGTGTTCTGATTTAACACAATCAAGCGTAAAAATACGAAATGGGAAAATACTAAAAATACTACAGGAAAGTACTAAAATGGGAAGACAGTGGGAAAAGAGATAAAATACGGAGAAACCCGAAAAAAAAGGGAGGGTTGACAGCTATGAGTCAATGACAGCTAGCTGGTGGTTGGAACCTTTTCTTAATGAATGCAGCTGAAATTTATGCAATAAGCATGTTTTTGACAAATATTTCAATTTGTTAATGGTCTATATAGCCTATGCGCCCAAAGGCACGGCTTGAAGACCCAGTCAGTGACGTCACGATATGCTAATTTGTTTAAATTCATACCTGCATAATCACCATCACCAAAAATGTCCCTTTTTTTTTTTACAATAAAATTTGAAAAAATAAAAAATAAATTAGACCTACCTACCGACCCTTTTTTTTTTATTTTTTATAACTGTTACTGCAAACCAAAATACTTTTAAGGCTGGCCTAAACTCATTATTCATATTTAAAGTCTGTGTACTCATGGGGACATGAGAGTTTAGAAGTGTAACCCTGGGTTATTTTATACAAGGTTATGTAAGAGTATTACTTTAATTAATTTTATTTTGGAGAAAAGGGGTAAATGCAGAATGGTGTGCTTGTTTATTGTAAAACGAAAGTATACATGTTCAGACATATCCAGGCCTGTTATATGATCAGTTTAACGTTATTGGCTGAAAACCGCAGTTTGATATTGCCTCTCATCCGTTAGGGCAACTGTGATTGGTCAGTGCTCATGTGAATCAAGGAGGGTAAGAGAGAGAGGGGTGTTGTGAAAAAAAATTGGGAGTGCATGTTGTCGGCATGAGAACAGAGTGCGCGCTGATTTTTTTGTGGAAAAACTAGTCTGAATTGTATGGTTTGAGTGTTAAACAGCATAGTATTCCGTTGTGAAGTCAGCACGATGACACAATGAAGTCCAATCGACTTAATTCAGAAGAACTGTCATTTTAACGCTGACCGTCATTGCAGTGACGTACATACTATTCAGGGTCCTGATGAGAAACTTTAATCAAGTTCATCGCGTATGTCAGCGAGTGTATGGCCACCAAGGTAATCTAAACGATTGCCAAGAACTTTATTGCATTGATTGACAGCAGCTGAGAAGGAATCCAGATCGCGCGCCTAATCGCCGATTGGTTAGGCGTTCCTCTGGTGTCGCGGGAGCATCACGCAGTTTCCTGACCGAGGACAGCTGGCACGGATGGATCTGACGGGTGACAGAAATCGCTAAAGTTAGCCAAGCTCCCTCAGGTACATTTTGTTTATTTTATTTGAGTGAAGCGGCCAGTTTGCTTTGCATTTTACTCGGCCTCAACGCACACAAGCGACGTTTCAGGCCTGCAACGGGGGTTTGTATGTTTGTGTGCCTGTGTGTGCGCACGTGCCTATTTGGTGGGCCCACAATAAGTTTATTTTTTTGATTAACGATTTGATGGTTTAATTCTGATTGCTTTGATTTATTGTGCATTTCAGGGCTACAATTTGTATTTATTGAAACTAAAGTTTGTTTACATTCTTTATTTTTGTACCGAGTATTTGAATACATAATACTGGTATACAGTGGTGGAGGAAGTACTGAATCTCAGTACTTAAGTAAAAGTACAAATAACCAGAGCCATATTTACTTAAGTAAAAGTAGAAGTACTACAACGACAATCCTACTTAAGTAAAAGAAAAAAAGTACTTGATTTTAAATGTACTTTTAGTATTAAAAGTAAAAGTACTTGTATAACAATTTCTTCTCTTAATGTCTATATTCTAATAATTAAAAAAGAAGAAAACAAGCTGTGGCGTTTTAATTAAGTTAGTTTTGGGTTAATGTAGGCTAATTATGCGTATCATCTGTTGCCCAGTTTACATTCTGACTCACAATATCAGGGCGATCTGCAGAGTTAAATATCTATATTCAGAAGAACATTTTCATCAGCTTTGATGCATTTAAATCTTCATATTTATGAGGATTAATCTTAAATATAAGATATGCTTCAGCTTTCCTTTTATATTCTTAAATTTGATCGATAAATTAAATTAGAATAACGCTATCCGGTTGTTAAATTAAATAATTTATGCGGACAAATTACAACTGTATTAAATAATGTTAAGAGATTGTCTTAACTATATATTTTTTATACAATAAGAAACGTTGGAAAGAATGTTTAAACATGAAACTAAACTACCAGTAGGTGGCGGCAGGTCTTAATGAGTGAGTCATTGAGTCGGTTCGTTCAAACGGCTGATTCGTTCATGAATGAGGCAGTCATTTACGAACAGGTCATTGAATCTTTGATTCAACCAATTCATTCAAACGCTAAATGATTCATTAACACACTTTTGCTATGAGATGCGTTGTGGTTCTGATGTGGAAATATGATCTGATCTTGGAAATATTTTTGCTGCTGTAATAGAACAAAAGCAGTTTATATTGCATCTAAAATGTAAGTGACTAATTTTAATTGTTTAATGAACTGTCATGAAATCAGTGTCACATTTTCAGTCGTGATGGTATTCAGGAAAACAGCACTCTTGGTCGTGTCATGTGATGTTTTTTAACTGTATTATACGTTATAAAATATAAATGGAAATGGACTGCATTTATATAGCGCTTTTATCCAAAGCGCTTTACATTTTTGCCTCACATTCACCCATTCATACACCGACGGCGATGTCGGCCATGTAAGGCGCCATCCAGCTCGTCGGGAGCAGTTGGGGTTAGGTGTCTTGCTCATGGACACTTCGACACTTGGTCAGGTGGAACCGGGGATTGAACCACCAACCTTCTGGTTTGTAGACAACCTACATGAACCACTGAGCCACTGCCACCCGCCAACCTATAAAAACCTAAGCATCCTTGACATTGAGAAACACCTCTCTCGGCTCAGCGGCAGAATCAACGTCATAGAAACTGAAACCGGCAAAATGCGTACCTAGAGACCAACGAATCGTACAAGCGTGCTTAAGGGTCAAAATGCGTGCTGAGTACGAAAAATGCGTACATTTTGGCAGGTCTGTAATCAAGATCTTTAAACCTGTAGACACTGCAAGCTCTCGATGTTGCACTGTTTCTGTACTATCACCAAACAACATTGGCTTTGATGCATTGTTAGTTTTTGTGACGCATCAGATTTAAATGTTTTCTCGTTCATTTATTCCGTGTGGCTATTTTTGCCCCAATGACTTCCATTATAACCACATTTTTTTATTGCTAAGCCATGACACCATAAACTCATGCATTTTTGATGGTTGATGATTTTCCCTGTTGGGAAGAGGTAAAATGTTTAATTTTTACAGTAGATAACCAGGTGGTACCATTAACCCTTTAGATAGGACTGTGCAAAAAAAGTTTACAGGGAGTGCATAATTATTAGGCAAGTTGTATTTTTGAGGATTAATTTTATTATTGAACAACAACCATGTTCTCAATGAACACAAACTCATTAATATCAAAGCTGAATATTTTTGGAAGTTTTAGTTTTTAGTTTTAGCTATTTTAGGGGGATATCTGTGTGTGCAGGTGACTATTACTGTGCATAATTATTAGGCAACTTAACAAGAAACAAATTTATACCCATTTCAATTATTTATTTTTACCAGTGAAACCAATATAACATCTCAACATTCACAAATATACATTTCTTACATTCAAAAACCAAACTAAAACAAATCAGTTACCAATATAGCCACCTTTCTTTGCAAGGACACTCAAAAGCCTTGGATTCTGTCAGTGTTTTGATCTGTTCACCATCAACATTGCGTGCAGCAGCAACCACAGCCTCCCAGACACTGTTCAGAGAGGTGTACTGTTTTCCCTCCTTGTAAATCGCACATTTGATGATGGACCACAGGTTCTCAATGGGGTTTAGATCAGGTAAACAAGGAGGCCATATCATTAGATTTTCTTCTTTTATACCCTTTCTTGCCAGCCATGCTGTGGATTACTTGGACGCGTGTGATGGAGCATTGTCCTGCATGAAAATCATGTTTTTCTTGAAGGATGCAGGCTTCTTCCTGTACCACTGCTTGAAGAAGGTGTCTTCCAGAAACTGGCAGTAGGACTGGGAGTTGAGCTTGACTCCATCCTCAACCCGAAAAGGCCCCACAAGCTCATCTTTGATGATACCAGCCCAAATCAGTACTCCACCTTGCTGGCGTCTGAGTCGGACTGGAGCTCTTTGCCCTTTACCAATCCAGCCACGGGCCCATCCATCTGGCCCATCAAGACTCACTCTCATTTCATCAGTCCATATAACCTTAGAAAAATCAGTCTTGAGATATTTCTTGGCCCAGTCGTGACGTTTCAGCTTGTGTGTCTTGTTCAGTGGTGGTTGACTTTCTGCCTTTCTTACCTTGGCCATGTCTCCGAGTATTGCACACCTTGTGCTTTTGGGCACTCCAGTGATGTTGCAGCTCTGAAATATGGCCAAACTGGTGGCAAGTGGCATCTTGGCAGCTGCACGCTTGACTTTTCTCAGTTCATGGGCAGTTATTTTGCGCCTTGGTTTTTCCACATGCTTCTTGCGACCCTGTTGACTATTTTGAATGAAACGCTTGATTGTTCAATGATCACGCTTCAGAAGCTTGGCTATTTTAAGACTGCTGCATCCCTCTGCAATATATCTCACTATTTTTGACTTTTCTGAGCCTGTCAAGTCCTTCTTTTGACCCATTTTGCCAAAGGAAAGGAAGTTGCCTAATAATTATGCACAGCTGATATAGGGTGTTGATGTCATTAGACCACGCCCCTTCTCATTACAGAGATGCACATCACCTAATATGCTTAATTGGTAGTAGGCTTTCCAGCCTATACAGCTTGGAGTAAGACAACATGCATAACGAGGATGATGTGGTCAAAATACTAATTTGCCTAATAATTCTGCACTCCCTGTAGTTTCTGGCTTTTCTATGGAGTTTTCTATGGATTATAAGTGAAGTTAATAAACATAATTTCGGGAGGAGTACGCCCATCTAATCTTTCAATTAATACCAAGGTATAAAACCAGCAGCTTACCTCTTCCTCTTTTTAGTTCCTGAATCATTTGGCCTGCCCAAATCTGCTGGCTGACTTCGCTGCTCATTTCACCTGTTGATTGCTAGATCGCCGGTCTCTCTGCTCCACATAACACCTCGCTCAAGAAGATCTCTCTCTTCCTACATCTAGAATCATCACAGGGCTCGGTCGATCCTCCTCGTGATGCATCGAGGCCTTCATCATCTTCATCCTCTTCAGCAGTAACGTTGTCTTGTACCTCCTGCTGAGAAATGGTCTGTCAACGCACTCAGTCAAGCGTTATCTATCACGGGTTTTCCATTTATCCCAGAGGAATTCAAAAGTGCAACTTCACGACCTGCTCGTGTTCTCACCGAAAGTCTCACTCTCACGCTGCATTCAGCGTTCTGCCGGCAACACGCAAACATCAACACAAACAACTGCGCGATCTATATGGTCAGTTTCTGTTTCAGCCGGCAGCCACAGCTGCCAACGCTTTCACGTCCGCCACTTATTTCGGACGGCGTTATAGTGGCCACAGTCATTAGTTCCGTGGCTGCTCGCAATAGTTCCACAGCCTATTCAACAGTGGCTGCGTCTGAAAACCTAGGCAGATGACTCGTTGCCTCGCTGCCTTATGAGACAATGACTTGTAAGGCAGCGTTTTGTGCATGAAGGCACCTCACAAAACTAATTTCGGACAGACTTCTACGGCAGTGTAACAGTTTAATGATCTACAGCAAAATGGAGAGAGCTTTGGTGAGAACCAAACACAAATTTAATTACTATAGTAGTGATTTCTCACTAGAAATGACACAAGAAGTGTAATATGTTGGTAAAAACTGTACATTTACACACAAACTGACCCGCAAACGCAACTTCTGGACGCCATCTTTTTCCCCCAGCTCAACCCCTCCGAATGGAAAGCACAGGATTGTGGGATATCAAAGGCAGCAAAGGATACAAGTATGCTGCCTTCAAAAAATTGATCAGATGAAGGTCTCTCAGGAGGCAGGAAGTGAAGCTAACATTAGATTTGGACGCAGCTTGATGCCTTCCTGTCTTCAAATGTGTCCTCCGAAGGCAGCATTTTCCATGTTTCATAGTTCTTCTCCTCCTTCTCAACTGCATCTGCTCTTGCAGTATCTACTATGTCATTACTATGGATCCATCACCTGTCTCCACCAAGCCTCCGCGCTTTGATCTCCTCGCATCTTGACCCACTGTTTGCTGATGAGCACAACCTTCCTGTCACCAGGCAGTGAAGAACATTAAAAAAGCTTCAGCAAATCCCCACCCACTCTGGTATTAAAGCTTACTTTTATGCATCTCACTCTTTCCGCAATGGAGCAGCAACCACCGCAGGCCAAAAAAGGACTGCCAGACCATCATTTAAACTGCTAGGTTGGTGGTCCTCAGAGGCCTTTCGATCTTACTTTCGTTCGGACCCCAGCCTCATAAAACAAGTCATCTTCGCTTGAGGCTGCAGTTCTCTGCCAATTTGATACTGCCGCTGCAATATTTGGCTTTACTAGATATCACCGTTGCAGTCCTTCACTTGATGCCACAGTCCCTCACTTGATGCTCCAGGGCTTCGCTTGCCACTACAGTGCTCATCCAGTTTGATGCTGCCACTGCAGCGCTCCTCCTATTTGATGCTGCCGCTGCAGTGCTCCTCCAGTTTGATCCTGCCATTGCAGTGCCCCTCCCATTTAATGCTGCCACTACAGTGCTCCGCCATTTTGCCTCTGAAGTGCTCCTCCTATTTGATGCTGCGACTGCAGTGCTCCTCCTTTTTAATGCTGCCACTGCAGTACACCTCCTATTTAATGCTGCCGCTACAGTGCTCCTCCAATTTGATGCTGCCCCTCCAGTGCTCCACAATTTGATACTTCCGCTGCAGTGCTCCACGATTTTGATGCAGCCGCTGCAGTGCTCCTCCAATTTTATGCTGCCGCTGCAGTGATCCGCAATTTGATGCAGCCCTTCGAGTGCTCCACCAATTTTATGCTGCCCCTCCAGTGCTCCACAATTTGATATTGCCGCTGCAGTGCTCTACCATTTTGATGCTGCCGCTGCTGTGCTCCGCAATTTGATTCTGCCGCAGCAGTGCTTCGCAACTTGATGCTGCAGTGCTCCACAATTTGATGCTGCAGTGCTCTGCAATTTGATGCTGCTGCAGTGCTCAGCAATTTGATGCTGCGGCTGCACTGCGTCACAATTTTATGCTGCCGCTGCAGTGCTCTGCAATTTGATGCTGCCGCTGCAGTGATCCACAATTTGATGCTGCAGTGCTCCACAATTTAGTGCTGCTGCAGTGCTCTACAATTTGATGCTGCCGCTGCACTGCGTCACAATTTTATGCTGCCGCTGCAGTGCTCTGCAATTTGATGCTGCCGCTGCACTGCGTCACAATTTTATGCTGCCGCTGCAGTGATCCGCAATTTGATGCAGCCCTTCAAGTGCTCCACCAATTTTATGCTGCCCCTCCAGTGCTTCACAATTTGATACTGCTGCTGCAGTGCACCACCATTTTGATGCTGCTGCTGCTGTGCTCCGCAATTTGATGCTGCCGCTGCTGTGCTCCGCAATTTGATCCTGCCGCTGCAGTGCTTCGCAATTTGATGCTGCAGTGCTCTGCAATTTGATGCCGCCTCAGTGCTCCGCAATTTGCTGCTGCCGCTGCACTGCGTCACAATTTTATGCTGCCGCTGCAGTGCTCCGCAATTTGATGCTGCCGCTGCAGTGCTTCGCAATTTGATGCTGCCACTGCAGTGCTCCACAATTGGATGCTGCAGTGCTCCACAATTGGATGCTGCAGTGCTCCACAATTTGATGCTGCTGCAGTGCTCTGCAATTTGATGCTGCTGCAGTGCTCCGCAATTTGATGCTGCCGCTGCACTGCATCACAATTTTATGCTGCCGCTGCAGTGCTCCACCAAATTTTCTACTGCAGTGCTTTGCAATTTGATGCTGCCACTGCAGTGCTTCTCCTGTTTCGATGCTGCCGCTGCAGTGATCCGCAATTTGATGCCGCCGCTGCAGTGCTCCTCCAATTTGATGCTGCCCTCCAGTGCTTCTCCTATTTGATGCTGCCACTGCAGTGCTCCGCAATTTGATGCTGCTGCTGCAGTGCTTCGCAATTTGATGCTGCCACAGCAGTGCTCCACAATTTGATTCTGCCGCTGCAGTGCTCCGCCAATTTTATGCGATGTGCTTCTCCTTTTTGATGCACGCCAATTTGAGACTGCCTCTGCAGTGCCCCGCCATTTTGAGATTGCTGCTTCAGTGTTTTGCTCAATGCTGCTACATTGCCCTGCTATTTTGAGACTGCTGCTGCAGTGCCATGCCATTTTGAGACTGACGGTGCAGTGCCCCGCCATCTTGAGACTGCTGCTTCAGTGTTTTGCTGTTTTCTTTCATAAACTGCCACGGCAGTTACCTACCTCAATGCTGCTACAGTGCCATCTTCCATTCATCTATTTTACAATTTTGGGGGGTCTTTTGCATAATTATTCCAGACTCCTCGTGTAATCATGAGCTGTTCAAATTGCCATGATTCTTGCTTGCTGTCTATTTCTGCATTTTTTGAAGGGGCAATCGAGGTCGGGTAGAATATCCTCTCCGAGCGCCTCTATAGCAGACAGCAAGCCAAATCTGTTTACCACTTTCACTAAGATTATATGGGCACACGAACTTGTGAAGTTAATAAACGTAATTTCGGGAGGAGTACGCCCATCTAATCTTTCAATTAATACCAAGGCATAAAACCAGCAGCTTATCTCTTCCCGTTTTTAGTTCCTGAAGCATCTTTTTAGTCTAATTAATACAAGAAAGTCAACAGGACCAGGTGGCATTTCAGCCATAATTTTAAAATCATGTGCAGAGGAGCTTAGCCAGGCATGGTGTCCTATTTTCCAACGATCTGTGGATTGTCATAAGGTCCCTGATATTTGGAAAAAATCTGTTGTTATTCCGATATCAAAAAAGTCGAATCCAATGGAAAATAATGATTATAGGCCCATAGCCTTGACATCATGTCATGAAGTGCTTTGAGAGATATATGTTGTCCTTGTTAAAGATAGAAGTTAAAGCAGTTTTAGACCCATTTCAGTTTGCCTACAAACAAGGTTGTGGTACAGAGGATGCTATTAACACTATTACTAATGCTATAGCGAAACATCTGGAGAATCCAAAAGCATATGCAGGGTTAATATTTGTTGATTTTAGCTCTGCTTTTAACACAATTATGCCCAGTGGTCTAATAAAAAAAAAGAACCAGTGGGGTGAACCCCTTTTTAATTAAATGGTATTATTCGTTCTTAACCAATCGAACACAGCAGGTTAAGGTCAATAATACTGTATCAAATGTTAGAAGAATGAGTATAGGTGTGCCACAGAGCTGCGTTAGTTCCCCGATTTTCTTTACACTATACAAATGAATGTACAATTTCTGATCCTAATAATTTCATGATTAAATATTCCGATGATACAGCTTTGCTTAGCCTCTTGTATAATAATACTGATCTTTCTGTGTATCATTCAGAGGTAAAACTTTTTGTGAAGTGGTGTGACATGAATCATCTGGTCATAAATGTTAAAAAAGCAGAGGAAATGATTTTTGACCCGAGGTCAGTAGGGAACCACTGATCAATATCTATCCAATATCGCCAATATCTATCCATAATATACCCATTGAACAGGTTTGTTTTTATAAATATCTGGGTGTTTATATGGATAACTTGCTTAACTGGGGTTTTCATGTGGATAGTGTATCCTGTCGTGTGCAACAGAGGTTAATTTTTTTACGTAGTTTAAGATTGTTTGGGGTAGAAAAGAAAATAATGTACATCTTTTACCAGGCTGTAATTGAAAGTGTAATTCACTACGGATATACTGTGTGGTTTGGCAATATTACAGTTCAGTCCAAAGCTAAACTTGCTCGTCTGGTAAAAATGGCAATGAGAATTATGGGAAAAAGGCAATACCAATCATTGGAGTATTCATATGAGCAGTTGGTCATCAGTGTAGTTACCAAGATTGTATCTGATTCTTCGCATATTTTAAGTTCAGAATATGAGTTGCTGCCTTCTGGCAAAAGATACAGGATGCCTATGTGCAAATATAATCATTTTAAGAAATTGTTTGTACCCATGTCAATTAAACTTTTAAATAAGTAGCATGTATTTTTTTTTTTTTTGTATTATGTTTTTGATCATTGTATACTGTATGTGTATGTGTGCAGCAGAGTCCAAGACAAATTTCCCCATTGGGTGTACAGTAGTACATATGAAAGCGCTATATAAATGACTCATTCATTCATTATTATTTTATTCAATTTGCCTGTTATACGGTAGGGAACAGCATACCCCTCGGTGGCAAGAACCCTAAACAATAGCCGCTGCTGGATGTCCGGTTCGCGAACGAATCGTTCTTTTTAACCAGATTTTTTTAGTGATCCGGTCGAACCAGTTTACTAAATCAGACTGAATTGTTCTAAACGGTTAACATCTCAAATCAGCACTGATCCCACAAGTTACCATAGTTACTCACTTTCTGACATGAGTGACAGTCCCTCAGACTAGAAATAAACTGGTATTTGGTTTCGGATTCGGCAGAACCTTAACCAGTGCATTCGTTATTTGGCCGAACCTCAAAAATATGAATGTCATATAAGTCATTCTATTTGTATTATTATTGCTGTAACAAGATAATAATGCAGCTTACCACTGTCTTAATATTGTTATTTCCCTCTGAAATAAAAATCATTTTGACCTGAAATACAGGTCAGGTTTTTGTTCCTATGTAAACATTTATGGATATTCCCTTTGATTGTGAGCCAACATAGATCTGGACACTAGACTATCTGATTGAGTTGGCCTAAACCCATATCGTGAACTCTATTTCTTCAAATTTGAGGTGGGATCTTAACTCACACATTTCTTCATTTTTCCTATCACTTGAGAGACTGAGTGATTCAATTTTCCTGGATCGAGTTTAAAGGACTATTTTTCCACTATTTTCCCCTGCGCTTTCACGCAACAGTTTTCCTTAAAGCTACATTGTGTGATATTTTCCCCCATTTAGCAGTGAAAAGGTATATGACATCCAGTGAAAATTAGGCTGCGTCCGAAATCGCGTACTATGTGAGTAGGTACTACATTTGAATTTGAACGTACTTTACGACCGTTAAAGTATGTTCTATATAGTATAAATACGGGTAGTATGACTGGAGTCCAGACGTACTACATGAGTCATGATGGAATTGTCATGTGATAAACGCTGTCAAGACAGCTCGGAAATTTAAAGAGCCTATTCCACTGACTGTACTAACTTCGCGAGTGATGTTTTTAGTTATGCTGTTGCTGTAATCTGCGTTTTTACGCCGTTCAAGCTCACAAGCCAGAGGAGGCATTGGTCAGCTACTCGCAGATCACGCCTACGTCGAGAGGTTTTGCGGAATTTCTCATTATTCAGCTTTTAAATTTTACCTCAGAAAAAAAAAAAAGTGTCTCCATTGGAGTTACAGTGGTCCCTAGCGGTGACAGCCACCAACTACTGGTTAGGCTGAGTGGGAATTTGTGTACCAAATATTTGAAATTCTAG
Source organism: Pseudorasbora parva (assembly GCF_024679245.1). Taxonomy (NCBI): domain Eukaryota; kingdom Metazoa; phylum Chordata; class Actinopteri; order Cypriniformes; family Gobionidae; genus Pseudorasbora; species Pseudorasbora parva. The sequence continues at coordinate 9,610,327 of NC_090177.1, read as the reverse complement.
CTACATATCACATATTTGAGGTTCATGTTTTATAAATTATTTACTTCAAGGGGAAATCCAAAAAATGACAAAAGGCGTGAAGTCCTCATCTTGTACACGCTTTGAAAGAAACATATTGAATTATTTTACAGTGATGCCCTATAAATAAGTTTGCTAGTATCAAAGTTCCTTTAGATCTTTTTAAAACCTGTGAAAGTTGCCTTACTGAAAGCAGCTTAAGTTAATTTTCTTCCCTTATGTTGACACTATAATAAAAAACATTTTAATACTTTTCCTTTTGGTGGTGTTTTAAGCTGTTATACTACTTTATGCCAAAGTTATGTGATTTTGTTTTAAGCTTTGTATCCTACACATCCATTTGAAAGTTAAATAAACAAAAATAAAGCTAATACATTTCCCTTTCGTTCAGTCACTCTGAGTAACGTCAGTGACTGACGAATGGGGGTTTCGCTTAGAAGCCTATCAACTTCGAGATCTAGAAAACGCCCAATGGCAGTGCCAATGCCATGGGCATGTGAGATTTGCATGTATAATTCTGCCTATCCACGTGGGTATATAAAGAAGTAGCTGGCATGATCGCATTATGTTTCTGCTTCAGAGCCAAGGGTTACATACCTCTTCACTCCAAAAGCCTTCTGTGTTATCTGTCAGTTCTTCGAGACGACAAGACCTTCCAGTCGGTGTTTGTGTCAACGGCGCGTTCCAGCAATCTGTCTGACTGTCAGCTGGGTCGCGTGGACAATCAGGTTCGGCTACGTGATTCAGTTCGTGTGGGCTTCTCCCCGCTTCCGGGGTGTCCACTTCACCCTGGTGGGGCCCAATGCCCCTGTTATGCGTGCGGAGATCGCCATCTTGCTGGTGAAGGGCGCGTTTGAGCTCGTCCCTTCAGCCGAGGTGAAGTCTGGCTTCTACAGCCCTTACTTCATTGTACCCAACAAAACAGGTGGGTGAGACCAATCCTGGACCTTCACGTCCTGAACCTATCCCTTCACAAGCTTCCGTTCAGGATGTTGACTGTGAAAAGCCTTTTCAAATGTGTTCGTCCGGCAGATTGGTTTGCTGCAATCGTCCCGAAGGACGCATACTTCCATGTGTCTGTCCTTCCGTGACACAGACTGTTTCTGCGGTTTGCGTTTGAAGGATGGGCATATCAGTATGCAGTGCTCCCATTCGGGTTAGCTCTGTCCCCTCGTGATTGTCGAGGCAGCCCATACGCCACTCAGACAGTAAGGGGTTCACATCTGGGCCTTCGGGTCAACTGGGAGAAGAGCAAACTGTGCCCAGTCGGTATGGAGATCGACTTGGTCGCCATGTGAGCGCAGCTTACCGGCGAGCGTGCGCAGTCACTGCTGACTTTCCTCCGTCAAATCGAGAGCAAGAGTGCGGTTCCAGTGAAACTATTTCAGAGGCTCATCTGCAGCCGCGGTGACAGCTTGGATTGCTTCATGAGACCTCTTCAGCACTGACTTTGCAATCGAGTCCTGAGATGGGCATGGCAGTCTGGCACGCTCCGGGTCCCAGTGACTCGGTCCTGCAGACAGACACAGTGGTCGAACCTCAGCTTTCTACGGTCTGGTATTCCCTTAGAACGAGTTTCCAGGCATGATGTTGTATACAAATGCCTCCACTATGTGTTGGGGTGCCATGTGCAATGGATATGCTGCCGCGCCCTGTCCCAACTCGCCCGCAGGTCCCTTCGTGCTGTCCATATCCTGGGGATCCTGAACCATGCAGGTGTGAGTACCCTACCACCTCCTGTGGTGGCTACCATCACTTCTGCTAGAGCTGAGTCTACGAGACACGTTAAAGGTTAAACCTCTTTGTCACCTGGTGTTCTTCTCACCAGGAAAACCCCTGGAAATGCCCGATCGGGTCGGTGCTGTCGTTCGTCCAAGAAGGGTTGGATCGAAGGCTGTCTCCTTCCACCCTCAAGGTTTATGTGGCCGCTATTGCCGTCTATCATCAACTCTTGGAGGACAAACCGGTAAGTAAGCACGACCTGGTCATCAGGTTCCTGAGGGGTGCGAGGAGACTACATCCTCCTTGCGCTCCTCTCGTACCCTCTTGGGACCTCTCAGTAGTCTTAGATGCTCTGCAGAGGGCCCCATTTGAGCCTTTGCGGTCAGTGGAGATTAAGTTTTTTTCTATGAAGACAGGGCTTCTGACCGCATTGGCCTCCATCAAGAGGGTAGGGGACCTGCAGGCATTTTCGTTTGACGAAGCGTGCTTTGAATTCGAACCGGGTGACTCTCACATGATCCTGAGACCCCGGCCTGGATCCCCAGCCTTGGCACTGCTCTGTCCAGTATGTGTTCTCCACGCTTATGTAGACAGGACGCTGTGTTTCAGGACCCTCAGACCAGGTCTTTGTCTGTTATGGTGGGAAGCTGAAAGGGAAGGCTCTCTCAAAGCAGAGGTTGTCCCATTGGCTAGTGAACACCATTGTTTTGGCATACCAGCAGCAGGGGCGCCCATGCCCCCTTGGGGTCAGGGCACACTCCACCCGGACAAGTTTGACTCCAAGAAAGTCCCCATTTTCACAATGGTGGCCGTCAGGTCCTTAAAATGTCCAATACTTATTTTTATTCCCCCTAGACCAGGAATCCTGGGGCATGATACATGTTTTGGCCATGTAATATATTTGAATTCATATGGTGATGTCACATGGAGCTACAGCGGGCATGACATGACATATGCCATAAAGTGCGTATCAAATGCACTCCGTATAAAATGAGTTTTGGCATATACATTCCACGACATTGCACACTCATACTACTTATACGCATTTTTTGTGAGCTCCGCCTGCATATATATAGCCTACTATACATATAAGGAAAAATAGGTTTGCCTTTTTAAGCACTATTTTTAAACTTTTCTTGGGTTAAATTATATTGTTTAATCAGGATGTTCTGAATTTCCCTGTTTACATCAGTAACTGTTGCTTCACATTCATTAATACTTCAAATCCGTTTTCAAGATGTATAGGCGGTGGTAGGAAATCCATGTTTGCAATCTTTATATCTGGGGTAGAGCATGACATTCCAGCAATATATGAAGCTTGTGACAATCTGATGACTCTAGTACGTTTGAGTTTTGCCCCGTTTGTGCCATCGATTAGTGTGTTGATCAGTTACTTTTTTCTCTTCCTGTTGAGTAGCACTAAATTTATGGGACTCACCGGCTGTGTGCAAAGGACATTTATGATGAAGCTCTGCTGTGTGATTTGTCTGTTTATTTTTCCTCTATACTCTGTATTCAAGGACACAACTCACTCGATGAAATCAGAGAATTCTTTTTTACTCTTCTCAGTTGTTGCTTAACAATAACCTGCCACTACATTTTACAAATTTACAATCTTTTTTACATGTTTTATTTCATTTTACTACATATTTTATAAATTTACGAATTCCTTTGAATCCTTTCTTTAACTTAAAAATGTAACCAGATAAACTAAAAGAAGATATTTTACTTCAGTATCCCTTTTGTAGACATTATCTTAAAGAAACTTAAATAAATCAGAAATGTCTTTTCTAATACATCTTTTACTTTACAAAACAAAAACGATGACTCTTTCTTTTCATTTCTCTGAGGTGTGTATGCATATATTTTTTATGCATTTGACAGACGCTTTTATCCAGAGCGACTTACATTGCGTTCAAGGTACATTTTTTACATTATTGTCAGTTCTTGCTTTCCCTGGGAATCGAACCCATGACCTTGGCATTGCTAGCGCCATGCACTACTGGTTGAGCTTCAGGAAAGCCTGTGTAGCTTTCCTGAGCTACAGGAAAGCTACAGGAAAGCCTGCATATGTTTCATGATCAAAGTTCTAGTCTCTCAGGAGCCTTTGAGAGTCTCCCTGACCAAGTCAATGTCAGTTCACCTGGTGCAGGAGGCACCAAAACTTTCCTGAGGTGTGAACGATTGGGCTGCAGCCGTCTTCCACTCGGTGTCTCCACTTCGTAGGAGCTTGGTGTAGGTGCAGTACTAACAACTTTCCCTTTTGTGCTTGTCGGTTTGATCCATACACTCTGTCCCGGCTGGAGAGGTGGTAAGACTTGAATACAGTTTCTCCGGTTGAACGTTTGTTGCTGTTGCAGTTTCAACATGGTATCCTTTTCTCTGAATCTATCAAGATTAGGCCACTGTGGGTGTAACTGTTCCGGTGACACTGGAACTGGTGTTCTGATTTTCCTCCCCATCAGTAGTGGGCCTGTAGGCCAGCAGAGCTTTGTGGAAATCTCCCTCTTTTGCTAAAAGGGATTTCACAAATCGGACGGCCCGTTCCGCCTCCCCATTGCTACGGGGGTAACAAGGACTGCTTGTCACATGGGTAAAGTCATAGTCATGTGCAAACTGGGCAAACACAGCTTTAAATTTGGCAATTGTCTGTTTTGCTGATGTGCTGCTCTGCAGAGAGCAAACTTCAATATAGTGAGAGAAATAGTCTATCATGACTAAATAGTTCCCATTCTGCCACTGGAAAAGATCAGCCGCAACTCTCTGCCATGGCCTGCTTGGGAGTTCAGTCATGAGTAGAGGCTCGACTGGTATTTGAGCTTCGCATGCACAAATCTCATATCTCTCAATCATTTGCTTTACTGCAGATGTGATGTACCAGATGTACCACCAGACTGATTCTCTGGCCCTAGCTAGACATCTGTTGATACATTGATGTCCCTGGTGCAGTCTCTGCAGGATATCAGGTCTCATGCACTCTCCTTCCATGAGCAGTCATCTTCCTTCATGCAAGACTCACCTAATGGGTTAGTAGGGTAGTAGCTGCTCATGCACATATCGTCTATGTACCGGCCAGCCATTTGCAATGTATCGGCTGAGACATTTACAGATGTTATCTGACGTTTGTGCACTCTTAATTTGTTCCATCTTTGTCTGTGTGGCTGGAAAACTTTCTACCAAACTGTCCAGATAAATTTGCATTTTCTTTCCAGGTCTTGCTCCACCTCTGTAGCTGTGGCTGGGAGAGGCGCTCTGGATCTGTTACCAGGGACATGGATGATGTAAAAATTAAATCTGAGCAGCCTGAGACTGAATCTGATAATCCTTGGTGGGAGGTCATCCAATGCTCCGGACTTCAGAAGTGCTATAAGTGGCTAGTGGTTAGTTATTATGGTAAAATCTAGTCCACTCAATTATTCTCGCAAGCGCTCGCATGGCCATGTCACAGTTAAAGCCTCCTTTTCTATTTGGGCATATCTTTATTCAGTTTTAGTCAGACTTCTATAAATAAAAACAACAGGTCTCCACTCACCGTCTGTCTGTTTTTGTATTAAGACACCTCCTAGACCATATGAAGAGGCATCAGGTGATACCATGGTTTATTGATTTGTGCTATACTGGGCTAACACTGTCTTAGACCCCAATTCTTTTTTTGTCTCAAGAAATGCTTTCTGTTGAGGTGCTCCCCATGTACAGCTGTTCTCGATCTTTAACAAGTCACCAATGGGCTTTGTTAGATCAGGCAGGCGTGGCAAAAGCTTGCTTACAAAGTTCACCATGCACATAAAACGGCGAACATCTGCCACATCCTTTGGCTCAGGCATGTCATGGATTGCTTCTATTTTTCCCAGGTCTGCTCTGATGCCTTGAGAATTTATGACATGACCCAGGAAGTGGATTTCTAACAGGACAAACTGACATTTCTCATTCAGTGTGCGCCCAGCCTCTCTGAATTTCTGTAGCACCCTGTGCAGCCTGTCATCGTGCTCTCCCTGTAACAAGGACATTGTCAGCATGACATAGGACTCATTCAACACTATCAATCAGCTGAGAAATTTTCTTTTGGAAATGTTCGGGCACCGATTATATGGTAAAAGGTAACCTTTTGAAGTAGTAGTGTCCCTCTGGTGTAATGAACGTGGTCAACAGCATTGAGTCTTTGTGGAGCGGTACCTGCCAGAAGCCTGATGTTGCATTGAGCTTTGTAAAGACTCTGGCTCCTTCCAGCTTGGCCAGTGTCTCATCAACTGCAGATAGGATATGTCTCTCCGTGATGACGCTCTCGTTCAGACGGGTTAAGGTTTAGATTTCATCATGCCCGCATGCTTATTCAGCCAGTTCTTCAACACTGGATATGACTCCCATCTTCTCCAACCGATCTAGTTCCTCTTTGACTTTGGCCCGGAGAGGAATGGCTACACGTTGTGGTGCAGAGAGGGCATAGGGTGTTGTGTTGTCTCTCAGCTTCATTTTGTACTCCCCCTTAAGGTTACCCATCCCTTTAAATACATCTGGGTAAGTTGAGCGAAAGAGAGTCTGCATCATCAATGCTGTTTAGCTGAGGGATAGCAGGAAGACCCAATAAGGGAATGGTCAGTTCTTTCACAATGAACACCTCCTCCTCAATCGATCTGTCCCCTCTATGAATAACTGCATGCACTTGCCCTTGAACATCCCTGGTTGTCGGGACCAAGTACCGGTCTGCACGGTGCTGAGTGTCTGCCATATCTATCCAGTGTGAATTCTGCTTCTGGGATTGCCGTCACAGACGCACCCTTGTCCACTTTAAAATGCAATGGGCTGCTGTTTATGGTAAGTATTTCAGTCCATGTGGATGATTGTGGATAGTCAACAGCCCCAAGATAAGCTGCCCCATCCTTATCAATTGAATCCAGCTTTTGAACTGTTTTGCACATGGCTGCAAATTGTCCCTTCTTTTGACATTTTCTACGCTTAAAGTCTTTTGCTGGGCATTTAGTCCATGAAAGTTTTGGGGTTTTGCCACATTTCCCGCACTGTCTTGACTTGTTTGAGGTAGACTGAGGCTGCTGATAATGGCTTCCTCATTGGATTTTTTTTTCTTTGAGCGTCTCTTACGAGACTATCATCTATTTCTTCTGGTGATTCAGCTGGCCGTAGAACAGCTTGCTGCTTTTTTACTTCCTCGTGCTACCTCACTTGAACTATAGCTGTAGCTAAATCCAAATATGGCTTGAGCTGCAGTTTTTCAGACAATTTGGCATCATGTATGCCGACCACAATCCTATCTCGGATAATTTCCTGATGCAAGATGCCATATTTGCAATGTTCAGCTAGCTTGTGCACTGTTGTGATAGTTTTGTGTAGATTCACCAACCTCTTGACATCTTTTATTAAACTTGGGTCGTTTATTAATTACATTCATTATGCACACCTACAAAATGACATTTCAAAGGCCTTTTTTACCTCATCAATGTCATTTTCTTCCTCTTCTGTCAAGTGCAGTGAGCTTAGAATATCGTCAGCCTTCTCGCCCATTTTATAAATGAGGGAATTCACCTGGTATGCGCCGTCTTTTTCTTTCAATCCAGATGCAATTCTGAGCAGTTCAAACCGTTTTAATCCATGTGGGCCACGAGCTTGGCTTGAAATCGAACGGTCTCGGTGGTGTGATAGTAAATATGTGGTCCATACTGTGTGCTTTCAGCTTGCCGCTAGCCTGTTGTTAGCTCTCGCTACCTCGGTCTCTCTTTGCTCCACAGGTCCCCTGTTATCACTTCACACACCATTAAACTGCTCCAAAACCTTATCTGTGCCACTAGACTCTGTCTGTTGTGGGTTAACCGTTTCTGACACCATGTATTGTTCCTCTACACTCTGTAAGGGCACAACTCACTCAGATAACTTTTTTACTCTTCTTAGTTGCTGCTTAACAATCTTTAACTCTAGCCCCACCATGTGGCCATAACCTGCCAATACAGTCTGGTTTGGTGGTTCTGCAAATAACTTTGTTTCTAGAACTGCAATCTTTTGTAAAGGCTATGGCAGTTTGTGCAGCAAGAAGATTCTTGAAATAAAGTAAATCAAATCAAAAACAAATAATTGTGTTCATGTAATCTGTTTGAAAATGGAGAGATGTCCGTCATTATTTTTTAAAATAGCCTATAGTATTACATAAATACAGGTTTTGTTCTGTTCAGATGCTACAAATATAGTACCAGGGTATTTTGCTTCATATTGATGTTTAATTATTATTATTGTTGTTATTATTATTATTATTGTAGCCTAATGGTATTTTTTTATGAATGTTTATTTGTGAAAAGTCAACAGCATGTGTAATAAAGGACACATAAATAGATGTGAAATATATCAGAAGACATGGAGTTTGTCAGATTTGTTTTGTTTTGTAGAAAGCCTTTCTTTAAAGTGAAATTAATTTTGTATATTTTTGTAAATTGTATCTTAATTTTAATCAATTTTTTTTACATATTTGTTTCTTTTTTTATATAAGAAGCAAATATAGCAGACAGTATAACTTTAGTGCTGGCAATCATGCATTGCATGCGTTTCTCATAAATAAACTGAAGCTCAAAATATGTGATTATTTTGTGTATCGGATATTTACAAAATCAAATGATTTAGAAAATGTTGCCACTGAAATGATTTGGGGAAAAGTGTCCCAATCAACTTGAATTCACCATGTACTCCTTGAAATCATAATAATATTGCAATATGTTGTTTTCAATCCTAAATATTTTAGTTAAAACTTTAATCATTATCAGTTATTCAGTTATTTGTATTTACTGAATAATGAATTTTGTGCAATGTCACCATATTACTCTTGTTTTTTTTTAGCATGAGACTTCTTTCAAAAACATTCAAAAAAGTACAGTGCTCTTCTTATTTTTGTCTTGTTTATTCTAAGTGCGTAAACATTCTTAAATCAAGGTGCATTTTCAAGTTTTTGTTTAAAACAAGCTAATTTTTCTGCCAATGGGATAAGAAAAATAATCTTGTTTCTGATTGAAATCTGAATTTTTTTATTTAAAACAATTAAAATCAAAACATTTATATTTTGCTGTGGCAGTGTGTCATCTCGTTCCACTCCCAGAAAATGGGCAAAGAGGTGGGAGGTGGGCGGAGCTTAGGTGATGCAGTGACTAACAGAAAGCGGATAAATGGCTATCCACCTTTCACTCAAAGTAACTTTAAGGATTTATAAAATGTAAACAATTATAAAAATATATATATAAAAAAAAGTTATTAACCCCCCCATAGTTGTCATGAAGGGCAAAATTTGCAGTATAGACCAAAACAACAGTTTGTACCAGGCTCTAAATATGTTTTTTTTTTTTTTTTCTGCTGTGTATGGGCATTTTAACTTGGAGCTCAATGAGATTCTGCTCCCTTCTGGAACCTGTCCCTAGCAACCAGTCGAGGAATTACAGTTTAAGTTACTTCCGTATTGGCTTCAGCAGAAAGTGTGGGAGGTTGCCACTTGGGTGAAGCCCGAGATTTTGGCTTGTGATGTGGGAGTGTGCGCCATTCTCTTTTGTTTGACGTTAAATTGTGTGCCATTATCTATTTTGTTTACATGAGTCAAGTCTATGCAATCACAGACGTAGCTTTTAATAATTCGGCAAACAACACTTATCACATGTATACAGATACATGCGCAGTTATCTCATTGTATTACAGAACAGAGGTGCCAGAATGCAATAATATTAAATGTGTGAAGCTATTACAGTCCACTTGGGCTCTGTCACTGACTCCAAAGTAAAGAAACTTGTAGACTTCTAGAAGGGTTTCACCAGTGCATCGGTGTCATGTGGAATTCAGGCAATCAATCATAGCGTGTTTTTTGGGTTTTCATGTGGAGAGAGATTAGAGATTAAATATAGATCAAAAGATAGATAAAAATACCTGTGTGTATATATCTGTGTATATAATTATTACTTGTGTCTTATATATGGTAATTTCATCATATTATGGTAAATTGAGTAGACTATTTCAGACTAGTTTACAGTAGAGGCATTTTTTTAATTTTAGTTTACTCAGGCATGCTAACTGCTCTAATGAAAATCTGAAGTCAATGTATAAATTTAATAAAGATCAAGTTAATATGTTAAATTATTGCTGTAGTTATTATTAAGTTAACCCTATGCCTTTCAAAGATCGTATATGGCCTCAGATTACTATTGTTCAACATTCACTGCTCGTTAAAACATCCCACTCTTACTTTATCTGGACAAATTCAGTATCATCAGACAGATTAAAGACTCCAGCTTCGATATTTGAACACTGTTTATGATAAAAACTGGGTTGCAGAGACATTCATTTCTTAAAGGGGTCATATAATGCCATTTTTATACAAGTTAATATGTTTCTTTAGTGTCTAAATTAAAACTTTGTAATATACTTTAATTAAAAATTAAATTTTTATTAAAATTCTCATTAGTATTGTAAGAAAACAATAATTTTACCTTGTCAAAAACAGCTCTGTTTTCACCAAGCCATTTCGGTGCATACCGCTTTAAATGAAGAATGACCCCGCCCCACTGTTCAGTAGGGCTGCACGGGTCGTTGCCAGTAACAACAAAGGCAAAAGAACGATGCTGCATCCCAGTTCGCCTACTTGTACTACGTCAAAAGTATGTACTCTTTTTGTTAAGAAAAGGTATATACTTTTGAGTGTGTAGCGGAAAAGTATGCAAGCTTCGGTACATACTACTTCACCATCTTTAACGGACTCTGTCACTTAATTACGTGCATCCCATCACCGTTTAACTGCCCTGTAGTGCATCGTCAGATTCGTCACAGTTGAAATCTTCAGCGTCTTCAGCCCAACATCTCTACTTAAACAATGGCGGACTGTAACGACCATAGACATCATATAGATTTGAAACTTATATGATGTCTATGGTAACGACGACAGCTTGAGCTCGCGAAGGTGGGTCTGAGACATAGACTGTAAAAAAATATGGACGTAGTGTCCGTGACGTCACCCATAGGATTCTGATAAGCCGTTCTGAAGCTTAAAGTAGGGGCGAGCTGGGCGTTGCCATCTTGTGAGCGGGTCAACGCGTGTCACTCCCGGATAACAGAAAATGGGCAAAAAGGCGGGATGTGCACGGAGCTGAGGTGACGCAATAACTCTAGACGGCGGATAAATGGCTATCAACTTGTAACCACGCCCTTAATTATGCAGAACCTTAAGGCTTTATATAACGTAAACAAATGAGTTATAAAAAAAAAATCACCCCCCTCAGAGTTGTCCTGAAGATCAACATTAGCCTTATAAGCCAAAACCACTAGGGGTGTCAACAATAATCGATTCGGCGATGCATCGCGATGCGGGGCATGAACGATTCAGCATCGATGCGGCAAAGTGCCATAATCGATTATGTGCAATTCCCCTTTATTCCACAAGGTGGCAATGTCTGATACCCAATGATGAAGTGACGTTTCACTCATAGTTACCTCTGACAGAAAACGAAACAATAATTATAATCTGCAAAACTTGAAATGGCTCAGTGATTTACTTCAGAGAGCAAGTACTAAACACAATCATATGTTAGTGTCACTGTCTCTTGATGATGGATGTGGTCAAGAAGCTGTCAGTGATCAAAATATTGATTTTGAAGGCGTTGAAAATGAGTTTGGAGAATATGCTGGAGATCGCGAATATGACGCAGATGCTGAGTCTACTGGTAAACTCTGACGAGGTCATATGATGATGGTATTAAACATCTGCTCAAACTGAATCCTTCCAAGCTCCAAAAGGTAACAAAATAGGTTTTATTTTATTCTTCTGTAGCTGTTACTCTAAAATCAGGAGTTTTATATATTATCACGACAGGTAGAGGTCTATCCATGTTAAATATAGATCTGGGTCGCTAACGACCTGAATATGTAAGAATGTTTGGTGAAACAGTCATGCATTTAAGGGTTAATTGCATTTTATTTAATTTTATTTAATTACATTTTATTTTATTTAATAACTTTTATGTCAAAGATACAGGAGACACATAGCAGCCAATACAATCTGTTGTTTAATATCTGCTTGTATTGCCTCATGACTGATGAAAAATTTGCTTTGTGTGCAGTAGAATTTTGATGCATCACAATGCATCGTAGAATCGAATTGAATCGAATCGTTACCTGGTGAATCGTAATCGAATCGAATCGTGAAGGCAGTGCCAATGCACACCCCTAAAAACCACAATTTGTACCAGGCTGTAAACATGTTTTTTCTGCTTTAAAGTTGAGAATTTTAACATGGGGCTCAATGAGATTCTGCTCCCTTCTGGAGCCTGTTTTGGCCCTAGTGGCCAGTTGAGGAATTGCAGTTTACATTACTTCCGTATTGGCTTCAAGAGAGATCGCGGGAGGTTGCCGCTTGGTCTGAGAGGAAACACTGCTTGTCAATCAAAAGTCATGGGAGGAGTGTCGGATCGTGTGATGTCACATCAAACTGCTCAATTTAAAACGGGGGAAAACATATAAGGAGTTAACACTTAATGGATTTTTATCATTATAGGATGGTTGTGTACAGGCACTGCCAACACACATTTCCATACAATTAGCTTGTAAAAGTGCATGTACCATAATATGACCCCTTTAATTTATGTCAGGAGTGCATTATAATCAATCCGTTATGAACGATATTTTGAATAGATTATTACATGCATGTTAATTTTCTCTCGTCTGCAGCAGGTCATTCACACAGGTCGTATTCACACAGGTCTCAAAGAACAGCTTTCAGTTTAGCTCTTAGTTCAAAAGTGCTCATATTTGGAGAAATGCTGATATATCACGTTTGCAACATATTTCGTCATACAGAATACAATTTCTATTCACTTCTCACTGAATGATTCGATATAAAAGAGCTAAAACATGCGCATAGCTCTCTCTGGGTCTCCTCTTAATGATAGGGTTGGGCATCGAGAACCGGTTCTAACTTGGAACCGTTTAAAAAATAACGATTCCATTGGAAAACATTGCAGCGTTTTTCCCCCGTGGTATTGAAAATAGCATTGAATATCGATGTGACATGTTTTGCCTCCACCCCTCAAAGAATCGGAATCGAGAATCGCAAAGAACCGGAATCGAAAGTAAGAATCGGAATCAGAATCGCTCAAATCAAAACGATGCCCAACCCTACTTAATGATGTGAAGCAGATATGAGTCATCAGGTGTTAATTTGCTCACAGAGCTGCCAATAATATGACATGCTCAATACTGGCCTCAGCATGACGTGCTCCTCCTGTGTGTGTACTTCCTCATTCTGGCTCTGTGAAGAACAGGCCTATAGAGCTCCCGAGGTTGACGTCACAGTCTCAACGCCACCATTTTGGCAGGTAATCGAAACGGCTATAGCATTGGTATCTATAAAATAATTTAAAACCAGACTGTTTAAACCTTACTATTTCAACATGATGTACAGCTTAGGTGCACCAGGATGTCAGAACAGACGGGAAAGCAAATGAGAGAAACTACTTTTGCCTCACATACCTAATGATATAAATAAGTTCCCATTAAATACGATAGGCTACTTAATAGTGAAAAACAAAAGTGCTTTTATATATAAATTACATCAAGAAAGGATATTTGAAACTAAATTAAGGATCAATAAATATATACTGAAACAAAAAAATAAATGACATTTATTGTTATGACTGATTTTTATTTTTGGCATGCACAACACAGAGCTATGGAACAGATGCACACGGTGCGCTGTTTTGGATGGGTTCGCGTTAACTTATGAGTTAATAATAATGTTAATCTATTCACATGTTTTCTCTCTTAAAATGTAAGTAGTGAATGTTTAAAAAACTTTAATCAAATAAATAAAATGAAAGTAACACGGGCAGCCACTCACAGACCCCCCCCCCCCCCCCCCCAACACACACACACACACGTGAAAAGCACCTCGGATTATTTAAACAGGTCTGTTATGTTTAATCTATTAAGTTTTGCTATGTACAAGTCTATGTCTTTTGAATTAAAGTGTGCAGTGAACTCCGTTGCCTTTACTCATGCTGGTGCCCGAAATGTCGTCATAAACAGAATGGGTCACGTGACCTCCAGAGCTCTATTCTACATTTCTATCTTTGAACTAAGAAGCTAATAAACAGACGATAACTATGGAATAAGGTTTTTGAGTGATTTTCCATGTAATTTCAGCAATTTTATATCAATAATGGATGTTTACATTATGACTGCTAACAGGTGTAGCGATTAGCTAACAGGTGCAGCGATTATCGCGACAGCATACTAATAAAAACACTTGATGGTGGTCTAAAGCGACATAAAGAATGAAGGTGTAATTTTAATTTAGGTGGAATCTTCATGTCAGGTCCCTGGACGGGATGCGGAGGTTCTAGATGGACTACCACAAGCAGTCGTAGATACCATCTCTTCAGCTAGAGCCCCCGCTTCGAGGTGCCTCTATGCTCTGAATTGGAACCTGTTCGTTGAGTGGTGCTCTTCCCACCGGGAAGACCCCCGAAGGTGTTCGATTAGTGTCGTGCATTCCTTCCTGCAAGATGGGCTGGAGCGAAGGCTGTCTCCCTACACCCTCAAAGTGTATGTCGCCGCAATAGCCACGTACCACGATGCAGTTGAAGATAAGTCCGTGGGAAAGCATGACCTAGTCGTCAGGTTCCTCAAAATTGTGAGGAGACTATATCCTCCTCGCCCAAATTCGATACCCTCTTGGGATTTAGCTCTAGCGCTCCCTTCGAGCCTTTGGAGTCATGTGAGCTTAATTTTGTCAATGAAGACAGTGCTCCTAAATGCATTGGCCTCTATTAAGAGGGTAGGGGACCTGCTAGGCCTGCACCCGTATGCTTGTGGAACGTGGTTGTAGGCTGGGTTCCAAATGTAGTGGTTCATTCCCTAAATGAGGGAACTGAGAGGGCGCTGTGCTTCTGCTTGGAGGCCGAGTCACTAGTCGGCTCCTTAGCAGAAAAAAGCACTGATCTACCATTCCATTTCCTATTTGTACCCGCGCTGCGGGGCGGAGCTTGAAATGTGTGGATCGCATGCCAAATTTCATTGGCTCGTTTTTACACACTCGAAGTAGGATTGGTCTCTAAAGTCAGATCCCAATTCGTCGGTCAGTTCTGACGTACGTCTCCGTTCCCTCCTTCAGGCAACGAGGGTTACATACGTAACCGAGAGGTTTTACTGACACAGCACATTAAAAATACTGATTTACTCCCGTCAATCCAGTCACAACGAAAATAGGCTGCACACTTATCACAATATCTACGGTATCTAATCTGAGGAAGCACAAAAAGACTCAGTAATACCTTTTTTTTTTTTTAAATAACACAAAATAGTAGGGATGTCCCAATCAGGTTTTTTTGCCCTTGTGTCCGAGTCATTTGATTTTGAGTCCCGATCCGATACTTCTATAATACATAAAAAAAGATTAAAGAAGAGCGAAAAAATTAACCAGGATGTTCCTTTTTTTTTTATTTTTTTTATTCACCTTATTTTAACATTCAACAACTCTAACAAACAGAGCACTTCTGTGAGGTAGCTTGAACAATCAAGTAATAAATAACATAAATTTTTCACTTTTGGATTTTAGTGCAACAGTAAATATAAAAAAGTCCCGGACGGAGTTCGGCAGAGCAGGAAGTACAATGGTGAAATCAAAAGCACACCCATACTCTCACAGATGCAGAACAATTAATTATGTTGGTGTGAAATAAACCGTTATGGAAATTAAATTAAATTAAATAATCTGCTCCCAAAAATCCAGAAAAAAGTCTGTTAGTGCCTCAGTGACAACTTCTCTCAGAGATGATGTCGATCTCAGCTGTCAATCATGACATCACACAGCCGTTAGTATAGCATCAAATAACTAACTAAAACTGAACTTATTTTATATTTTATATTATTTTATATGTGCCTACAATGACATAAACTTTGTCATTTGGTTTGGGGTGCAATGTCATCTGCTGGTGTTGGTCCACTGTGTTTTCTGAGGTCCAAGGTCAATGCAGCCATATTCCAGAAAGATTTAGAGCACTTTATGCTTCGCTGCAGTGCTGCAGTAATTCAGGCAAAAGGACCTCCAACTAAGTATTAAGAGCTGTATGCTCATACTTTTCATGTTCAAACTTTTCAGTTGGCCAATTTCTAAAAACTTTTAGAACATCTTTCTTTGTATCGGTCTTAAGTAATATTCTAATTCTAGTTATAATCATCAAAATGAACAGAAATAAACATTTGATATAAACAAATATATGTCTGTGTGTAATGAATGAATATAATATACAAGTTTCACTTTTTTGGAATTAGTGAAATAAATACACTTTTTAATGATATTCTAATTATATAACCAGCGTGTGTGTGTGTGTTCATTTTTATTTATATATACACACAACATTAGGAAACCATTCTCTTCATAAACAAATTTGTCTGTGACAAGGCCTTATATTTTAGGGCTGCAATTATTTTACTCAATCATAAGAACATGTTGAGGTGGCTTTATGTGTTTCTCATAGTTTAACATGCCGTCCATATGACTCGATGCCCTGAATTAAGAATGAGATATTTTTTCCCCCAAGATTTTTTGTCTAAATGTACAAACCTGATTCCAAAAAAGTTGCGACACTGTACAAATTGTGAATAAAAACACAATGCAATAACGTGGAAGATGACTTTGGGTGCGTCTCAATCAGCTCCCTAGTGCAGTAGTCAGGGCTCTCATCAGGAAGTCAGCCTACAAAAAAGGTACAGACATTATAGATCATGTGCCTAGTCTAGTGCCTAGTAGTTTTTTTTCCTGTAGTTAAACTAGCACAAGTGGATTCGGACACCTGTGGACCTTAAATATCTGTGCCTTGTGTTTCAGACCATGTGCTCAGATCATTAAAATAGGGCCCTGTAGGTTTCATCAGGCTGCAAAGAAATATAGAGTTGAGTATCATCGGCAAAACAGTAAAAACTAACACCATGCTTCCTAATGTTATCTCCCAAGGGTAACATGTACCAGGGTGAAAAGCTCCATACTGAACTTGTGATTGATATGATATCTCTTCATTTACGGCTACAAACTAATAACGATCAGATAAGTATGATTTGAACCATGCCAATGCCAGTTTCCACAAATAGCAACATAATTTTATAACTGCTTACCAACCAGCATTTTTTTCTGTCATTTAAATATAGCATTCAAATTGTGCAATGTTGCAGTAATCATACATCATAAACTGGTCTGCCATGTGGAAAAGGTTGGGTTGTTTGAGCCATCGCCTTGAGCATAGCCACAACACTGGACAAATTTGTTCACACAGCTCTGGAATAAAAATAATACTGTCCTTTTTTGTAGAACATTTGTGGCTTTTCCTAAAATAACATCAGGTGAGTCATTAATATAGTTATCTAGTTATCTGTATATATATCAATAGACATTGAAAGCATTACCTGTGAGTCAGATCAGAACATCTGGAATCTTTACATTTTACTTGTAATAAAAAAATACCTCGATTTTTCTCTCGAAGAGATTAGTTGAACCAGATTTTAAATACACCAAAAAGGATTTTGAAGGATATATATATATATATATATATATATATATATATATATATATATATATATATATATATATATATATATATATATATATATGTGTGTGTATGTATATATATATATATATATATGTGTGTGTATATATATATATGTGTGTGTGTATATATATATATGTGTGTGTATATATATATATGTGTGTGTATATATATATATATATATATGTGTGTATATATATATATATATATATATATGTGTGTGTGTGTGTGTATGTGTATGTGTAGGTCCTTCTCAAAAAATTAGCATATTGTGATAAAGTTCATTATTTTCCATAATGTAATGATACAAATTAAACATTCATATATTTTAGATTCATTGCACACCAACTGAAATATTTCAGGTCTTCTATTGTTTAAATACTGATGATTTTGGCATGCAGCTCATGAAACCCCAAAATTCCTATCTCAAAAAATTAGAGCATATTTAGAGCAAAAGCATATTTCATCTCACCAATAAAAGAAAAGTGTTTTTAATACAAAAAAAAGTCAACCTTATTTAATTTTTGAACAATACCAAGTATTGAGTGCATAACTGAACATAATCAAAATTATGTTCAGTTATGCACTCAATACTTGGTCGGGAATCCTTTTGCAGAAATGACTGTTTCAATGCGGCATGGTATGGAGGCGATCAGCCTGTGGCACTGCTGAGATGCTATGGAGGCCCAGGATGCTTCGATAGCGGCCTTAAGTTCATGTAGAGTGTTGTTGAGTCTAGCATCTCTCAACTTTCTCTTCACAATATCCCACAGATTCTCTGTGGGGTTCAGGTCAGGAGAGTTGGCAAGCCAATTGAGCACAGTAATACCATGGTCAGTAAACCATTTACCAGTGGTTTTGGCACTGTGAGCAGGTGCCAGGTCGCGCTGAAAAACCAAATCTTCGTCTCCATAAAGCTTTTCAGCAGATGGAAGCATGAAGTGCTCCAAAATCTCCTGATAGCTAGCTGCATTGACCCTGCCCTTGATAAAACACAGTGGACCAACACCAGCAGCTGTCATGGCACCCCAGACCATCACTGACTGTGGGTACTTGACACTGGACTTTAGGCATTTTGGCATTTCCTTCTCCTCAGTCTTCCTCCAGACTCTGGCACCTTGATTTCCGAATGACATGCAAAATTTGCTTTCATCTGAAAAAAGTACTTTGAACCACTGAGCAACAGTCCAGTGCTGCTTCTCTGTAGCCCAAAAGTGTCTTGACCTGGGGACTGCGGCACCTGTAGCCCATTTCCTGCACACGCCTGTGCACGGTGGCTCTGGATGTTTCTACTCCAGACTCAGTCCACTGCTTCCGCAGGTCCCCCAAGGTCTGGAATCGGTCCTTCTCCACAATCTTTCTCAGGGTCCGGTCACCTCTTCTCGTTGTGCAGCGTTTTTTGCCACACTTTTTCCTTCCCACAGACTTCCCACTGAGGTGCCTTGATACAGCACTCTGGGAACAGCCTATTCGTTCAGAAATTTCTTTCTGTGTCTTACCCTCTCGCTTGAGGGTGTCAATGATGGCCTTCTGGACAGCAGTCAGGTCGACAGTCTTACCCATGATTGCGGTTTTGAGTAATGAACCAGGCTGGGAGTTTTTAAAAGCCTCAGGAATCTTTTGCAGGGGTTTAGAGTCAATTCATTGATTCAGATGATTAGGTTAATAGCTTGTTTAGAGAACCTTTTCATGATATGCTAATTTTTTGAGATAGGAATTTTGGGTTTTTATGAGCTGTATGCCAAAATCATCAGTATTAAACTAATAAAAGACCTGAAATATTTCAGTTGGTGTGCAATGAATCTAAAATATATGAAAGTTTAATTTTTATCATTACATTATGGAAAATAATGAACTTTATCACAATATGCTAATTTTTTGAGAAGGACCTGTATATGTATGTAATAAATGGTGACATAAACATTGTCATTTCGGGTTTTTTTTTCTTCTTAAGTACATTGATTAGAGGGGGTTGAATTCATGGGGTGTCTGTGATTTTGTAATACCTGCTTGAATTTGCGTTCATGAATCTTATTTTGCCCGTCTTACCAGCCTTGCCTCAAACCGCCTGATTGTTTTACTGGATCTCTTAACTATTGCAGAGGTTATTAGAAAAATAAAAACATCCATATGATTGTTTAACATGTCAAAAATATTAGATGGGAATATTTTATGCCTCAGTCAGGACTGCTCGATAGAGGATGACCCTAATAAACAAACTATCATAGAGATATCTTTTGAATACAAAATGGCTCAAGGACTACAAAAGATAACCATGAATGTTTAGGCTGTTGCAATAATTAAAAACAAAACGTGCCATTTTAAAACTACATTTGAGAACATTGGTTTAGTTGCTCTTTTTAACCAAATCTTATAGATACAACATATGATTTATGACTGATAATTTTCCAGGCGAAAAATCTTAGACATCAATCAAAAGTTCATGTATGCATACATTTCCTGTCAATCAGGACAAATATTCAGAATATTCAGATTTAATCTGACTTTTGGCCTGTAATGCTGCCTGAATCATATTATATATGCGTTCATGACTGCAAGGCTAGATTATTGTAATGAGCTTCTTGGTGGTTGCCCTGCTCACTTAATTAACAAACTGAAGCTGGTCCAAAATGCAGGAGCACAGGTTCTTTCTAGACCCAAGAAGTGTGACAATATTAGTCCAGTTCTGTCAACACTGCACTGGCTCCCATTAAACATTGCATACATTTTAAAATCTTGCTAATTACTTACAAAGCACTAAATGGTTTAGCTCTCCAGTACTTGAGCGAGCTCTTAACGCGTTACTCCATCGTGTCTATTGTGGTCACAAAATTCTGTCCAGTTGATAATACCTAGAATATCAAAATCAACTGCAGGCGGTCAGTCCTTTTCCTATTTAGCACCTAAACTTCCTAGCCTTGGTTGATAAGCAGACACACTCTGTCAGTTTAAATCTAGGCAAAAAAATCTCTTATATTGCATACACATAGAACATTATCAATTTATATTATTCAAATCAGTTAAATGATTGTTAGGCTGCATTAACTAGGTCAGCCGGAACCGGGGACACTTTCCATAACACCTGATGTACTTGTTCATGATGTACATCATAAAAAAGACTGTTAATGTTAGTCTCTCTGTTTATCCCCAGGTTTACTGCAGTCAACCAGATCTGGGCCATATCCAGATCAGATGGTGGACCTGGTCCTGGACATGACCAATGTAACCCCTCCTGTTTGAACTGCCTGTTCCAAGCGGGACTCAAACCTGGGTCTGCCGGCATGAGAGTCGGACGCTCTAACAAGGAGGCTGCAACCTCTAGCGTTAGTCGCCAGATTGTCTCTTGAGGTCAGAGGAGTGAGGTTTACTTGCACAGCAACTACTAGCTGGCCTCCGTTATGCCAACACATCCCTGAAGTGTCTGAGAGACTGTGTCAACTAGACTCTCCCCTGTGAAGGCCTCATCCGCACAACATCCCGTCTCCGGCTTGATGACAATCTTCAATCAGATTGAACTGGACCAATATTTGGAATATTCTGAATCAATCTAAGGTTACCAGAATAATAATCATACACTGTTTGTTCATTGGCCAGAGGAGAACTGGCACCCCAATAGAGCCTGGTTTCTCCCAGGATTTTTTCTCCATTCTGTCATCTGATAGTCATCTGTTTTGGTTCCTTGCACAGTTGGGGACACTATATTACTGATCTTCCCGCATTGAGAGACTAAATAGGGTGTACTAATTAGCAGCAGCTGGCACACTGATCAGCTGTGGCAGGTGAATCAGATAAGTAGCAATGATCAGCAGCTCCACCCAACCACACGAGAGAGAGACAGCAAATTCATGAACTGTGAAAGCTGGAACAAGAGCTTGGATGACAAGTTGTGTAGCATGTTATGATAGGAATGGCCTGATCATCCCAATGCTGTACAAGGCAAATCTGCAAGATCAGGCAGTTCTAGCAGTGTTGTCTGTAAAGTTTAATTGATTGATTATAACACAAAGGATGGGCTGGCTGAAACCACGAACACTTCGTCTTGACAAGGTTGAGTTGAAGGTAAAGATCATCCAGGTGAAGGTCCGAAATTTACTTCAAGCAGGCTCTTTTTCCTGCAGTACTCCGTCTGGGACTGCAGCATATTCTTAGGTTTTCTCCAAACTAATTTTAACTGGTCCAATCAGCGAACAGAGGGAGTGGCTGAGAACTATGACCTTGTTGTTTGCTAGTTTGAGTTGTAGTTTAGTAATGGCGGTGGAGAAAGATGCGATTGAAACCATTAATTCCATTGTGGCACCGCTGCCGAATGTCCAAAGGTTAAAGCCGGAGCATGAACAATCTTTGCTGAGTTTTGTTGGTGGCCATGATGTTGTGGCCATCCTCATCACAGGGTTTGGGAAAAGTTTGATTTTCCAGCTCGTTGCGTTAGTGGTGAAGGAGTTGGCTGAAGCCCTATTCGGACGGCAATTGTTTCTCGTGGGGTCAGAAGGTATTGTCATCATTTACAGGGGCTAGTCAGTGATTTTATAGCTGTCCGTCTCCCACCACCCACATACAAATCCCCAGCCGAATTACCTACTGCTTTTGACAAACACCAAGGTCATGTGGTAATGTAATTGCTGTCTGAATCCACATCTCTTTGTTTTCAAGAACATAACACTTAAAAATTCACTGTTTATATCCTTTTTGACCACTGCAGAGTACCGTACGGTTGCGCTTTGGTCTCACAGATTTCCATGTGGAAAACAACAGCAAACAAACGGCACATGACATACGTCATGACCAAACGTTAGCATTTGGTTATGGCAGGTCCAGAGTGGCTCTGAGCAGATCCAATAGCTTTAAACTTCAACAGTGTACCCACCTTCACAGAAGTAAACGCTTGTCAATGGAGAGTAACCAGACTCTCTGTACAAATGAAATAATCAAGAGTCTGGTAAGACCAGGCTAGAGATGCGTGCAGCTACTGGCTGATCATCCGGCAGGAATGAAGGGTAGAGAGATGTGTCAGGATATCAGTGATTAGAAAAGCCATGTTTCTGAATGATTCTAGTTACAATTACAACAAAAAATACTGTACAAAACAGCTGCATGATAAGATGTAAACAAATAATTTGTTGAATGAAAAGAACAGAGCAATTATTCCTCACCTGCACTGCAATGCTCATCTGCTGTAGATCTCCGGTCTTTCCACATGACCTGAAATCACACACACACAAATAAAATATAAAAATAAGAAAAAAAATAGGTCTATTACATTAATTCAAACATGCCAGCGTATGTTTTACTGAGACAGTGCAAAACCTCAACATACTGTGCTCTGGAAGCTGAGCTAAATTTATAGTATTCATAATTAAAGCAAAATTATATTACTTTGACTTTGCATCATATTGCTATCTAACATTAGGGGTGTAAGTTAACTTTTACTGTCCATTCATCTGGATTGATGCAATTTTCATTACTATGTAACTTAAGTTAACGTTATTCAATGTATCCTATTATTCAATATCCAATGACTATTTCCCCAGGGCATCCAAATAAATATTTATTAAGATTAAGATTTATTCATTTATTGAAAGATACTGTAAGGGTTTGTAAGCAGATGTGCTCAGATTTTATTCTGTTAGTATTTTAGTCTCATCTGCTTTCCTGTAACATTAGACCTATAGTTCATTGTTTCAAAAGAGAATTGAGATAAGGGCGGTAACATTTGCTACCACATATAAACAACCCGGCAAACTTTATGAATAGCTAAATTAATATTTCTTTAAAACAGATGGAAAATTGAAAGAGGCCTGATTTTCTGTCTTTTACTCCTAACGCCAGTTATGTGACTGAACACCAATTAGAAATGCTAACAAAAGCTTTAAAACAATCAACAACATAAATGTGCAGCCACGTGATATTTAAATACATAGAATGAGACCCTTACCTCAGCCAGGGATTGGTTGATATTGTCTGCTGACTCCTCTTCAAAGTTCACTGCAGTTGAAAAGACATTAGGCCTCATTCATGAAACTTTCGTAAATACATGAGCAAATTCGGAGTAATTTGCGCATAAAATTTACCTTTACGAAAACTCTGCTCCAGATTCACAGATGCTTTATATACCCCGGATTCGTTAGTTAAACTTGTGTATGTTAATGAACTCCAAACATGTGTGAATAAGAAGCGAGTGCATGCTCATTCCTAATTTGCATAATACCCACCCATGAGCCCAGAATTTTAACGAAATATAATTTTAGAAATGCATCCAAATAACAGCAAAGTACAACCGTACGGGGCTCTGCAGTGGTAAAAAATGATTATAAACAGTGAATTTTAAATTGATATATTGTTGAAAACTCAGAGATGTGGATTCAGACAGCTATTTCATCAACACACGACCTTGGTGTTTGTCAAAAGCAGTAGGTAATTCGACTGGGGATTTTTACGCAGATGGTGGGAGACGGATGACAATAAAATCACTGACTATCCTCTGTAAATGACGGCAAAACTTTCCGACCCCACGAAGAACAGTTACCGTCCAAATAGGGCTTCAGCCAACTCCTTCAACACTAACGGAGCGACCAACAAACCCCCGCAAAGATTGTTATTGCTCCGGCTTTAACTTCCGGATATTCAGCAGCAGTGCCACAACGGAATGAATGGTTTCGTTCGCATCTTTCTCCGCTGCCATTACTGATCTACACCTCAAACTAGCACACAACATCGTCATCGCTCTCAGCCACTCCCTCTGTTCGCTGACTTGACCGGTAAAAATTTGTTCAGAGAAAACCTAAGAATACACCGCAGTCCGAGACATAGTACTGAAGGAAAGGTCAGGGGGCCTCCATAACACCTCAGCAGTGCCACAGGCTGATTGCCTCCATGCCACACCGCATTGAAGCAGTCATTTCTGCAAAAGGATTCCCGACCAAGTATTAAGTGCATAACTGAACATAATTATTTGAAGGCTGACTTTTTTGTATTAAAAACACTTTTCTTTTATTGGTCAGATGAAATATGCTAATTTTTGAGATAGGAATTTGGGGATTTCATGAGCTGTATGCCAAAATCATCAGTATTAAAGCAATAAAAGACCTGAAATATTTCAGTTGGTGTGCAATGAATCTAAAATATATGAAAGTTTAAGTTCTATCATTATGTAACGTAGCGGAGGGTGAGGACGGCCCACCTGATGGCTAGACACTCCTTCTCTATGGTGCTGTACATCAGTCGCAAGCTCTTTAAGAGAAAGACGATGTACATCACCGGCCGTTCCTCACCCCCCACCTCCTGGGACAGGACCGCGCCCAACCCCCTGTCCGAGGCGTCCGTCTGTAGCGAAAAAGGGAGAGAAATGTTAGGAGCTTGCAAGAGCGGGCCACCACACAGAGCAGCCTTTATCTGAGTAAAAGCCTGCTGGCACCGCTCCGTCCACTGAACCGTATCTGGTACCTCCTTTTTAGTTAGATCAGTCAGCAGGCTAGCGAGGTCCGAATAGTTAGGCACAAACCTTCTGTAATGTCCCGCTAGCCCCAGGAACTGTCTAACCTCCTTCTTGGTCTTGGGTCTCGGACAGTTTGCAACTGCCCCCGTCTTATCAATTTGGGGACACACCTGTCCATGACCCAAGTGGAAGCCCAGATATCTTACTTCCACCCGCCCAATTGCACACTTCTTCGGGTTGGCCGTGAGCCCCGCTCTTCTCAGCGACTTTAGGACAGCCCGCAAGTGCTGCATATGCCGCTGCCAATCCGCACTGTAGATGATGATGTCATCTAGATATGCGGCGGCATACGCAGCATGCGGCCGGAGAATTCTGTCCATCAGACGCTGGAAGGTCGCGGGAGCCCCGAAGAAGCCGAACGGAAGGGTGACGAATTGGTGTAAACCGAACGGCGTGGTGAAAGCTGTTTTCTCTTTGGACATGGGAGACAAGGGGATCTGCCAATATCCCTTGGTTAAGTCCAGCATCGAATAAAAATGAGTGGTCCCTAGCCGATCAAGCAATTTGTCCACCCTCGGCATTGGATAAGCATCAAATTTTGACACCGGGTTCACCTTACGATAGTCCTCGCAGAACCGTACGGAGCCGTCCGTTTTAGGCACTAAAACTATCGGACTCGCCCAGTCGCTGTTGGACTCTTCTATTACTCCCATATCGAGCATTGCTGCTAATTCCTCCTGCACCACCTTTTTTTTGTGCTCAGGTAACCGGTACGGCTGGCTGCGAACTACCACACCCGGCTTGGTCTCGACGTGGTGTTGAATGAGGTCCGTTCGACCCGGTAGGGGCGAGAACACGTCCGCAAACTCTGCTTGTAAGTGTTTTTACGTCAGTGAGCTGCGAGGGTGAGAGATGGTCTACCTAAGGGGCCAGCGCGATAGATTGTGCTTTTTGAATCGCCTCTGGCCCGAGATCCTCCTCCCCACTCACCACCGTCGCTAGCATCACTGCCTCCGCCTCTACCCACCTTTTTCACAGGTTGAGATGGTAAATTTGACGTGCCCTGTCCCTATCCGACCGAATTACCTCATAGTCGAGATCTCCCACTCGCCGTGTGACAACGAACGGCCCTTGCCACTTCGTGTGTAATTTAGAGCTCAAGGTAGGGAGTAATACAAGCACCTTCTCTCCCGGTGTAAATTGACGAAGCCTAACGCCTCTGTTATATAGCTGTCTCTGTCTGTCCTGAGCCTGGAGCAAATTCTCACGTGACAGCCGCCCCAAAGTGTGGAGTTTTGCTTTCAGGTCCAGGTCATACTGAATTTCGTTCTTGCTCGTGGAAGGTCCATCCTCCCAAGCCTCTCTAAGGATGTCCAGTACCCCCTGTGGCTGGTGCCCATAGAGCAGCTCGAAGGGGGAAAACCCCGTGGAGGTTTGGGGGACCTCGCGGACAGCGAATAACGGGCTCTAGCCATTTATCCCAATTTTTGGCGTCCTCGTGCACAAACTTACGAATCATGGCTTTCAACGTGCGATTAATGCGTTCCACCAGCCCATCTGTTTGTGGGTGATAGATGCTGGTGCGAATCGATTTAATGCCGAACAATTCGTAGAGTTCGCGCATTGTCCGTGACATAAACGCTGTGCCTTGATTGGTGAGAATTTCTTTTGGAATTCCCACCCGGGAGATTAAGGAGAACAGCGCGCCCGCTACACTTTCCGCCGAAATAGTGCAGAGCGGAACTGCCTCGGGATATCGCATTGCATAGTCCACCAGGACTAATGCAAAGCGATGTCCCCGTGCTGACCGCTCTAATGGCCCGATGAGGTCCAGCCCAATTCGCGCGAAGGGCACCTGCATCAGCGGGAGGGGGCACAATGGTGCTTTTGGGGTTGCCGGTGGGTTCACCAACTGACATTCCTGATACGACGCACACCACCGGCGTACAGTCTCGTGAATGCCTGGCCAAAAAAAGCGAGCCATTAGACGGTTTAATGTTGCCGTTTGTCCTAAATGCCCGGCCATTGGATTCACATGAGCCGCCTGGAAAAGCATTTCCCGGCGGCTTTTTGGTACTAACAACTGGGTTATCCTGCTTTGACTGGGCGTCTTGGGTCACCCGATACAACCAGTCTTTTATCACTGAAAAATACGGATAGGTGAGCGGCCGGTCCGGATGGAGGAGGTGGCCGTCGATGGACCGGACCTTATTAAACGCGTTTTTGAGCGTCTCGTCCTGGGACTGCTCCAGGGGGAAGTCATCATGGTCCGAGAGAATGGGACCACTCAGACCACTCTGTTCCCCCTGAAGGTTTCCCGGAGGTCCCGAATCCACCTCCCCCACCTGCACCGCCATCACCTTCCCTCCCCTCTTCCCCCAAGAGGCATCCGTACACAAGTGTTCCAATAATTTATTAAATGCAGGCCGATTGTTTCCCAAAATTATCGGATGCCGGAGGTGCGGGTTAACTGCTACCTCCACACTATGCGTTTGTCCCCGAAATTGAATATCCACGGGCACCAACGGATAGTTCACCACTTCCCCATGCACACACCTCACCTTAACCATGCGGCTATTACCCAATGCCCTAGGATGGATCAGGCTTTGATGTATCGAGGTCTGGTTGCAACCTGAATCCACCAAAGCCTGATACGTACCCCCCTTGATAATCACTGGTATCTGGTACAAGCCATCTTGATCGGGGGCGGCTTGTGGCGCATCCAGGACCCGGATCAGCATCCCCACCTCCATAACGGGACACCGGTCAATGAAGTGTCCTGGGTCCCTGCAGCGCCAACAAGCCGGCCCAGACTTCCCCGCTGCCCTAGTGGCTGGAAGTAGGTCAGAGAATTGGCGTGCAAAGAGAGGCTGGGGTGAGGAAGCGGGAGG
Organism: Pseudorasbora parva; assembly: GCF_024679245.1. Taxonomy (NCBI): domain Eukaryota; kingdom Metazoa; phylum Chordata; class Actinopteri; order Cypriniformes; family Gobionidae; genus Pseudorasbora; species Pseudorasbora parva. The sequence continues at coordinate 9,582,701 of NC_090177.1, read as the reverse complement.
TGGTCGGTGGTCCCGCCCCCTCCCCTAGGCGCTGGTCTGGGCTGGAGTCTTGGCCACGCCCCCGTCCTCCAGCCTGGCGCTGGCCGGGGCGACAGCCCACCTCGGGACCTAGAAAGGGGGACAGGTTTAGAGAGGGGCGTGGTAGAGACAGGGGAAGAGAGAGAGAGATGCCGCTGGTAAGGGTTCGCCGACCCCGCAGCACGCCACCAACTGGTCCTCCATCAATTGGATGGCCTGGTTTAGCGACGCCGGGTGGTGGCACTGGACCCACTGCGCGGCCTTCCGGGGGACGAACTGCTCCAGTACCACTCGATCGATGACTTCCTCGATGGCGCTGTCGCCAGCCATCAGCCACTTGCGGCACGAGTCCCGGAGCTGTTGGGCGAAGATGAAGGGCCGACCGGACTCTTCGAGGGCCAGGGTCCGGAACCGCTGGCGATGTTGTTCCGGGGTCCGGCCGACCAGCTGGAGAATCGCCCGTCTCAGGTCTTTATAGACCAGGAGATTCTGGACTGGCAGTTGGTGGGTGGCTACCTGCGCCTCTCCAGACAGCAGCGGCAGGAGCCGCATTGGCCAGTCCGCCTTGGGCCATCCCCGGAGCTCGGCAGTCCGCTCAAAGAGATCTACGAAGGCCTCCGGATCATCTTGAGGCCCCATCTTGGCTAGCGGTACGGCGGCCGCCGAGTCGGTGGTGCGGGAGGGAACGGCCCGAATCTCCCAGTCCATCCAGCTCCGGAACAGCTCGCGGTCTTCATGCTGGGCCTGGAGGAGTGCCTCGAACCTCTTGTTCTACTCCTCCCTTATGGCCCGCAGATCTTGGTGGGTTTCCTGATGAAGACCGGTGAGCAATTGTACCAGGTCCCCAAGTGGTGTTCTTGACGGGGTCTCCATAACGGCGGCGGCGTTCTTCTTCACTCCCGGGTTTCGGCACCAGTGTAACGAGGTTTGTGGCTCTTAACTCTCTTGGGTAGGGAAGGAAGAAGGCAGGGTCGTTATGACTGGGACTAGTAACTCTTTATTTTTCACAACACAACTGGTAAACATAAACACGCACGAGGGCGTAAAACTCTGTCTCTCCAACACACTATCACAACTCATAAACTCTCCCAGATCACGTCTCAGGCTCAGGCTGTGCGTCTAGTCCCAGTCCAAACTCTCTCTTCCTCTCCTTTTGTGCTGTCTCTCCATGCCAATTACTGCAATTAGACACAGGTGTTATTCATTTGCACTTGACCTACTTACTCCCCGCTCTGCCCCGTACCTTCTCTCCCGCTACAGACCTCGTGAAACCACACCCCCTCCGCCACACATTACATTATGGAAAATAATGAACTTTATCACAGTATGCTAATTTTTCGAGAAGGACCTGTACATTTGTTTCCTTTTTCTTTTTTTTTACAGAACAAAATCTGTAAAATATTAATCAAACATTTATGTATAGTGACATAATATTCTGTAAAAATACAGGAATTTCCTCTTTAAAAATATTTGAAACTTGATGTAATACCAAAATACAAGCATTTCATGTAAATTTAATAGTCAAAATGTTAAATTTAAGCAAATATCTGTAAAACATCAGGCATTGCATAATGAAAATTCTGGGGGAGAAATAAAGACCAGTAAATTACATATTTTTTACAGTGCACTGTTTTGTCCAAGGGTGCGTTTCCCGTACAACGACGCAACTTGTAACTAGCTAGTCACGACTGTTTCCCGAAACCGTATTGTCGGAAATCGGTCATTCAACCACGTTGGGTAATGATGTCATGCAGATGGTGGAGTAATTATCGCTTTTAATTCATTATTTTGAGATCAAAATCATGCTATATTTTTTTTCTATAAATTATGGACATGGCACCTGAGGACTAATTCTTATTTTTCTGTTATTTTGCTTTAGGCCTATTTCCAGATTCAAATAGGCTCATGCTTACATACTACAGCACTTTCGCACATGCACACTCTTCAAAAAGGGTGCTTTAAAGGGGTGGTAAAACACAATTTCACTTTTCTAACTTTAGCTTGTGTGTAATGTTGCTGTTTGAACATAAACAACATCTGCAAAGTTACAACTTACAAAGTTTAAATCAAAGGGAGATATTTGCTTTTAAAAGAAATCAATTTCTGATAGGGTCAACAGTCCCGAGCAATGGGGAGTGTGGAAAAGAGGTAAAGAAGCATGTGCAGGCACGTTGGAAATGAATGGGTGGAGAAAAGTGTCAGGTCTGTTGTGTGATAAAAGAATACCAGCAAGAATTAAAAAGGAAAGGTGTACAGGACAGTAGTGAGACCAGCAATGTTGTATGGTTTGGAGACAGTTTCACTGAGGAAAAGACAGGAGGAAGAGCTAGAGGTAGCAGAGCTGAAGATGTTGAGGTTCTCTTTGGGAGTAACAAGGATGGATAGGATAAGGAATGAGTACATCAGAGGGACAGCACATGTGAGATATTTTGGAGACAAAGTTAGAGAGGCCAGGCTGAGATGGTTTGGAGATGTTCAGAGGAGGGAGAGTGAATATATTGGTAAAAGGATGCTGAGGTTAGAGCTGCCAGGCAGGAGGTCAAGAGGAAGACCAAAGAGGAGGTTTATGGATGTAGTGAAGGAGGCTATGAAGGTAGTCGGTCTGAGAGAAGAGGATACAGAGGATAGGACTAGATGGAGGCAGATGAGTCTCTGTGGCGACCCCTGAAGGGAAAAGCAGAAAGAAGTTCAATGCAGGATTCCCATAACAGCTTGTCCTGAAAGATGAAGCAGTTCCAACTTTAAAAACAGAAGCTGTTTACAGGCCACAACCTGTAAGTATGATTTATTTGTTGTCAATGTATTTTCCTGTAATAGTTTGTATTGTTAATTGTATCTTGTAGCAAGGAAGTAAAAAAATGACAACACTGTTGGCTCTGCAAACCAGTTTGTTAACCCTTTGTACGATCACATACAGGTCCTTCTAAAAAAAATAACATATTGTGAAAAAGTTCATTATTTTCCATAATGTAATGATACAAAATTAAACTTTCATATATTTTAGATTCATTGCACACCAACTGAAATATTTCAGGTCTTTTATTGTTTTAATACTGATGATTTTGGCATACAGCTCATGAAAACCCAAAATTCTTTTCTCAAAAAATTAGCATATCATGAAAAGGTTCTTTAAACAAGCTATTAACCTAATCATCTGAATCAACTAATTAACTCTAAACACCTGCAAAAGATTCCTGAGGCTTTTAAAATCTCCCAGCCTGGTTCATTACTCAAAACCGCAATCATGGGTAAGACCGCCGACCTGACTGCTGTCTAGAAGGCCATCATTGACACCCTCAAGCGAGAGGGTAAGACACAGAAAGAAATTTCTGAATGAATAGGCTGTTCCCAGAGTGTTGTATCAAGGCACCTCAGTGGTCTTTGGGAAGGAAAAAGTGTGGCAAAAATCGCTGCACAACGAGAAGAGGTGACCGGACCCTGAGGAAGATTGTGGAGAAGGACCGATTCCAGACCTTGGGGGACCTGCGGAAGCAGTGGACTGAGTCTGGAGTACAAACATCCAGAGCCACCGTGCACAGGCGTGTGCAGGAAATAGGCTACAGGTGCTGCCTTACCCAGGTCAAGCCACTTTTGGGCTACAGAGAAGCAGCACTAGACTGTTGCTCAGTGGTCCAAAGTACTTTTTTCGGATGAAAGCAATTTTTGCATGTCATTCGGAAATCAAGGTGCCAGTCTGGAGGAAGACAGGGGAGAATGAAATGCCTGAAGCCCAGTGTCAAGTACCCACAGTCAGTGATGGTCTGGGGTGCTATGTCAGCTGCTGGTGTTGGTCCACTGTGTTTTATCAAGGGCAGGGTCAATGCAGCTAGCTATCAGAAGATTTGGAGCACTTAATGCTTCCATCTGCTGAAAAGCTTTATGGAAACGAAGATTTGGTTTTTCAGCACGACCTAGCACCTGCTCACAGTGCCAAAACTACTGGTAAAGGGTTTACTGACCGTGGTATTACTGTGCTCAATTGGCCTGCCAACTCTCCTGACCTGAACCCAATAGAGAATCTGTGGGATAATGTGAAGAGAAAGTTGAGAGACGCAAGACCCAACACTCTGGATGAGCTTAAGGCCGCTATCGAAGCATCCTGGGCGTCCATAACACCTCAGCAGTGCCACAGGCTGATCGCCTCCATGCCACGCCGCATTGAAGCAGTCATTTCTGCAAGAGGATTCCCGACCAAGTATTGAGTGCATAACTGAACATAATTATTTGAAGGTTGACTTTTTTTGTATTAAAAACACTTTTCTTTTATTGGTCAGATGAAATGTGCTAATTTTGGGTTAGGAGATAGGAATTTTGGGTTTTCATGAGCTGTATGCCAAAATCATCAGTATTAAAACAATAAAAGACCTGAAATATTTCAGTTGGTGTGCAATGAATCTAAAATATATGAAAGTTTAATTTTTATCATTACATTATGGAAAATAATGAACTTTATCATGCTAATTTTTTGAGAAGGACCTGTATATGATTAGAACATTCAGTGATCAACTGCCAAATTCAAAAATGTAAATCTGCTTTACCGTTGACTGGCACTGCGCAAGAGACGTGAGTTGAGTGAGTGAGACTGACTGAGCTCAGCGTCTTTTAATGTTTATTTTAGGTTTCATAAACTTCAAATTACATTACACAATCACAAAAATGTCACCCATATCAAGAGAAGTGGATGATCTTATCATATCAGGAGAAGTGTGATAACTTTACAGATCAACTAACGCAAATTCTACCCTGTTCCCAAAGTAATGTCACATAAGGTGAAATCAGGATGATTATGACGCTTTTCCCAAGTCATCTCAATGCCAAAAGTGTCCTAATCACCTTGAATTCACCCTATATCAGGAGAAGTAGATAATCTTGTGTTGTAAATCCAGCAGGCTCCATCAGTGTTGTAATATAATGACGGCGCGGACGCCTACAGCCCGTGATAACTTTACTGATCAACTAACACATCCATTTTGTACCCTGTTCGCTCATGTAATGTCACATTACATATATCAGGTGAAGTGGATGATCTTGTTTTGTAAATCCAGCAGGCGCCGACTTCCTGTCAGTATTGAAAACGTGTAATGGTGGCGCCCCGCCCACAGCCTGTGAAAACTTACTGATCATCAAACACGTGGGCGGTTAGTGAATTTGAAGCCAATCTGAGCCCATTGCGTATTTTTGAGGGAAACCATCAGAATGTTTTTTTCAAAGAGGGACAGAGTAGTGTAGAATAAAGGGGAAATATATGAAAAATTATGCATTTTAAAAAAAAACAAAGCATTAACACGTGTTACAGTGCAATCAAACCTTCGAAAGATGTGTTTTACCACCCCTTTAAATCTCTTGACAAACTTCAAGACATTTGTATGTATTCAAAATAAATTATATAGATTGTACTAAATGTCAGCTTGCTTATTTTACTCAAGATTAGTATTTATTAAGTCCACATGTCATGCAAACAAGAAATTATATGCTTCTAACTACAGGTTGAGAGCTGTTGTTGCAACCACAAGTTTGTGAATGTTCATTGGGACTATGGTTTCTGGACACACTGACTGGTTGAACTACATTGATAAGGACGGGACTTGCAACTAGTTGGCTAACAATGCTTTTGGGAAAACGCACCCCAGAGTGACTGTACAGTAAATAAAGTTGACTTGACTTGATGAAACTACTGCATTAACATTAATGCAGTTCTTTTAATGAGACTATTCATTTTCTATAGCTACGTTTTCTATAACACTTTTATATTTTGGTAGAAACAACAATGAATTACTGACTTCTATCCATCAAAACTAACTAATTACTATGCCTTGTCTCTCTCTCTCTCTCTCTCTCTCTCTCTCTCTCTCTCTCTCTCTCTCTCTCTCTCTCTCTCTCTCTCTCTCTCTCTCTCTCTCTCTCTCTCTCTCTCTCTCTCTCTCTCTCTCTCTCTCTCTCTCTCTCTCTCACACACACACACGTCACATTTACTCTAAAAAGTATGGAAGCCCTTTTCCGCCACTAAATTTAAAAAAAAAAAGGTTATTTGCGACTTTTTATCTCACAATTGCGAGTTATACAGTCAGGATTCTGAGAGGTAAACTCGCAAATAGTGAAATAAAGACACTATTCTAACTTAACTCGCAAGTGTGAGGAAAAAAAGTCAGAATTCTGACTATCACGCACTATCGAGTTCATATATTTTAGAACTATAAATATAACTCGCAATTATGAGAGAAAAAAAAAGTCAGAATTGTGGCTTTATATAGCGCAATTACTCATTTTATTTTATTTTATTTTTTATTTGGTGGCGGAAACAGGCTTCCATAAAAAGTGATTAATTAAGTAATAATTTATTTATAGGCTATTATAAAAAGTAATAATGAAAAAATACATCACATGACGAAGTGAAATTCCATTAAAATAATTCTTAATGTCCAATAGGATTCTAATCAAATAAGATCCTGGACAAAGTGAAATTCCAATAGCCTAGGTTTTTTTGATAAGGGTTATGTGGATTTACACTGAAATGAGGGCAGGGTTTGAGCTTTCGTCACGACAGCCGTCGTTATAAGATCTTTGCAAGTGTAATTTGAACGCATTATTATTTTTCGGTTTAAGATTTCCCCTTCACTTCTTCTGGAGAAATCCGTGAATATGGCGACTGTTTGGGGGAAAATACTCATACTTGTGTTTGCGCACTTTGTAGGTGAGTATATTTTAAATATAAGGTTACATTAAATGTCTACGAGACAAAACAAGATGTATTTTTACAGTGTATTTTTGATCTTTGTTAACATTGTTTTCATATCATACAATAATATCTTTTAATGTAAGATAATTATTAATTTGCACTAAATTAAAGATAAAGTTTGTCAAATCCCTTCAAAAGCTTTGGACCATTTTAGAGTCGAAAAATAAATGTGACAAAAACTCATGCTCCTTTTGTTAAATTGAGAATAAGTCATCAATATCAAAGTTTCTCGAAATTAACATGGTAGTTTTATGGTTTGCAAAATATTAAAATGTATTTCTTTAGTTTTATTATTAATACAATATTTAAAGGGGATTAACCAAGCTTATCTTCCAATTAATATTATCAATAATAGAGATCCAAAACATGTTTCCTCTAGGTGCTATTTTATTTTGTTTTTAAATATTGAACAAATATGTTTGATGTTGCATTTTTTATCAATCAATGCAACGCAGTTTAATATTGATTTTGTGTTTATCAATATTATTAAATTATATTGAATATGAATTCTAACAAGCTGAACCAGAGTAGAAGAAACAGCTTTATCAACAGAATTAAATTAGCTACTTAAAAAGCAAAGGGAAACTGGAGGTTCGCGTGAATTGTTTGTAAGTTAAAATATTTCCACAATTATCAAACATATTCATAAGATGATTAATATCCCTGTTAAACCAATTCCTTAAAAATATGTAGCCTATTTATTGGCATTATTCCAAATTAAGGAAATTCAAGGGGAGAAATTTTGTAGCCTACCTAGTTGGTTAAGACTACATAAGTTACGATTAATCAAATGACTTTAAAAGTCATATAACCATCTTCAAAGTAATGTTTAACGACCACCGTTTAGCTTTCATATAAGTAAGATTTTTTCTTGAGTTTTTGGGGATTTGTTTCTTCGAATATACGGTAAAACAAATTATTGCTATCTACAATAAAAATCGAGTCCTCATTAAAATTACTTCTTTACATTGTTAGCACATATAACAGGTCTTAGGTGAACAATTAATACGTGCAAGTTAATACACCGAAGAAAAAAAGAAATCTTTAATCAACATCTAATAAGTTAGGCTACTTTATGGTCTGGAATGACGTTCCCTTTCCGATGAGCGCAGTTTCACGGCCTCTCCCCTCCAGCCGTTAGTTTGTTTGGAGAGGAGGATCGCTGAAGTCAAACCCTACCCTCTATTCAATATTCTGTTTCTCTTGGAAATACTTCATAGCACTGAAATAAAATCACTTCCAACTTTCGGTTCACTGATACTTTAATATATAACGATAAGGAGGGATAGACAAATCAAGACAATCCTTCTGCTTTAGACAATAGGACACAACCCTAAACAGAAAGATCACGTGTCATAAATAACTTTATCATTTAAACTGTGTAAAAGAAGGATACGTTAAGTTAAACCATAATCCAGAGAAAGTATTGATAAAGGATTAGGAACAAAATATATAGGCTATTCTTAAAAAAGGGTTATGTCATCTGCTAATTGGGATATCCTACTTACCAAACATGTGGAGACATTGAATTTGTTCATTATTAACGATACCAATGGATAATAATTCACCCAGCCTACCAATAAAAATAAAAAGGGGTAAATGCGTAGGCTACTCCAGAGCTATTAATATCATTGTAAAACATTTTACCTGCATTCACAAATGTATTTCCAAATCCAAAAAGCGTCAGTTTAAAAAAAAAAAAAAAAAATGTTCAATTGTATCAAACAATTTATAAAAGTTTTGAAAGAAAGCTGGAGACACTGCACGCTCTGACGGGGCACGCTGACGCATCATGACGTAATATATTTGACAAGTCGCTATTCTAGTCACTTTATTGATCATAAAAACACTTTTTTCCCCCACATATTGTATGTGTGAGATAATGGTTATTAATTTTATTGGTAATGTATTTAAACATCTTTAATTGCCTAGTTTAATGGACATCTGTTAGTTCAGTGGTGTACATTGTCTGCAACAATGCAACAATCGTCTGTTAGTTAGGTGGTACATGTCAAAGTAACATCCACATGGATGGATGACCCAAGGTTTCCCAGCAGAACATTGCCCAAAGTATCACACTGCCTCTGTCGGCTTGCCTTCTTCCCATAGTGCATCCTGGTGCCATGTGTTCCCCAGGTAAACCATGCACAAATACCCAGCCATTCGCATGATGTAAAAGAAAACAGAAAACAACCTTCGCCCCCCAAGTGCACCAATGAGCTTTGGCCACCCATGCCTTTCGCCAGTGCATCACTGTTCCTTCCCTGGAGCACTTTTGATAGATACTGATCATTGCAGACCGGGAACACCCCACAAGAGCTGCAGTTTTGGAGATACTCTGACCCAGTTGTCCAGCGTTCACAGTTTGGTTCTTGTCAAACTCGCTCAAATTCTTATGCTTTCCCATTTTTCCTGCTTCACACACATCAGCTTTGAGGACAAAATGTTCACTTGCTGCCTAATATATCCCACCCACTAACAGGAGCTGAGATGAAGAGATAATCAGGGTTATTCACTTCATCTGTACGTGGTCATAATGCTATGCCTCATACTTCTATGTGCTAGTAACATTATTGAAATTGTATTTTAAAATCCTCTTTTTATGTCTGCTTGGTGAAAAAAAAAAAAAAAAACTATCCTAATGGGCATCCTCATAATTCACTCTCAGAAAGCCCTATTGTCACACTTCCGTCTGTCTATCTGGCTATTTTATCCCTTTACAGACATATCAACCGTACGGTCACGAATACATTTTGAACTTTATGGAAAACATCCATGCCAAAACCATACAGGGGGTGGAGCAATACAGCAGTAGAAGATTTCTGTCTCAACTTCTTTATCACACTTAAAAAAGTACGGTTAAGGAATCAGTTAAAGAAACAATAATAGCTTTTAAAGAGTTAACACCTAATTTATGCAAAACATTGATATCTCTCTTTAATGAGGCTCTCAATTAATTCACATTTTACTTCAATGAATATTAATTAGAACTATAAAAAATGTCATAAAACATTGTCCTTAATTCATTTTTTTATTCATTAAATTTATTTGACATGGACATAACAATTGCATTGGACGGACCATATGCATTTGCGTAAGTGTTTTAGCACACTAGCTAATTTTCAACACCTGTCCACGGGAAGCTTTTTTTAAAGAGTAGTGAACAATAATAATGACTGCCAAAATAGTAATAAAGGAGAAGAAATAAAAAAAAAATAATCATACATATACATACATATCAAAAACGAAAATACAAAAAAATAAAATAATAATTAAATAAATTAAAAAAAAAACAATATAATCCAAATCATTTCTATACAAAAACTATAAAACAAAGACAACATAATCAGAAAATAACAGCGTAAGGCTATGCATGCAAGCACTGTTGTTTTGATTTGAACCATTGTTTAAGTGCTCTGTAAAACACATTGGCATTAGTCTCTAGTTTTAAATTAACCGGTAAACATTCCAGAGTTTTGGCCCTTTTGCTGAAAAAGCAGACTGACCAAAAGATGTCTTACTCTTTGGGATAATACAGTCGCCACTAAGAGTGGCGCGTGTGTTTGCCCTATGTGAACTCTGACCTCTACTGACCATTATGGAAAACAGAGGTGACACATGATTCATCAGACATTTAAAACCAACTTGAGATGATTAAAATCAACCAAACTGTCAAAGCTGAGAAGATTATGCTTTTTTAAAACCTTACAGTGATGCCATCGCATTGGCTTCTGGTCCATAACTTTTATTGCCTCTTTGTATAATGAACTAATAGGCTTTAAAATAGTTTTGGATACTTGTGACCATGATGTAACGCAATATGATAAATGTGAAAATATCATTGCATGCATGTATAATTGTGCAGTTTTACAAGACAAATAATAATACAAAAACAATTTAGGTTAGGTTTTATCTTCTTGCAGATATACTTAACATGACTGTCAAATTTTAAGTTCTTGTCCAAATTGATTCCAAGATACCTGACTTCATTCATTGATTTAATTATTCATTCTTGATCAGCACATCAAATTCATCCCTTGCAGGCCTAGCTCGTATGGCAAAGCACATAGAAAATGTTTTCTGCACATTAAGAGTCAAATGAGACAATTCGAGCCATTTAGAAATATTCTCTAATGCTATGGGATCCAGGCTTTAGAGCTGTTTTGTTAAATGATCCTTTAATTGCCCCGCTGAAATACCATGTTTTGACTGTAAGATCATGATAGACACAAGTAAAGCCATGCTCATCATTACCATGGGAAAATGGTTTCTAGAATAAAGAAATAATTATAAACTAAAGTATAATAAACACATGTAGAAAATATGAAAAGTTTGATTTATAATTTGTAATAACGATCCTAATGTAGGCCTAACGTAATAATAGCAACATTTGTAATGAATATATTTCAGCCAAAAAAAAATAAATGTTTCACTGTTAGTATCTGCAAGGTAAATTTCTATAAAGGTGGTGGTAGTGGTTTGACAAGCTAGTAGTGTAATTGTATAGTTATTAGTGTGTAATTGCCATTTTCCAATTTATCTTGTAATGTATTTAGCCAACCTGTTATGTTCCCATAACAAAATACCATATGAAACAAAATTTGGTGTCAAATCTGAGTGGATAAAGTGACTTGTGCTGTTTATCACTTGTTGAGGATACAAGCCTTTTGCAGTTTCCCATTCACTCCAATGTAAAAAATGCTTCTTCTTTTTTTCAATGCGACGCCTAAGGGAGAGGTCTCTCTCACTTTGGCCTGCCAATTCAGAAGACACACCATTTGGCTGCTTTCCCTGCATGGTGGCATACAGGTATGCCAGATTACCAGCTCAGCCCTGCTTTGGTGCGGATACAAGTTTATCACGTCATTTTTTTGGCTTTATGAATTGTTTTTATTTTTCTAGGTTTAGAGCCAAAGATCTTCTGTTCAGCACCTGCTGTGGCAAACCGATTGATAAAACACGGAGAGAAGAGATATTTCAAACCCCAAGAGACAGTAACCATCACCTGCTGTGAGGAATTTGATCTGATTGGCTCATCAGTGGTCACATGTGGACCAGATGGCCATTGGGTGAACTTGCCTGAGTGTCGCCATAAAGGTAATTTAGACTGTTTTTACACTGCATCTGAAATTGCATACTTACGTTAGGTTAAAAACGGCCTGTGACAAAAACAATTCACAGTACTCATAAAAGAGTTAGCAAAATGTACTCTGATGACCTAGTACGGACTAGACAAGACCTAGACAAGACCTAGACAAGACAAGACTCTCTAGACCTAGACAAGACTGGACAATTTACTATCCCACGGGAGAGAAACTGACCCTGGTAGGTCAGGTGATAATGACAGCATGGCGGATATGTTAGTATGTAGTATGTTTGGATTGCATATAAAACTTTTTCACAATATTTTTTAAAATAAACAAAAGAGTGTGTGATTTCAAATGCATCCCTGGTTTGAATAATTAATCTGAAACTGAGTTCAACTCCCTCCTAAATTTCAAGTGTTATAAAGAATGCTGCTCACTAAAGGTAAGCTAACTGTAAGATCATGGTAGACACAGGTCAAACCATGCTCATCATTACCATGGGTAAATTGTTTCTAAAATAAATAAATAATTATAAACTATAGTATAATAAACACATGTAGAAAATATATGAAAACAACCTTTTTTAATTTGATTTATATTCCCCAATAACTAATAAACCTAATGTAGGCCTACCGTAATCATAGCAACATTTGTAATGCTGTATAATACATCTGCGATGCTAACATAAACCCATTTCAAATGGATGAAGCCTTGGCCTGGAAGAGAGGTCGTCAGGTGGTCCCCAACCTTCACTGGGTGTTTCGACCCTTTACCACAACACCCTCCAGTTGGCGGGTCAGCAGTGACTGGCCAGGTCAATGCCCCTCTCCACCAGGTTTCCAACTTGTGTGCTCTCAACAGTCTGTGTCCCGACAGTCTTGGACAAGTTGTATGTACAATGGACAATGGACAATGTATTTAGCCGAAATTGTTGCAGCTGTTTTCAGCTAGATTAATCAAATAATCTTTTATGTTCCCATATCATACTTCACAAAGCGCTGCGCTGTGCTGATACGAGCCTTTTGTAGTTTCCCATACACTCCATTTAAAAAAAGATGCTTCTTTTTTCTTAAAGGGGAGGTCTCTCTCACTTTGGCCTGCATGATGGGCCAGTCCGTGGCAAAAAAAAACCTACAAACAAATAACCTTTTATCCACCCAAAAGTGTGCCAGCCCACCGACCGGTAAAAGGCCCTTTTTTTCAGTCAAAGTCGCTCTTCTATCAGCTTAAATCAGTCGGCCCATTCTCCTCTGACCTCTAGGATCAACAAGGCATTTCTGCCCACAGGACTGCCGCATACTGGATGTTTTTCCCTTTTCACACCATTCTTTGTAAACCCTAGAAATGGTTGTGTGTGAAAATCCCAGTAACTGAGCAGATTGTGAAATACTCAGACCGGCCCGTCTGGCACCAACAACCATGCCATGCTCAAAATTGCTTAAATCACCTTTCTTTCTCATTCTGACATTTAGTTTGGAGTTCAGGAGATTGTCTTGACCAGGACCACACCCCTTAAATTCATTGAAGGCCATGTGATTGGTTGATTAGATAATTGCATTAATGAGACATTGAACAGGTGTTCCTAATAATCCTTTAGGTAAGTTTATATTATATTAATTTATTACACACAGGCTGATATATTTCAAATGTTTATTTCTTTTCATTTTGATGATTATAACTAAGGAAAATCCCAAATTTAGTTTCTCAATTTGAATATTACTTTAAACCAATACTAGAAATCTTGGCCAACTGAAAAGTATGAACATTAAAAAATATGAGTATGTACAGCACTCAATACTTATTTGGGGCTTATTTTGCCTGAATTACTGCAGCAATGTGCCGTGGCATAGAGTCGATCAGTCTGTGGCTCTGCTCAGGTGTTATGAGAGCCCAGGCTGCTCTGATAGTGGCCTTCAGCTCTTCTGCATTGTTGGGTCATGGTCATTAAACCAGGTACTGGTTGCTTTGGCACTGTGTGCAGGTGCCAAGTCCTGTTGGAAAATGAAATCTGCATCTCCATAAAGCTGGTCAGCAGCAGGAAGCATGAAGTGCTCTAAAACTTCCTGATATACGGCTGTGTTGACCTTGGGCCTCAGAAAACACAGTGGACCAACACCAGTAAATGACATGGCACCACAAACCATCACTGACTGTGGAAACTTTACACCGGACCTCAAGCAATGTGGATCGTGTGCCTCTCCTCTCGTCCTCCAGACTCTGGGACCCTGATTTCCAAAGGAAATGCAACATTTACTTTAATCAGAGAACAAAACTTTGGACCACTCAGCAGCAGTCCAGTCATTTTTGTCTTTAGCCCAGGCGAGACGCTTCTCACACTCTCTGTTGTTCAAAAGTGGCTTGACACAAGGAATGTGACAGCTGAAACCTATGTCTTCTATATGTCTGTAGTTCTTGAAGCACTGACTCCAGCTGTAGCCCACTCTTTGTGAATCTCCCCCACATTTTTGAATGGGTTTTGTTTCACAATTCTCTCCAGGGTGAGGTTATCACTATTGCTTGTACACATTTTTCCTCCACATCTTTAGCTTCCCTTTGCCTCTCTATTAATGTGCTAGGACACAGAGCTCTGTGAACAGCCAGCCTCTTGCAATGACCTTTGTGTCTTGCCCTCCTTGTGCAAGGTGTCAGTGGATGTCTTTTGGACAAATATCAAGTCAGCCGTCCTCCCCTATGATTATGTAGCCTACAGAAGTAGACTGATAGAACATTTAAAGGCCTTTGCAGGTGTTTTAAGTTGATTAGAGCTTGGCACCAGGTGTCTTTAATATTTAACCTTTTCAGAATATTCTAATTTTCTGAAATACTGAATTTAGAATTTTCCTTAGTTGTCATTTACAGTCATCAAAATTTAAATAAATAAACATTGGAAATATATTAGTCCATGTGTAATGGCAAGGCATGTTTATTTATATATCACATTTCATACCCAATGGCAATACAAAGTACTTTACATAGAAATTAATTAAAATAGTGATAATATGTGCATGATAAATAAGAAGGATAATTAAAACGGTTGTAAAGAGAATAAAAAAAAACAATAATATGGTTAAATACACAATAGTGGTCTGAAATAAAAATATCAAAATAAATAGACAGAATGACCCATTAAATTACATTCAGTCACTACATAAAACATCCTTCAGTTTAAAGTCTACATACATGTATCATCTTAATGACATCACATCTCATTAATTACTTTCTCAAACACGTCAATACCATAATTTCAATCACTATTCCCTGATTTTTACTCAAGAACCTTCTTGTTAAACCCATTTTTACTCATCATACCTTTCCACAGATTTCCAAATACTCAGGAACCTTTTTTTCCAAACTTGCTATTCCAATCAAACCTAGTTTTCACTCATCATATTTAAATCAAATGAGCATATAAAATACCAATAAACAAATATAAGAACAAAAGGTAAACTAAAACATTTATAAAAAATAATAAAATGTGATGTATAGACAAGATAAGGTGCAATCAGTCGGAAGTACAGTGACTCAGTGCTCATTCAGTAAATGCACAGCTAAACAGATGTGTTTTGAGTCTGGATTTGGATGTGGCTACTGTTGGAGCACATCTGATCTGTTCAGGAAGCTGGTTCCAACTGCAGCTGACATAATAGCTAGATATTAACATTGAGATATTTATTTAAAAAAGTAATAGTACTTTAAAATTGTAAATCGTAAAATCCTAAATGTTACTGGAAGCCAGTGTAAAGACATGAGGACTGGTGTGATGTGGTCATATTTTCTGGTTCTGCTCAGAATCCTGGCAGCAGCGTCCTGTATGAACTGCCTAATGGTCTTTTTGGGAAAGCCGGTGAGAAGACCATTACAATAGTCCACCCTGCTGGTGAAGAAAGCATGAACCTTGCGGCAGTGGCTCAGTTGTTCATGTAGGTTGTCTACAAACCGAAAGGTTGGTGGTTCAATCCCCGGTTCCACCTGACCAAGTGTCGAAGTGTCCATGAGCAAGACACCTAACCCCAGCTGCTCCCGACGAGCTGGATGGTGCCTTACATGGCTGACATCGCCGTCGGTGTATGAATGGGTGAATGTGAGGCAAAAATGTAAAGCGCTTTGGATAAAAGCGCTATATAAATGCAGTCCATTTACCATTTACCATGAACCAGTTTCTCTAAATCTTGACTGGAAACTTAGCATCTAATTCTTGCAATACAATTTAGATGATAGTATGCTGATTTAGTTACTGCTTTGACATGACTACTGAAACTCAGGTCTGACTCCAAAATCACTCCAAGATTCCTGACTTGATTTTTGTTATTAGACCTTTAGCCTCAAGATATGCGTTCACCTTGAGAATTTCATCTTTGTTTCCAAATGTTGGGATTTCAGTTTTGCCTTTTTTTTTTTTTAAACTGAAGATAGTTTTGTCACATCCAGTTGTTAACTTCTTCAATGCATTTGCACAGGGAGTCAATAGGGCTGTAGTCATTAGGTGATAGTGCTAAATAGATCTGGGTGTCGTCAGCATAGCTTTGGTAAGCAATTTTTTTATTATTTTTTATTATTTGGCTCAGTGGCAGCAGATACAGGTTGAATAGGAGGGGTGCAATAATTGACCCTTGTGGGACTCCGCATGTCATGGACGTATCAATCAACTTTATTTATATAGCGCTTTTACAATCACGATTGTGTCAAAGCAGCTTCACAGTGTCAAACAGGATAATATTGCGACAAAATTAGATTTGGCTGTACAGTCGTACTGGAGAAAACAGTGATGTTATCAGCTTATTTTAATTTATCATATAGCGACAATGTTGGCAGATCAGTATTATAGTGTATGAATTAGGTCTTATTTAATTCTATAAATTTTATTTGTATAATAAGTTGAATAACTTTAATCATATTTTTAGTGTCCCCAACTGAGCAAGCCAAGACGTAGACTTATGGTCACCTATACTCACATAATAACCTCTCCCTTCTAAGGGTGACCTGAACCATTTGATGACCATTCCAGAAAGCCAGAATAGAGTGCATATGTGGTTTCTGTTTCTGTTTATAATATTTAAGAATAAGGTCTGTCTAGCTTTGCCTAGTTCTAAATTGAAATCATGAAGGCTGTCTTTTATTTATAGATGTTATAATTGACTACAACTTTTCTCTTCCGCCACATGCGTTCAGATTTCCTGCATTGTCTTTTCATTATTTGCACTGCTGTTAAAGGGGTGATGAATTGAGAAATCAACTTTCCCTTGAGTTTTTGATATACAAAAGGTCAGTGTAATATAAGGGTGCTTTCACACCTACCTTGTTTGGTCCGGATTTTCGGACTTTTCAGGTTGGTACGAACCAAAATTACAGGTGTGAAACCTCCTCCGGACCATGGTCCGGACCAAACAGACGAAATTTGGTCTGACGAAAAAAAGGTAGTCTCGGTCCGGACCAAACAGAACAAAGGTTCGGTTCGTTTCTTGTGTGAAAGCATTTTCTGTATAGTTCGGACTTTCAGACCATTTACAGGAAGTTCTGGTGTAGGATTAGTGAAAAAAC
Organism: Pseudorasbora parva; assembly: GCF_024679245.1. Lineage (NCBI taxonomy): Eukaryota > Metazoa > Chordata > Actinopteri > Cypriniformes > Gobionidae > Pseudorasbora > Pseudorasbora parva. The sequence continues at coordinate 9,565,322 of NC_090177.1, read as the reverse complement.
ACAGATTAAACTCACAGCACACGTGAGCAGCAGTGATCGCGCAGCATTTTAACCAGAACCGCTTGTGTACTCATGTCAGCTCGCGTGAACAGCGTGCTCTGCTTGACTAAATGAGTTTCAGTTTATTTATGAGACCGCTCCAGTTCATGTGCAACGCAAATGATCACTCCGTCACGGGATGTCTGCTATATTATTTATTTAAGCTTATTTATTAAATTCAGGCAAACGATGAAACATTTATTAAAATTAAGATACAAAATAAAGCTTTCTACAAAACAAATCTTAAGTGGTCAAAATTATTTCTGACTTGATGTCTTTGACATATATTGCACATCTGTGCACGTTTCATAATCAATATGGCCTAGATGAAATTTAAAAATAACATTATAATATTTAAACATAACTATAAAATAAAATACATTGTTTGGCTAAAAAGCCTATCTTCTAGGAGCTCCTCCTTTCCTGTCGGCGCTGATAAAATGTTTGCACAACGAGGACATTCATTTGGTGAATTTGCCTCGAGTATAGTTGGTGCTGCAGATATTAATGCCATAATATTACCAGTATTGGCAACGATGCGTCTGTTCATTCATTCTTGTCAAAGTTAGCCGCTGAATTGACAACACACTGACGTCAGACGCACGTCCGCTAACAAACCAATCAATGTTAAGATGCAGCCCACATAGATGATGACGACAGGACGCCAGTGAGTCATGTAAAGTTCTTTCGTGCGCTAACATAACTGCAATGTGAAAGCAAACCAAAAAGAACCAAATGTCCAAACACAAACTTTGGTTCGGACCTTGGTGCGGACTTTCAGGTGTGAAAACGCCCTAAGATTATCCTGTAAGTTTCAGAGCTGAAAACTTCCCTTTTAGTCAAAAAAAAACTTTTATAGAAACCCGGCCCAAAAAAATGGCCGTGGGCTTCATCCTTACGTCATCGTGCTACGAAACACTGCCTTTACAGCAGGCCTAATTCAGTAGCCCCTCCCACCAACATATGGAGCTAATTGGCTCGATCACTAGCCAGCAGCGGTAAACATGTGGAAGAAGATAGCAAGATATTGTGGAAGAACACAGTCACTGCATAAGCTTCCTTCAGATCATAATATTAGGAATGTGTGATACTACTTTTATTTTTAATGAAGTTCCAGCTCATGTGGGGAAGAACGTTTTTGTGTTTGCTTCCTTTCACCACGGAATCATTTGTAACCAGTCTCAAGTCCTGGATTTGCAGCCACAATGTTGTATCTTCTATATCGGATCCGACAGGAATGGTGCAACAAACTTATGTGAGTAAAACGTCTTTTTTATATGTAGGCTAATAGTAGTCCCGGGGCTGTGTGGTTTCTAGAGGGGTTACCAAAACGTATGCCAGTCGGCAGAAATTATTTCTTGATCTGGGCACGCCTGCATGTGTGTGTGTGTGTTCACGCTTATATCGACCGATAGTGCGGGCAATGTAATATAGAAATAATATTCCAATCAATTGAGGGTGGATGAGAAATAAATCATTGTTTTTGTTTGATGAAGACGTTTACGAGCCCTGTGGTTGAGAGAATCATTGAAATTGCCGCTTTAATAATCTCTCCCTCGTGTGAATGGGTCATAGATATTACAGCGGAGCTGAAGCTCATTAAATATGCAAATCTTCTCCAATCCTAGGTGCGGGCGTTTACTTCCAAGTCTCCTTTGTGGCACGCCCATCAAAACCCAGCGTTCACAAGACAGCCTCAAAACCAGTGAAGAAAATCGCCTATTACTTATTAGTTATGATGTTTTTGAATGTAAAAACCATACAACGTCTGAAACGTTCTGTATGAGCTGCAGCTGTCTAATGGTCTTTTTAGGAAGGCCGGTGAGAAGGCCATTACAATAGTCCACCCTACTGGTGATGAAAGCATGAACCAGTTTCTCTAAGTCTTGCCTGGAAACAAAGCATCTAATTCTTGCAATATTTTTCAGATGATAGTATGCTGATTTAGTTATTGCTTTGACATGACTACTGAAACTCAGGTCTGACTCCAAAATCACTTAAGACCTTAGACAACATTATAAAAAAAGAAAAAAAGCCAGTTAATAACACCTTTAAGTTTCTCCATGATGCTTTTTTTCTGTCTCTCTTTTTCCTGTCTTTCAATAGAGGAGCAATATAAATCAATTACACTCTTAACTTTTGAGTTAAAATAGTCGAGGAGAAAATCAGTCTATAGATATGCTTGGTGTTAGAGATATAGCCTTAAACAGCACATTAGTGTACTCATTTAAGCATCTCTGTTTGACAGAGACAGATCTAGCTTCAATGGCAGGGGAGATCAATATAAGACGATACAGAAATGATCAGACAGTGCCACATCCTTAATAACAATTGATGAAATGTTTAGACCCTTACTGAGAAGTAAATCTAGAGTGTGTCCACAATTGTGTGTGGGTCCATGTACATGCTGTGTCAAATCAAAAGTGTTTAGAACAGTCATGAGCTCTTTTGTTGTACTGGATTCAGCATTGTCCATTTGAATGTTAAAATTCCTTGTAATAGCAAAACAGTCAAACTCTGAGGAAATTGTTGATAACTGTTCTGTAAAGTCCTGAATAAATGATGGAGAGCATTTCGGATGCCTGTAAATAATGATAAGCAGGCTGCATGTTTTTTAAATTTTTTAAAAATGTTTTATTTATATAGCACAAATAATACTTTACAAGTTGCTTAACAAACAGTATGATAAAACACTTAATTTAAAAATTGCATACAAACAATCATTACAATATAAAAACAAAACACAAATAAACAACATTACGGCAGGACACAACAACATACTAGATCACTTTCATCCAACAGGCCAGGCCACACTAGACTGATCCCTAAACAACATCTAAAAAGTAGGTTTTCAACAATGATAGCCAACGACTTTGCTGATCTTCTGGCTGAGTGCAGAAGATCATTCCACAGTTTAGGACCAACTTGAACGAGCGCTCCGTCACCTTTACGTTTATATAATAAACCTTTACGTTAATTTGTTCTTAAAGTCACAAGGAGATTTTAATTTCCATTCTTCCGAAATCCATTCTCTTCGCTGACTTAATCAGTCTGGCTGCAGCATTTTGTATATTTTGCAAGCGTACCAGAGCTTTTTTTATCAATCCCAGCATACAGTGAACTACAATAATCCATTCTGGAACCGCAGAAATAGCTCTCTCAAAATCTGTCGAAGATAGAAAAGACTTGGTTTTTGCTAAGAGCTTTAAATGAAAAAAAAAAAGATTTAACCACAGAATTTATTTGTTTATCCATTTTCAGATCAGAATCTAAGATAAAGCCAAGGCTGTTAACCTTGTCAGAAATGGCAACTACCAAGGGAGTCTCTTTTAATCTCTCAGAAATTAGGTGAGAATTTGGACCGCTAATAGGTTACAGAAAGTATTGCAGTTTGACTGTTTTACCAAAAAATAAATCTGAACGTCATCTGCGTAACAGTGAAAAGACATGTTGTGTTTCTGAAAGAAAAAAACTAGAGGTATCATATATAGAGAGAATAAGATGGGATCTAAAATCCAACCTTTGGGAACCCCACACAATAACGGAGACCTCTGGGACATGCAATCTTTTACACACACAGAAACAGATCTATCAGCAAAATATGATTTAAACCACTTTAAAACATTCCCCTTTAGGCCAACCAAAGATTCCAGACTTTTTAGTAAGATATTGTGGTCCACCATATCAAACGCAGCACTGAGCTCAAGAGTCATCAATACAGAGTTTTCCCCTTTGTCCAAAGTCAAAAAAATATAATTAAGCACCTTCACAAGTGCTGTCTCAGTGCTATGCCTTGACTTAAAACCAGGTTGAAAAACTTCTGTTAAGGAGTTCTACCACAGGTGGTCTTGAAGTTGCTTTTAAACAACTCTTTCTAGCACCTTAGCCAAAGATGACAGATTTGAAATCGGCCTGCATTTATTTGGGTCGTCCATTGGGATTTTTGGCCATTTTAATAAAGGTGTCACAGCAGCATGCTTGAAATCATTCGGGCAAATGCCCTGGCTGAGGCTTTTGTTGATTAAGTTCAAGATATTAAAATCCACATCTGCTTAAATGGTGCAGCTTTTAACAAAATACCCAGATATTCAAGAGACAAATAGTCATCAAATGATACTTACATTGATCGTCATCTCTAAAAATAGCAGCAATACTTCCATCTCTCCTAACAGCTCTGCAGCACTCATAAAAGTAAAGTTAGGAGAGGCCGTTTCTTGAGAACCGTTGCACTGCAGTTTTCTTCTTACTAAATTTCATTCAAGAGCACAACATCTAGGTTGTTAGTGCCACAGCAAATTACTGAGGGATAAAAACCTGGTGTTGGGCATCTAGTGATAAAATCTGGTGTTAATTTACAAATATTATATGCTTTATCACTTGTTTAGTGTTAAAGCACAGTGTTTCCTTTGGGTGATAAAGCACAGTGTTTCCTTTGGGTGTTAACAATCAACATCTGCGCATGTGCAGAGCATTTTAAATTTCCCAGCTCATCCTTCGGTCTCTTCATCTTTATGGATTTCCCTGCACACACAACGGTTACAAGGACAAGGTATAGTATAGTATTATTATCTTATCAACTTGTGATTTATTAATGAGCTTGTATAATGAGTAACGTAGCCGATGTGGATGACTTAACTCTTAGCGTTTTTTTTTTTTTTTTTACCTCAGTTTAAATTTAGCGCGCTTTTGATCCGCCATTCAGTTTAACATAACTGAATAACCCCCACTAACACACTAAATTCGTTAATGGAGGACGAGATTTACTTAAGTGACTTAATTTCGTTGTATTAATTTTGTAATAATGTAGCAGCATTAACATTATGTGTCATTTTTTAACTCACTGGACTTGGATAGTTATTTCTTCTCATTTGGCATAACGTTAAGTATCTTTAGGGCTTCCAACCTTTATAAGACCGTTTATATCTTTCACCCCGTAACTACGAGTTAATTCTGGTGTTTTGAAATGTCATTCAAATGAGAAAGCAGACGTTATCGAATGAATTAATTGCTCTTATTTTTTTTTTCTTGTGTGACGCCGGGGCTCGATCCCTGGCCGAGCACCCACGGATAGCACGGTCCATCATTGTCGGCGCTGCGCATACTGATCGGCCTGCAACATTTTGCGAGTGAAATGCTCTGTGTGTTCTAGCAATCTTCTCGTTGTACTTTGATAACATACGCCGACCATTCTGTACAGCGCTCCAAAATGTCGAAAACATCGTAGGACACGCTTTTCTTCATGAACTGCTTCAGTCATATAGAAACTCAAGATCGAGTACGAGTACGAGTGTGCAATGTCGTGGAATGTATACGCCAAAACTCATTTTGGCGTGCATATGATACGCTGTTTTTTGCGTGCATATGATACGCAATTTATGGCGTAATTATACATACGAACCCCCCACCCCACTACCCTAAACCTACCCAAGAGAGCGTGTCATATACGCCATAAAGTGCGTATCATATGCACGCCGAAATGAGTTTTGGCGTATACATTCCACGACATTGCACATACTATTTGACATTTTTCGTCTTATTTTGTATTAGTTGAGCAGACATGCATTAGTGCCCTTAATGCGCGATTTTTTCTGTACAACTTAGTTCTAGCCTTTTCTAGTTGTAGTATTGTAAATCTGTAACAGTAGTGCTTATGTTTTGAATATAACATTTTCTTGCTATGTGTTGGTATAAAGATAACCTGAAGTAAAACACAAAGTGACCTGATTATTTTGAGTCTTTTAGTTTGCTTTCTGCTTTGGAGGATTTTTGTTTCATGGAATATTGTTTATTATTGCAGAAGGAAACCACTTAAGGCCACAATCTATGTATGCCCTTGGCATTATTACTCTACAAACCTAAACGATCCTGAAAGGAAGACAGGCTATGTAAGTATCTCTGCTTGTTGATTGAAGATGTTTGAAACTTTATATCTTAGATTTTTTTAATGTGTTTGTTTTAACCAAATGTGTCTCTTTAACAGGAACGATACTATGTGTTTGGATCATTTTGAGGAGCGCTATCAACGGCAAGATCGTGGGATCGATGAATTGGGAAAGCAAGAACTGACAAAATGTAAAAATGCGTACATTGAATGCAATGTAAGTCTCTTTGGATAAAATCATCTGCCAAATGTAAATGTATTAATTTATAAAGGAATAGTATTTTTTATCAGAATGAATTACAAACCAGACAGTTTTTTAACATTAAGGTTGATTTAATATATACAATGTTGAATTTTTGTATTTTCAATTAAAACATTACTTGAGGAATGTTTCTTTGTTTAATCTTGTTTGAAACGCAGTAGAGATTTATCATGGTAAGATATTGTAGCATTGGAGTATAACAAGAAATTGTTTTATTCAATTGTATGTGTGACAACAATGGCTTTACTGTTGCGATTCCCGGCGAAAGCAAGAACTGACAAAAATGTTTTTTTTTTATTTATTAAAAATGGTATTGAATGCAGTGTAAGTCGCATTGGATAAAAGTGTCTGCCAAATACATAAATGTAATGGAATTGATATATTACAATTTCAATAAATATTCAAATAAATTTGTAGTCACTTGATTTTTTTGGGGAAAAAATAAAATAATATATATAAATTGTTTTAAATTTCATTCACAGTGCCATTTTAGTATTTAAGTATTTACATTAAATAAACATTAAATACACTGGGTGTGTGAGATTAATCACCATAAAGTGTTAAATGTACACTTATGAGTAATACATTTCTCAACACCTTGAGTGACTAAAAAGAAACACTAACACAGTGTTTGTATAACGAACACTTTCGTCAGTGTTGTTTTAACACTAGCAAAGACGGACCTGTATGTTCACCCGGAAAGTGATAATTTTAACACCCGTGGTGATAAATCTCCCAACATGTTTTTTGCTGTGTGGTTATTAAGTCATTGACTAGAAATGTTGAAGTGAACAGATGTTTAAAAGTGCTAACTTAACAGTATTACCCCCCCCCCCACACACACACACACACACACACACATTAATCTTAGTGTGACAAATAACAGGCAGCAGTTTAGATGGGTTTGCTATATGGACTGACAGCCTTAAACTTCATATCATGTAATAGAACAGAAATAGAGAAAGATATATATATGGAGTATTGCTGCTATTATATATATATAATGCATGCTGCTCACTAAAGGTAGTTTCTTGCTTTAAATTTAACATCAGAAAGAAACTGGACTCCAACATTGGACCCTTGATTAAATCAGGTCAATGTCAAAACCCAACATTGACTTGATATCAACCTCCAACATTGGATAGACATTGAAATCCTGTCACTTTATAATTTAGTCATGTGTGGATGTTAACATTATCACATTACCATAGCTAACAATGTTGATATTTGGCATTAATATGATGCCATGGCATGTTATCATTATGATGACCATGAGATGTTGGGTTTTGGTTACTTTACCTAAAATGTTGGCCTTTGACATTAATATAAAAAATTGCCATGATACGTTTGGTAGACATTGAATTTAAACCAGTAAAATATAAAGGTCAGCTGCTGTCAGAATTCAGTGTCAAATTGATGATGGCATTAGACATCGTCTTGACATTCAATTTGAGTCAACTTTCATCAAAACCTATATTCATGTGCCTTATGATGCATGTGGCCTGCTGGTTAGGTATTAACTCTTTCCCCGCCAGCATTTTTAAAAAAAAGGTGCGTGTCACCACCGGGGTTTTTGACAAAAATGTAATAGCCCATAGAATATTTAGTTTAATGAATATCTGAGCATGCAATATATCAACATAAAGAGCTGGCCCTCTTCTTTTAAACAATAACAACACAAGCAAAAATGTTTTATTCTAGCTTCATGCATTCCTTTTTTTATCAACACTTGAATATGAGTAAGTTTTATAAAAAAAATAAAAAAAAAATATTTTGATAGCGTAGAAATCTAGACAAACCCTAGTGGCAGCAAATCAAATTTGCTGCGAGTTATGTCTAGCAACTCTCAATACACTTCTGAGCTGTAAACGCCAAACTCTGGTCGGGCCAATCACATCGTGTATAGAGTCGGTGGGCGGGGCTTAACATAACGCCGAGCGCCTGCATGCTTCTGCTTCTAGTAAACACAGAAACTGGTGAACGGCGGCCTTTTAAATCTGTTTTGACCGGGAATCTGGAAGACTTGGAGTTAAGCTTTTCTCTGAGAAAAGAACAAAGAACGGCACTGAAGTCATTCTTAAAAAGGGAAGATGTGTTCTGAGTTTTGCCGACCGGATACGGTGAAAGTTTAATCTGTCAACTAGCTCTGCTTCACCTTCGTTGCTCTGGTTGGTTGTAGCGCTATCCTATCGCGTGCAGAGGGAGTTTGAAAGACAACCGTTTATCCCGGCCCTCGGACTGAGCCCTGTCAATGATGAGTTTCCAGACCAAACATCTTGATTTGGTTCTGGATTGTCAGGCTAATATTTTGAACAAAATGCTGAGAAATCATGTTTTTTTTTTTTTTTTTTTGTGAAAGACTGTTTCCAGATCAGTTCCAGAGTGATGATCAAACACAGACGGAGTAGATCAAGTCCATCAGCACTCCTAATGCTTGCACAGTCCTGTAGCTCATCCTGGGTCCACATTTCATTCAGTAACATTAGATAGTTTTTTATTCATATGCTGTTTAATGATGATGATCACGTTATTTGACATATGCATATGATTACATGTAATCGCTTGTTTTACTGCATCTCACATGTGTTTTGATCAGGAGATTCTGTACTTATTCAGAAGATGCGCAACAGAGCCCCCTAGTGTCCGACAGTTAAAACACGGAAACCCGGAAAATTCTGTGTTTGGCCTTGAATCGTTTCTCACAAATAATGGAAAATTCTGTGTTTGGCGGGGAAAGGGTTAAACTCATTTGAATTCATTTATTTGTACTTTTTATATAAATTGTATTACTTTTATGAGTTTACATTTAAATTTACATTTAATCATTTAGCAGAGGCTTTTATCCAAAGCGACTTACAAAAAAGGGGAGAGCAATAGAAGCAACGAAACAAACAAGGCCAACAACCTGTAAGAGCTGTAAGAAGTCTGTTTTTTTTTTTTTTTTTTTTTTTTTTTTGGGACAAACAAACAAAAATTAATGGATAGTTAAGTGCTATTCTTTATTGGTCAGGTGCAATTGGAAAAGATGTGTCTTAAGATGTTTTTTTAAAAATGGCTTCAGACTCGGCAGCACGAATTGAGATCGGCAGTTCATTCCATCAGGTGGGAACGGTCCAGGAAAATGTCCGTGACAGTGATTTCATGCCTCTTTGGGATGGAACCACGAGGCGTTGTTCACTCGCAGAAAGCAAGCTTCTGGAGGGTGTGTAAGTCTGAGCAAGCGAGTTTAGATATATTGGTGCAGAGACAGTGGTTGTTTTGTAGGCGAGAACCAGTGCCTTGAATTTGATGCGAGCAGCCATTGGCAACCAGTGCAGTCTGAGGAAGAGAGGCGTAACATGCGCTCTCTTCGGCTCATTAAAGACCACTCTCGCCGCTGCATTCTGGATCAGCTGCAAGGGTTTGATAGTGCATGCGTGAAGCCCAGCCAGAAGAGCATTACAATCAGGGCTTGACATTAACTTTTTTGCTCACCAGCCACCGTGGCTAGTGGTTTTCCAAAGTTACTAGCCACTCGGCATTTTCATTGGCCACAATTTTGCAGTTTGGAAATTACATTTTATATGATTATTGACTTTGACATGCCTAAATTACTTGATTTTGAGTCATTTTACTTGATTTTGAAGATTTAAAACCCTTTCAAACTTTCACATGCAGAGTGAGAGCCTACTCTATGTTAAATTAAGCTTCACTACACTGAAGCTACCCCCCTATAGGAAATGAAGCAAGCTAAGCTACAGCAACTTGGCAAAAGTAGTTTACTACATCTAAGCTAGTTTTTATTTATTTAATTTTACATTGAACCAACTTCATTCCAATCAACGCTATCTCTGTGATCAATAAAATTTAAGCAGATAGACATGGATACTTTTTCAGTTAGGCTATTCAAAAAACGTCGAAATCGATTTGGCAACAAAAACGTGATCCATAATATTAACAAAACCAGGTGTCGAGAGTGTTTGTATGCTCATCTGTAGCCTATGTGTATGATATGTGTTTGCATTTATGCTCAATTTAGACTTGGGCACTTTTGCAGGAAACTAAGTAAATTTACAACTCAACTCAGCTCAGCTCAAAGTAAGCTACAGTAGCAAAATAATTAAGACCTGCTCCAAACAGTACCAACATGGCAAAAAACAAAACGTGCCTATATTTGTGTGTGTGTGTGTGTGTGTGTGTGTGTGTGTGTGTGTGTGTGTGTGTGTGTGTGTGTGTGTGTGTGTGTGTGTGTGTGTGTGTGTGTGTGTGTGTGTGTGTGTGTGTGTGTGTGTGTGTGTGTGTGTGTGTGTTTGTGTGTGTGTGTGTGTGTGTGTGTGTGAGCCTGTTTATGTGGTTTATGAGGACACAAATTTGTACAACTACATGGGTATTACACTGGTATTACACTATAAATGTGGTTTATGAGGACATATCAAATGTCCTCATAATTCAAATGGCCTTAAAAACAGACTAAATTATGTTTTTTTTGAGAAAGTAAAAATGCAGAATGTTTCCTGTGATGGGTAGGTTTAGGGGCAGGGGCAGTGTAAGGGGATAGAAAATACGGTTTGTACAGTATAAAAACCATTACGCCTATGGAGAGTCCCTGTAAACCACATAGACCAACGTGTGTGTGTGTGTGTGTGTTCTCCATGGAAAAGTTTCATTCGTTCATATCAAGAGGTGGCCAGGCTGGACCCTGATGCTTTTAATAAGAGGTGTTTATTCAAGAGACAAAATAGATTATTTTAAAACTTGAAGACGATTTCTCTTTTGAAACCGCGCAGATGACGCGCGTGCAACAGCGAACTGAGCGCTCGGAAACAAACGTCAACTACTAGATAGTGCGCGTATCCAGTGCACGCACCGAACCCGTCTTTCTGCGCTCATTCCCAAAGGAGTCCTTTGAAAGGCTCGCGCGTCTGTGCGAGGCAGAAAGGAACGTAGAAAGTGAAGTATATCCGTGACTTGGCAGTTGGTTTCCAATTTGAGTTTGATCTTCAGAAATGTAGCAATGCTACTGCCCAACACTGACAAGGAGAATTGATTGCGCGTGTAACAGAGCTTGCACGCTTCTGTTGTCATTCAGCACGATTCCGCCTATCCCGCCTTCACTTACTGCAAGTTGATCGATAAAGAATTGTAAGACAATTTTAATTTTGTGATACGACGGTCTTCGTATTTCATTTGTCTGTTGGCTGAAATTATATTCAACCCGCCAAAGTGGCTAGTGGGAGTGGCTGCCTTACCCGGCACAGCTGAAATCTACCCGCATTTGGCGGGTTGGCGGGTGTTAATGTCAAGCCCTGATTACAATAGTCCAGTCTGGAGAGAACAAGAGCTTGAACCAGGAGTTGTGCAGCCTGTTCTGATAGGAAGGGTCTAATCTTTCTAATGTTGTATAAAGCAAATCTGCAGGACCGGGCTGTTGCAGTAATGTGGTCAGTGAAGTTGCAATTTTGATTAGTAGATAATAAGATGTAGCCTAAAAATATAGACGCACCCTAGCGGCAGCAAATCTAATCTGTCGCAAGTGTCGTCTAGCAACTCTCAATACACTTCTGAGCTGTAAACGCCAAACTCTGGTCGGGCCAATCACATCGTGTGTAGAGTCGGTGGGCGGGGCTTAACATATGACGTCCGAGTTGCGCTTGCGTGCTTCTAGTAAACACAGAAACTGGTGAACGGCGGTCTTTTGAATCAGCTTTGACCGGGAATCTGGAAGACTTGGAGTTAAGCTTTTCTCTGAGAAAAGAACAAAGAATGGCACTGAAGTCATTCTTAAAAAGGGAAGATGTGTTCTGAGTTTTGCCGACCAGATACGGCGAAAGTTTAATCTTTCAACTAGCTCTGCTTCAGCTTCGTTGCTCTGGTTGGTTGTAGCGCTATCCAATTGTGTGCACACCGTGCAGAGGGAGTTTGAAAGACAACCGTTTATCCCGCCCCTCGGACTGAGCCCTGTCAATGGTGAGTTTCCAGACCAAACATCTTGATGCGGGTCTGGCTTGTCAGGCTAGATAAGATGGGTAAAAAAGGAGAATGTACATGAATACTGTTTTTTAAAGATGTCATATAATTAGAAAGATATAGTTTTTGGCTTTATGAATTGTTTTTTCTCCTGGTTCAGAGCCAAAGATCTGTTCAGCACCTGTTGTGGCAAACCGATTGGTAAAACACAGAGAGAGGATGCAGTACGAACCCCTGGACACAGTAACCATCATCTGCAGTAAGGGATTTGATCTGATTGGCTCATCAGTGGTCACATGTGGATCAGATGGCCAATGGATTAACTTGCCTGAGTGTCGCCCTGAAGGTAATTTTGGCTGTTTTCACACTTCATCTGAAATCACATACTTCCCTAAGGCTAAAAATAGTCTGTGACAAGAGGTAGCAAAATATACTCTGATGATCTACTAGTACTACCACGATTTGACATTTTACTATCCCAAGATGCAACGTTAGTGAATTTGTTAGCATCAACTTGCCTGAGGCTAAAAACAGTCTGTGACTAAATAATTTGCAGTACTTGGCAAAATGTAATCTGGTTGCCTACTACTACCGGCGAGATTTGACACTTTACTATCCCAAGATACAACAAGAGAGAATTTGTTTATATGAGACGAAGAAACAGTCACTGGTAGCTCAGGAGATTATATCAACTGGATGGATATGTTAGTATGTATGTTTGGATTACATGTATGTAATGGAGGCCAGCTAGTAGTTGCTGTGCGTAAAACTCACTCCTCTGATCTCAAGAGCCTCCTTGTTAAAATGTCCAACACTCATCTTGGCTGACCCGGTTTCGAGTCCCGCTCGGAGCGGGCGGTCAGACATGTAGGGTTACATATAGAATATACTTTTTAAATGGTCGTCCTTATTCAAAATAAGTACCTACTCGAGAGTGTGTGATTTCAGATGCATCCCTGCTTTAAATACTTAATCTGAAACTATAAGTTCAACTTCCTCCTAAATTGAAAGTGATTTAAAGTGATGCAGGCTGATCACTAGATGTAGATTCATGTTCTAAATCTAACATCAGAAAGACACTGAACTCCTACATTGGACTCTTGGTAAAATAAGGTTGATGTCAAAACTCAACATTGACTTGATATCAACCTCCAACACTGGATAGACCATGAGCGTCGCTAGGCTATTTATTTGTTGTAAATTGTAATAATCATCTCAGAAAAATAAATATTTCATGATAATATGATGCCATTAGATGTTATCATTATGACGACCATGAGATACTGGGTTTTTGGTTACTGAACCTAAAATGTTGGCCTTTGGCAATAAATTGCGATGATACATTTGGTAAACAATGAATTTGGTATTGACTCAAAACCAGTAAAATATCAGGGTCAGCTGCTGTCAGTATTCAATGTCAAATTGATGATGGAAATAGACATCGTCTTGACATTCAATTTTGGTCACCCTCCATCAAAATCTATATCCATGTGCGTTATGATGGTTGTGGCCTGTTGGTTAGGTATTAAACTTCTAAGTGTAATTATTTTATTTGTACTTTTTTCAAGGAGACCTTGCATGAACAATTGTTTATATTGGTGTCACATAATTAGGGGTCAAGAATGGAAGGTCAAGTTTTTGGCTTTATTAATTTTTTTTTTTCTCTTGGTTTAGAGCCAATGATCTTCTGTTCAGCACCTGCTGTGGCAAACCGATTAGTAAAACGTCGAGAGAGGATGCAGTACGAACCCCAAGACACAGTAACTATCACCTGCAAAGAGGGATTTGATCTGATTGGTTCATCAGTGGTCACATGTGGATCAGATGGCCAGTGGCTGAACTTGCCTGAGTGTCGCCCTGAAGGTAATTTAGGCTGTTTTCACACTGCATCTGAAATCACATACTTCCCTAAGACTAAAAATAGTCTGTGACAAAAACAATTCACAGTACTAATAAAAGAGTTGGTAAAATGTACTCTGATGACCTACTACTTCTGGTGAGATTGGATACTTTACTATCCCATGATGCCACAGGAGAGAATTTGTTAATGGCAGTGAAACAACGTAACTGACTCTGGTAGGTCAGGTAATAATGTCAACATGGCGGATATGTTAGAATTAAGTATGTTTGGATTACATATATGTAACGGAGGCCAGCTAGTAGTTGCTGTGTGAGTAAACCTTACTCCTCTAATCTCAAGAGATGCTCTAGCGACTGATGCTAGAAATTACAGCCTTTAGCCTCCTTGTTAAAGCGTCCAACTCTCATACTGGCAGACCCGGGTTTGAGTCTCACTTTGTGTGGACAGACGGACGGACATGTGGGGTTACAGATAGAATATACTTTTAAATGGCCGTCCTTATTCAGAATAAGTACCTACTCAAGAAAGTATGTGATTTCAATCTCAAACTGAGTTCAGCTTCCTCCTAAATTTCAAGTGATATGAAGAATGCATGCTGCTTACTAAAGGTAGTTTCTTGCTCTAAATTAACCACCAGAAAGACATTGGATTTTCAACGCTATGTGGATGTTAACATTATAACATTTTGCAGATCTTGGGTTTTGGTTACCATAGCTAAAATCTTGATATTTGACATTAATATGATGCCATTAGATGTTATTATTATGATGACCATCAGATGTTGGGTTTTGGTTACTGTACCTAAAATGTTGGCCTGTGGCATTAATGTGAAATTGCATTGATACATTTGGTAGACATTAAATTTGGCATCGACTCAAAACCAGTTAAATATCAAGGTCAGCTGCTGTCAGTATTCAATGTTAAATTGATGATGTCATTAAACATTGCCTTGACATTACATTTTTGTCACCCTTCATCAAAATATATATTTTGGCCCACTGGTTAGGTATTAAACTTCTAAGTTTACACTTTACAGGCCATCAGTTACTTCAAAGTTTAATTCCTTTAAAGGGGTGGTAAAACACAATGTCACTTTTCTAACTTCAGCTATTGTGTAATGTTGATGTTTGAGCATTAACAACATATTCAATATTACAACGTTCAAAGTTTAAAGCAAAGGGAGATATTTGCTTTTAAAGAAATACATTTCTAAGGACTACAGCAAACAGCCGGTAGAGACTATAGACTTTTCCTCCAGGGTCGCAGACATCACCAGCCCCAAAATTTACATAAACCCCTCCTCCGAGAATATTAAATAAGGGGGGAAGGCCATTTTTTATTGGTGTGGAATAGTAGGCTGGAGTGTTGTTGCCGCAATGCATACGAAATGCTATTATTTTCATCCGGATTGCATGTCCACTTTGTTACGCCTTCCTAGGGATGGGGGACTTAGGGATGAATGGTTAAAATGTATTTTTATCTCGGCCCCTCATAATTATTACCCAAATCTCGCTCTCTGTGCTGCACATTTTAAGGAGGAAAGCTTACAATCGTCACAAGTTCAATGCAGGCCACAACCTATTAGTATGATTTATTTTTCGTTAATGTGTTTTCCTGTAATAGTTTGTATTGTTAATTGTTTGTTGTAACAAGGAAGTAAACAAATGACAACACTGTTTGGCTCTGCAAACCATTTTTTTAATGCTTTGGCATGCACAATCACATTCTAGGATGGTTCCTGGAGCGTACGATTACATATGTGATTAGAACGTTCAGTAATCAACTGCCAAATTCAAAAATGTAAATCTGCTTTAGTGCATTGACTGACGCTGAGCCAGAGACTGAGTAGGAGACTATATGAGCTTAGTGTCTTTTAATGTATATTTTAGGTTTCATAAACTTCAATTTACATTGGACAGCCTATTTCCGGCGCTGGTGCAAGCTGGCTGCCGGCTGCAACTGCTCTTACCCCCCCCCCCCTTTTTTTTTCTCCACTTGTCCATGTTTTAGCTTTTTAGACGTTTTTTAGTATGTATATTATTTATTTATTTAATATTTAGCACTGCATTTGCTTAGTGTGGACATTTCACGCGAATCACAATATGCGTCGGAGCCCGTGCGCACATTGTTTATAGCAGGGAACAGCTGATCGCCTTGAGCAGCGCGGTAATGCTCCCTCAGGACAAACATGTGATTCTTGCTGAGCTACTTCGGAAGACTCGCCGAGGATGTCGCGCTGGAAGGAAACTCCGGGAGAAGAAGAGACGCTTTAGACCTGCTTTCACTTCCGTCATCATGGGAAATGTGAGATCTCTTCCTAATAAGATGGACGAGGTGGCGGCGCTTATCCGGCATCAGTGGGAGTATAGACAGTGCTGCGTCATTGTGTTTACGGAAACCTGGTTAACCCCTCACATCCCGGACTCTGCCATTACAATGGATTATTTTCATCTGCTGCGGGCAGACAGCACTGAGAACAGTGGTAAGAGGAAATGAGGGGGTCTGGCTGTGTTTGTCAATGAGAGATGGTGTAAGCCAGGACATTGTTCAGTGAAAATAGATTTGTGTAACAGGGACATTGAACTGTTAGTCGTTAGCATGAGGCCATACTATCTGCCACGGGAGTTCACCCATGTTATGGTGTTAGCTGCATATGTGCCACCCTCTGCTAAATCAGATACTGTGATACACTGTTCTCAGCTATTAGTACCCTACAGACACAGCACCCACAGGCTCTCTTCCTCATCTCTGGGGACTTCAACCATGCACCCCCTTCCTCTGTGTTGTCAACATTTACTCAGTATGTCAGTTGTCCCACTAGAAACAATAAAACATTGGACTTATTTTATGCCAACTCCAAGGAGGCATACTCCTCATCCGCTCTCCCTCCCCTTGGCAGAGCTGACCACAACATGGTCCATCTACAGCCTGTGTATAAACCTGTAGTGCATAGGCAGCCTGTGGAGCACCGTGTGGTGAGGAGGTGGACAACTGAGAGTGAGGAGGCTCTAAGGGACTGCTTCAACACCACTGTGTGGACTGAGCTCTGTGACCCACATGGAGAGGACATTAATGTGATCACAGACACTATAACGGACTATATTAATTTTTGTTTTGAAAATACTGTGCGCTCCAAAACGGTACGGTGTTTTGCAAATAACAAGCCGTGGATGACCTATAACATCAAAGCTCTACTGAAGGAGAAGAAGAGAGCTTTTAGGTCAGGGAATAGGGAGGAGCTTAGGGCTGTACAGAAGGAGTTGAGACGGAAGATCAGGGAGGGTAAGGCCAGCTACAAGAGGAAGATGGAGGAGCAGCTGCAGCAGCAGAACATCAGGGGTGTGTGGAGGAGCTTAAAGACCATTTCGGGCTTCAAAGCACACCACTCACACGCTGTGGGTGACTTGCAATGGGTTAACGATTTGAACCGTTATTTTAACCATTTTGACCAGTCACCCCCTCCTCCTCCCCCGCAGCTGTTCCATACCTTGTCACCAGGACAATGCCACACACCCCTAGCCTTTTACACTTCTGGCCCTACACACCTCAACACCTCCTCACTTTCCCATGGAATCAGCCACCCTCTCAGCGCACCCTCTTGAATTTGCATCTGGCTGAGTGGATCCTGGACTACCTGACAAACCGGATTCAGTTTGTGAG
Organism: Pseudorasbora parva; assembly: GCF_024679245.1. Taxonomy (NCBI): domain Eukaryota; kingdom Metazoa; phylum Chordata; class Actinopteri; order Cypriniformes; family Gobionidae; genus Pseudorasbora; species Pseudorasbora parva. Next base: position 9,547,673 of record NC_090177.1, on the reverse strand, counting down.
GGCCGGGGGCTGTGTGTCTGATCAGGTGACCTGTAGTGTGGGTGTCCCTCAGGGCACGGTACTTGCACCCTTCCTCTTCACCCTTTACACTGCAGATTTCCGATATAACACTGATGGCTGTGTCCTGCTTAAGTTCTCTGACGATTCTGCGGTCGTTGGCTTGATCAGTGATGACGATGATGCAGAGTATAGAGGACTGACGCAGGACTTTGTGGACTGGTGCAGGCCAAACCACCTCCTTATTAACGCAGGGAAGACTAAGGAGATGGTGGTGGATTTTTGCAGACACCGGTCTGCTCCCTCACCGGTGAGCATCCAGGGAATGGACATTGAGAAAGTGGACTCTTATAAGTACCTGGGTGTTCACCTTAACCATAAACTGAACTGGACTCTCAATACAGAGGCACTGTACAGGAAGGGTTTGAGCAGGCTGTACCTCCTGAGGAGGTCTTTTGGAGTGCAGGGGGCGCTCCTGAAAACCTTCTATGATTCCGTGGTGTCATCAGCCATCCTGTATGGTGGAAAGGAGGATGCTCGACAGGATCATCAGGAAGTCCAGCTCTGTTCTTGGTTGTCCTCTGGACTCAGTACGGGAGGTGGGTGACAGAAGGGTCCTGGCAAAAATGTCATCCATGCTGAACCATGAGGCACACCCCATGCAGGATACATTGTCACCTCTGGAGAGTAGTTTCAGTGACAGATTGCTCCATCCTCGGTGTGTGAAGGAAAGATTCCGCAGGTCTTTTCTTCCTGCTGCAGTCAGACTATACAATGATCATTGCTAACAGAAAACTCCTTTTTACTGGGCAATGTTTTATATTATGTTTGGCTATATAAGTAATGTGCTATTTGACTGAGCAATAACTTGTAATGTGCAATACCGATGGGCATAATTTAATCTAGTTATTCATAGTTTATTTGATGTTTTTAGTGTTTGTGAGATTATTATTTTACATACCCCTGCATCCCTGCTGTTGCTAAATGCAATTTCCCCATTGCGGGACAAATAAAGGCTTACCTTACCTTACCTTACATTACACAATCACAAAAATGTCACATATAACAGGAGAAGTGGATGATCTTAGGTTGTAAATCCAGCAGGCCCCATCTCTGTCAGTGTTGTAAACACATAACAGTGTTGCGGACGCCCACAGCCTGTGATAACTTTACAGATAAACTAACACATAAATTTTCTACCCTGTTCCTTTACGTAAAGTCACATAAGGTGAATTCAGGGTGATTGGGACACTTTTTTCAAGTCATCTCAATGCCAAAATGTGTCCCAATCACCTTAAATTCACCCTATATCAGAAGTAATGGATGATCTTTGTTGTAAATCCAGCAGGCTCCGACTCCCTGTTAGTGTTAAAAACATATAATAGCGGCGCCCCACCCCGCCCACAGCCCGTGATAGCTTACAGATCAACAAACACGTGCACTAGGTGGTTAGCGAATCAAAACGCACAAGTCAGCTAACCAATCTGAGCCCATTGCGGGTTTTTTTTGAGAGACTGGCTTCATAAAACCCAAGAAAACCATCAGACTGTTTTTACAAGGCGGGACAGAGCAGTGCCGAATAAAGGTAAAAAGTGAAAAATTGTGCAATTTTTTTTATTTTTTATTTTTTTAACAACGTATGAACAAATGTTACAGTGCACCCCATGAAAACAATCAAACCTTCGAAAGAATGTGTTTTACCAACCTTTTGATTTATTTATTTGTAATTTTTTTATGTAAATTGTATAACTTTTTATGAGTTTCACTAGTACTACTTTCACTAGCAGATGATAAGATGGGTAAAAAAGGAGAACTTGCATGAACACTTGTTTTTAATGGTGTCATATTATTAGGGGTCAAGCATGGAAGGTCAAGTTTTTGGCTTTATGAATTGTTTTTTCTCCTGGTTTAGATCCAGTGATCTTCTGTTCAGCACCTGCTGTGAAAGACCGATTAGTAAAACGTCGAGAGAGGATGCAGTATGAACCCCAAGACACAGTAACCATCACCTGCAGTAAGGGATTTGATCTGATTGGCTCATCAGTGGTCACATGTGGATCAGATGGCCAGTGGCTGAACTTGCCTGAGTGTCTCCCTGAAGGTAATTTAAGCTGTTTTCACACTGCATCTGAAATCGCCTCAGTTACGTATGGAACCCTCGTTCCCTGAAGGAGGGAACGGAGACGTACGCCGGAAGGACCGACGCATTGGGATCACTTCTGGGAGCCCCTATCAGCTTCGAGATATAGAAAACGGGCCAATGAACATTGGTGTGCGTGCTTTGCATATCGCACCCCGCCCCCGCTGTGCGGGTATAAAGCAGAAGCGGTCGCCACGCACTGTTGTTTTTCACTGAGGAGCTGAACTAGTGGCTCGGCCTGCAGTGAGGGTACAGCAACTGTGGCGAGGGGGCGTACGTCGGAACGAGGGTTACATACGTAACCGAGACGTTTCCTTTCAGTCGGTCACTTCGACATACGTCAGAAGGACCAACGCATTGGGATCCCTATGGAAAACGCCACAGTTACTACCACTTCCAGCGCATATAAGCGCACGCATCCGTTCCATGAGGAAGGGAGTGGCGCAGCAAGCCAACACTAGAACGGGCACTCCGGTGCTACCGACTATGGGAAGTGAGTACACAGGAAGATACCGGCTCTACAAGTAGGCTATAGAATCTAGCGAACGTGTTGGGTGTCGCCCAGCCCGCAGCTCTACAAATATCTGTCAGCGAGGTGCCACGAGCCAGTGCCAAGGACGAGGCTACACCCCTGGTGGAGTGGGCTCTAATCCTGAGTGGGCAGGGCACGTCTTGGGATTCATACGCCAATACGATGACATCCACTATCCAGTGGGCCATCCTCTGCTTGGAGACAGCCTTTCCCTTCTGATGGCCTTCGTAACAGACGAAGAGCTGCTCTGAGGTCCTAGAGCTTTGCGTTCTGTCCACGTAAGTCCGAAGGGCTCGGACGGGACAGAGAAAAGCTAGGGCTGGGTCTGCCTCCTCTGAAGGCAGTGCTTGCAGGCTCACCACCTGGTGCCAGAAGGGAGTGGTGGGAACCTTTGGCACGTATCCAGGCCGGGGTCTCAGGATTACGTGAGAGTTGTCAGGCCTGAATTCTAGGCATGATTCGTCGACCGAAAATGCCTGCAGGTCCCCTACCCTCTTGACAGAGGCCAATGCAGTCAGGAGTATCATCTTTAGAGACAGGATTTTTAACTCTACTGACAGCAAAAGCTCAAAGGGAGGTCTCTGCAGTGCACTCAGCACCAGAGACAGGTCCCAAGTGGGTATAGAGGGGCGGCGAGGCAGATTTAATCACCTCGCGCCCCTCAGGAACCTGACGATCAGGTCGTGCTTCCCCAAGGACTTACCTTCTACTAGCTTGTGATGGGCAGCGATTGCGGCCACATACACCTTGAGGGTGGAGGGAGACAGCCTTCTCTCCAACCCATCTTGCAGAAAGGAAAGCACGGCCCTGACTGAACATCTTTGGGGGTCTTCTCGATGAGGAGGTCAGGAGGTCCTTCCTCAGAGGAATGGGCCAAGGAGGTGCTGTCGCAAGGAGCACTAGTTCCGGGAACCACGTCCTGTTGGGCCAATACGGAGCTACCAACAGGACCTGCTCCTCGTCCTCCCTGACCTTGCACAAAGTCTGTGCAAGAAGGCTCACTGGGGGAAACTCATATTTGCGTAGGCCCCGGGGCCAGCTGTGCGCCAGAGCAACCGTGCCGAGGGTCCCCTCGGTCAGGGAATAAAACAACTGGCAATGGGCTGTGTCCGGGGCGGCAAACAGGTCTACCTGTGCGGCCCCGAAGTGATCCCAAATCAGCTGGACCACTTGGGGACGGAGTCTCCACTCTCCCAGAAGCACTGACTGTAGTAAGAGCTCGTCGGCCACACGATTGAGCAGGCCCGGAATGTGAGTGGCACGAAGTGACCTCAGATACTTTTGACTCCATAACAGGAGGTGGCGGGCGAGTTCTGAAATGCGACAGGAGCGTAGACCACCCTGTTTGTTGATGTACGCTACAGCTGCAGTGCTGTCCGTACAGACCAGAACGTGCTTGCCCTGGAGCGGCGTCTTGAAGCGGCTCAGGGCCAGACAAACTGCTAACAACTCCAGGCAGTTGATGTGCCATTGCAGTTGAGGCCCCGTCCACAGACCTGAAACTGCAAGCCCGTTGTACGCCCGGGTAGTTGCTGGTGCTGGGCAGGGACGGGATGGGAGCGGGGCGGCGGGCAGGCGTCCTCGGTGACAGGCAGGCAGAAGGGCTGCCACCGGCGGCGGGATGGAGGCAGCAGCAGACCACCGGGGCAGGATGTGCCAAATATCCTCCGTCTGCTTCTGGGCTGCCGAGAACTGCTGGGCAAAGCTCTCAATCTCGTTGAGAGCTTGAACAACCCAGCCGACGAAATAGGGGAGTCCAGGAACCAAGTCTTTTTGGTCTCCCTCATGTTGGCCAGGTTGAGCAAGAGATACCGCTCCTGGACCACCAAGGTGGACATCGCCTTGCTAATAGCACGGGCGGTGATTTTTGTCGCTCAGAGGGCGATGTCCGTTGCAGCCCGGAGCTCCCGGAGGAGCTCTGGGCCGGGACTACCCTTGTGCATGTCCATGAGTGCCTGGGCCGCTTGCACCTGAAGCAACGCCATGGCATGCAGGACAGACGCAGCCTGGCCACAAGACCTGTAGGTCCTCGCGGTCAGACTAGAACAGACCGCCCTCGCGGTCAGACTCCACAGGCCCCGGACGGGAGCTTTGGGTCCCCACGCCAGTTGGAAGCAGCTGCCACCAGCAGGAGAAATTCATACCCCCTGGCTTGCCTGTCATCTAGGGTAGTGAGGAGGGAGGAGCCACCAGGTCGCCTTTGGGCACAAAATGGTTTTCCACGACCTAGTAAGCTCCTCATGCACCTCTGGAAAAAAAGGCAGCAGGGCGGGAGGCTGAGAACCAGCGCGGCCCGCCCCAAGAAACCAATCATCCAACCTAGAAGGTTTGGAACGTGGTCGAGGATTCAACTCCAGCCCAACCTTTTCGGCGGCCTGGGAAAGCATAGCCGTCAACTCGGGGTCCGACTCGACCGTTGCCACTCTCCCAGAGGGAGGCAGTACAGTCGAATGTTCATCCTCTGAGGACTGAAACTCCCCCTCCAATTCAGTGATCGACATCTGTTCACCCGCAGGTGCCCCAAAAGACACCATCGGACGCCCATGAGAGGGGCCGATGGAATCCTCCGGAAGCACCACCAGTTGTGGCGCTTGTGAGGGAATAGGGGCCCGCGGAGGATCGCTCGGCGGGTTTGCCCTAAACTTAATCCTCAGGTCACCCCGGCCATCCATCAAAGTAGGCCTATTCTGCTGGGCAGGAATAGACTTAAATCGAGCTATGCATAGGGGGACTCCACCCTCCCGGAGGTAGGTGAGTCTCAAACTAAGCGCAGAGATAGTCATGTTCCCACAGTGAGAACATGAGCTATCCACAAATACCGCCTCAGCGTGCTCTAAGCCCAGACATGTGATTACAGCGTTTGTGACCGTCAGCAGGCGACAGGGAATGACCGCATCCAGAAACGCACGGGTGGAATGCCATCTTGAAAAAGACGCAACGTCACCGTGTAGCTCTTTTTGTGAGGAAATTCATTCTTTTAGTGCTGAAGCACTCAGGGATCGACCGCGGCAGAAATACATGAGAATAGTGCAGCCTATACCTGCTCTCACCAGTATGAAACACGCCCACCGAACCAACTGTGTGTTGTGTGTGTGTGTGTGTGTGTAAATTGCTCAGTTTACTCAGCTCTTTCAGCAGCAGTGAGATAGCAGTCGTACTGTTTTTTGCTGTCTGGCCAACACGAGCGATTTAAAAAAAAAAAATAATAATTTTTTTTTTTTTTCTGCACATGCTTTCTCTCTCTCTCTCGCTGAATGACAGGCAGCGAGACGCTTCATCAACGCCGTACGGCTCCGAAGTGAATGACAACAGTGCGTGGCGATCGCTTCCGCTTTAAACCTGTGCAGTGGGGGTGGGATGCGATATGCAAAGCACACACGGCAATGTTCATTGGCCCATTTTCTATATCTCGAAGCTGATAGGGGTTCCCAGAAGTAATCCCAATGCTTCGGTCCTTCCGACGTACGTCGAAGTGACCGACTGAAAGGGAACACATACTTCCCTAAGGCTAAAAATAGTCTGTGACAAGAGTTGGCAAAATATACTCTGATGATCTTCTTCTACTTGGCGAGATTGGACAATTTACTATGCTAAGATGCAATGTGAGGGAATTTGTTAACGTCAGAGAAACAACGTAACTGGTGTTGGTAGGTCAGGAGATTATGTTAACATAGCGCATATGTTAGTATGTAGTATGTTTGTATTACAAATATGTAACGGAGGCCAGCTAGTAGTTGCGTTGTGCGTAAACCTCACTCCTCTGATCTCAAGAGACATTCTGGCGACTGCCACTAGAGGTTGCAGCCTTTAGCCTTCTCACTAAAGACCCGGGTTTGAGACCCGCTTGAAGCGGGCAGTCGGAGATTAGGGGTTTTATATATATATATATATATATATATATATATATATATATATATATATATATATATATATATATATATATATATATATATATATATATATATATATATAATACACTTTTTAAATGGTTGTCCTTATTCAGAATAAGTACCTGCTCAAGAGAGAGTGTGATATTTAGATGCAGCCCTGGTTTGAATACTTAATGTGAAGCCAAGTTCAACTTCCTCCTAAATTTCAAGTAATGTGAAGAATGCATGCTGCTCACGAAAAGTAGTTTATTGCTCTAAATCTAACTTCAGAAAGACATTGGACTCTAACATTGGACTCTTATTGAAATCAGGTTGATGTCAAAACACAACACTATCTTGATATCAACCTCCAACATTGAATATACATTGAATTTCTGTCACTTTATAACTTAGCAGATGTTGGGTTTTGGTTACCATAGATAAAATGTTGATATTTTATGTTAATATGATGCCATTAGATGTTATCATTATGACAGCAATGAGATGTTGGGTTTTGGTTACTGTACATAAAATGTTGGCCTTCGGCATTAATATATGAAATCACCATGATACATTTGGTAGACATTGAATTTGATGTTGACTCAAAACCAGTAGACTATAAAGGTCAGCTGCTGTCAGTTTTCAATGGCAAATTGATGATGGCGTTAGACATAATCCTGTCATTCAATTTTGGTCACCCTTCATCAAAACCTATATTCATGTACTGTATGAAATGTATGTCCTACTGGTTAGGTATTAAACTTCTAAGTGTAATTATTTTAATGTATTAATTTGTACTTTTTTTTATTAAAATGGTATTACTTTTTATGAGTTAGGATTTTCACTAGTAGATGATAAGATGGGTGAAAAAGGAGAACTTGCATGAACAGTTGTTTTTAATAATGTCATATAATTAGGGGTCAAGCATGGAAGGTACATTTTTTTTAGCTTTATGAATTTTTTTTTTTTTCCTGGTTTAGAGCCAAATATCATCTGTTCAGCACCTGATGTGGCAAACCGATTAGTAAAACGTCGAGAGAGGACGCAGTACGAACCCCAAGACACAGTAACCATCATCTGCAGTAAGGGATTTGATCTGATTGGCTCATCAGTGGTCACATGTGGATCAAATGGCCAGTGGCTTAACTTGCCTGAGTGTGTCCCTGAAGGTAATTTAGGCTGTTTTCACTGCATCTGAAATCACATAATTCCCTAAGGCTAAAGATAGTCTGTTACAAGAGTTGGCAAAATATATTTTGATGACCTACTAGTAAAGATTGGACACTTTACTATCCCAAGTTGCAGCGGGAGTGAATTTGTTAACGGCAGTAAAACAACGTAACTGACTCTTGTAGGTCAGAATATTACGTCAACTTGGCGGATATGTTAGTATGTAGTATGTTCAGATTACATATACGTATCAGAGGTTAGCTAGTAGTTGCTGTGTGAGTAAACCTCACTCCTCTGATCTCAAGAGATGTTCTAGTGACTGCCACTAGAGGTTGTAGCCTTTAGCCTCCTTGTTAGAGTATCAAACTCTTATGTTGGCAGACCCAGGTTTGAGTCCCACTTGGAGTGTGCGGGTCGTCGGACATGCAGGGTTACATATAGATAGATATACTTTTTAAACAGTTGTCCTTATTCAAATAAGTACCTACTCAGGGGAGTGAGTGATTTCAGCTGGTATTGTGCTGTATAATGCTGGTTAGGTATTAAACTTCTTACTGAAATTCTTTTAATTCATCTATTTCTACCTTTTTATGTAAATTGTATTACTTTTTATGAGTTGTGATTTTTAATAGTAAATGATAAGAAGAGTGAAAAAGAAGAGCTTGCATAAACACTTGTTTTTAATGATTAATATAATTAGGCATGGAAGGTCAAGTTTTTGGCTTTATGAATTGTTTTTTCTCCTGGTTTAGAGCCAGTGATCTACTGTTCACCACCTGATGTGGAAAACCGATTGGTAAAACGTCGAGAGAGGATGCAGTACGAACCCCAAGAGACAGTAACCATCATCTGCAGTAAGGGATTTGATCTGATTGGCTCATCAGTGGTCACATGTGGATCAGATGGCCAATGGATTAACTTGCCTGAGTGTCTCCCTGAAGGTAATTTAGGCTGTTTTCACACTGCATCTGAAATCACATACTTCCCTAAGGCTAAAAATGGAGGTCAGGAGATTACGTCAATATGGCGGATATGTTAGTATCCAGTATGTTCAGATTACATACATGTATCAGAGGCTAGCTAATAGTTGATGTGTGAGTAAACTTCACTGTAGTGCATCTGATGTCCCTTTTAACTTCAGGTGAGTAGAATATAACGTTAATGTGGAATACGTTTCAACTTTTCATGCAGTACAGATCTCTCTCTTCCAGATTACTCTGTGCTTCTTTTTCATAATAAAAGTCTCCACTCTAACAGTTCTTTAACAGTTTCAAATTAAAAGTCTTAAACAAAATAATTAAATAAGCATAAAATATGAACTGATTTCTCTGTTAGTTACACTCCCACCAAAGCACATTCTTGTGATTTTTAAACTTGGTTATATAATCTTTAATCAAAGTATTATGGACTAACTCAAGAAACTGTAGACAAAAGGTAAGTTCTTAATCAGCTTCAATCAGGGTAACTATTTTCTGGATAGGCCTTTCAAGGTAAGTCAGTTTAGTTACATGTCTGCCGCTTTTATCCAGTGTTGAATCACTGATCAACAACTTCAGTTCTCACACAGTCATCTGTGCCACTGTGCACTTCTGTTACCTTTGCTAACTTCCAATGACTGTGTGGAGCCGTGTCATCTTTCAGAATGACAATGTGATTGCATTTCTACTACTTTTATGCCATTTCTGCTGGTGTTGCAGGTTTAGAAGATATTCTTTTCTCCAATGTGACCAGAACACATTCGATAAATACTTCACCTTATGCCATCTCTTACGTAGGTAAAGGTCTTCATTGACAAACTCTCCAGGCTGTGGTAAAATTATTGAAGACTTCATTGTCAGGATATGGTTAGGTGTAAGAGGCGGCGGACCAGATGGATCATTCATATACTCATTGGTTAAGGGTCTGCTGTTGACAATAGCCATGACTTCATAGAGAAATTTTCTTAAAGAGGCACCATCAGATCTCTCTCTTCCTGATTACTCTGTGCTATGTATATCATGAGTCTCGCATCCGCACTTTTTAGCACTTTTGTGTTATACAACTCTGCTTGCTTTTTTGCGAAAAGGGGGCAAATCGCGCTTACTTTTTCCAATAGTGCCAACCAGGCTGGTCTTCTTGGCCTGTAAGGCAGTGGCCAGTTTCAGTTAAGTGAAGAAATTATCCGTATTTCTGACACACACTGGAGTTGACTCTAAACACTAAAGTATCAAAGGCAGCTGCTGTCAGTATTCAATGTCAAACATGGTCCTGGCATTCAATTTTGGTCACCCTTCATCAAAACCTATATTCATGTGCCGTATAATGCATGTGGCCCACTGGTTAGGTATTAAACTTCTAACTGTAAATCTTTTAAATCATTTATTTCTACTTTTTTATGTAAATTGTACTACTTTTTATGATTTGTGATAAGTAAATGAGTAAATAATATAATGATTGAAAAAGGAGAACTTTTATGAACTCTTGTTTTTAAAGGTGTCATATATTTAGGGGTCAAGCATGGAAGGTCAAGTTTTTGGCTTTATGAATTGTTTTTTTTCTCCTGGTTTAGAGCCAATGAACTACTGTTCAGCACCTGATGTAGCAAACCGATTGGTAAAACGTCGAGAGAGGACGCAGTACGAACCCCAAGACACAGCAACCATCATCTGCAGTAAGGGATTTGATCTTAATGGCTCATCAGTGGTCACATGTGGATCAGATGGCCAGTGGCTGAACTTGCCTGAGTGTGTCCCTGAAGGTAATTTAGGCTGTTTTCAGACTGCATCTAAAATCACATACTTCCCTAAGGCTAAAAATAGTCTGTGACAAGAGGTGGCAAAATAAACTCTGATGATCTACTACTAGTGACGAGATTGGACACTTTACTATCCCAAGATGCAACGTGAGTGAATTTGTTAACATCCGTGAAACAACGAATCTGATGCTGGTAGGTCAGGAGATTGTTAACATAGCGAATATGTTAGTATGGGGTTACATGTATATATATATTCAGAATTAGTACCTACTCAAGAGGGTGTGGGATATTTAGATGCAGCCCTGGTTTGAATACTTAATCTGAAACTACGTTCATTCAACTTCCTCCTAAATTTCAAGTGATGTGAAAAATGCATGCTACTCATGAAAGGTAGTTTCTTGCTCTAAATCAACCATCAGAAATACATTGGACTCTTATTTAAATCAGGATGGTGTCAAAACCCAACACTATCTTGATATCAACTTTCAACATTGGATATACATTGAATTCCTGTCATTTTATAATTTAGCAGATGTTGGGTTTTGGTTACTGTACCTAAAATGTTGGCCTTCGGCATTAATATGAAATTACCGTGATACAATTGGTAGACAATGAATTTAATGTTGACTCAAAACTAGTAAAATATCAAGGTCATCTGTTGTCAGTATTCAATGTCAAATTGATGATGGCATTAGACATCGTCCTGACATTCAGTCTTGGTCACCCTTTATCAAAACCTATATTCATGTGCCGTATGATACGTGTGGCCCACTGGTTAGGTATTAAACTTCTAAGTGTAATTATTTCAATTTATTAATTTGTACTTTTTTATTTAAATTGGTATTACTTTTTATGAGTTGTGATTTTCACTAGTCGATGATAAGATGAGTGAAAAAGGAGGACTTGCATGAACACTTGTTTTTAATAATGTCATATAATTAGAGGTCAAGTATGGAAGGTAATTTTTTTTGCTTTATGAATTGTTTTTTCTCCTGGTTTAGAGCCAACAATCTACTGTTCAGCACCTGTTGTGGCAAACCGATTGGTAAAACGTCGAGAGAGGACGCAGTACGAACCCCAAGACACAGTAACCATCATCTGCAGTAAGGGATTTGATCTGATTGGCTCATCAGTGGTCACATGTGGATCAGATGGCCAGTGGCTGAACTTGCCTGAGTGTCTCCCTGAAGGTAATTTAGGCTGTTTTCACACTGCATCTAAAAAATTACATCCTTCCCTAAGGCTAAAAATAGTTGTGACAGGAGGTGGCAAAATATACTCTGATGATCTACTACTGCCGAGATTGGACACTTTACTATTCCAAGTTGCAACGTGAGTAAATTTGTTAACATCAGTGAAACAACGTAACTGGTGTTGCTAGGTCAGGGGATTATGTTAACATAGAGGATATGTTAGTATGTAGTATGTTCAGATTACATATATGTAACGGAGGCCAGCTAGTAGTTGCTGTGTCCGTAAACCTCACTCCTCTGATCTCGAGACATTCTAGCAACTGCCACTAGAGGTTGCAGCCTTTAGCCTCCTTATTAATGACCCGGGTTTAAGTCTTGCTTGGAGTGGGAGGTCAGACATGAGGGGTTACATATAGATATAGATATATATATTTATATACTATTTAAGCAGTTGTCTTTATTCAGAATTAGTACCTACTCAAGAGGGTGTGGGATATTTAGATGCAGCCCTGGTTTGAATACTCAATCTGAAACTACGTTCAACTTCCTCCTAAATTTCAAGTGATGTGAAGAATACTTGCTACTCATGAAAGGTAGTTTCTTGCTCTAAATCAACCATCAGAAATACATCGGACTCTAATTGAAATCAGGTTGGTTTCAAAACCCAACAGTATCTTGATATCAACCTTCAGCATTGGATATTGAATCTCTGTCCCTTTATAATTTAGCAGATTTTTTTATTTTATTTGTTACCATAGCTAAAATGTTGATATTTGTTGTTAACATGATGCCATTAGATGTTATCGTTATGACAACCATTAGATGTTGGGTTTTGGTTACTGTACCTAAAATGCTGGCCTTCGTCATTAATATGAAATTACCATGATACAATTGGTAGACATTGAATTTTATGTTGACTCAAAAACAGTAAAATATCAAGGTCAGCTGCTGTCCGTATTCAATGTCAAATTGATGATGGCATTAGACATCGTCCTGGCATTCAATTTTGGTCACCCTTCATCAAAACCTATATTCATGTGCCGTATGATACGTGTGGCCCACTGGTTAGGTATTAAACTTCTAAGTGTAAATCTTTCAATTTATTAATTTGTACTTTTTTATTTAAATTGTATTATTTTTTATGAGTTGTGATTTTCACTAGTCGATGATAAGATGAGTGAAAAAGGAGAACTTGCATGAACACTTGTTTTTAATAATGTCATATAATTAGGGGTCAAGTATGGAAGGTCAATTATTTGGCTTTATGAATTGTTTTTTCTCCTGGTTTAGAGCCAGTGATCTACTGTTCAGCACCTGTTGTGGCAAACCGATTAGTAAAACGTCGAGAGAGGACGCAGTACGAACACCAAGACACAGCAACCATCATCTGCAGTAAGGGATTTGATCTGATTGGCTCATCAGTGGTCACATGTGGATCAGATGGCCAGTGGCTAAACTTGCCTGAGTGTGTCCCTGAAGGTAATTTAAGCTGTTTTACACTACATCTGAAATCACATACTTCCCTAAAGCTAAAAATAGTCTAAGAAAAGTGGTGGCAAAATATACTCCGATGATCTACTACTGACGAGATTGGACACTTTACTATCCCAAGATGCAACGCAATTAAATTTGTTAACATCAGTTAAACAATGTAACTGGTGTTGCTAGGTCAGGGGATTGTGTTAACATAGCGGATATGTTAGTATGTAGTATGTTTGGATTACATATATGTAACGGAGGCCAGCTAGTAGTTACTGTGTGCGTAAACCTCACTCCTCTGTTCTCAAGAGACGTTCTAGCGACTGCCACTAGAGGTTGCAGCCTTTAGCCTCCTTATTAATGACCCAGGTTTGAGTCCCACTTGGAGCGGGCGGTCGGACATGAGGGGTTATATATATATATATATATATATATATATATATTATTTAAACGGTTGTCTTTCTTCAACATTGGATAGACATTGAATCTCTGTCACTTTATAATTTAGCAGATTTTTTATTTATTTTTACCATAGCTAAAATGTTGATATTTGTTGTTAACATGATGGCATTAGATGTTATCGTTATGACAACCATGAGATGTTAGGTTTTGGTTTCTGTATCTAAAATGTTGACCTTCGTCATTAATATGAAATTACTGTGATACAATTGGTAGACATTGAATTAGATGTTGACTCAAAAACAGTAAAATATCAAGGTCAGCTGCTGTCAGTATTCAATTTCAAATTGATGATACATTTACATTTAATCATTTAGCAGACGCTTTTATCCAAAGCGACTTACAAAAAAAGGGGAGAGCAATAGAAGCTACGAAACTAACAAGGCCAAAAACCTGTAAGAGCTGTAAGAAATCTCAATTAATTAGCACAGTACACAATTAAAAAAAAAATATATATATATATATATATTTTTTTTTTTATAGCCATCTACAACAAAAACTCACATACGCAAAATACAGAACACTGGATTTTAATAGCTATGATAACAACCCATTAGGACTATATGGGATTAGATGATGGCATTAGACATCGTCCTGGCATTCAATTTTGGTCACCCTTCATCAAAACTTATATTCATGTGCCGTATGATATGAGTGGCCCACTGGTTAGGTATTAAACTTTTAGGTGTAATTCTTTCAATTCATTAATTTGTACTTTTTTATTTAAATCGAATGATTTTTTATGAGTTGTGATTTTCGCTAGTCGATGATAAGATGAGTGAAAAAGGAGAACTTGTCTGAACACTTGTTTTTAATAATGTCATATAATTAGGGGTCAAGTATGGAAGGTACATTTTTGGGCTTTATGAATTGTTTTTTCTCCTGGTTTAGAGCCAACGATCTACTGTTCAGCACCTGTTGTGGCAAACCGATATGCAAAACGTCGAGAGAGGATGCAGTATGAACCCCAAGAGACGGTAACCATCATCTGCAGTAAGGGATTTGATCTGATTGGCTCATCAGTGGTCACATGTGGATCAGATGGCCAGTGGCTGGACTTGCCTGAGTGTCGCCCTGAAGGTAATTTAGGCTGTTTTCACACTGCATCTGAAATTACATACTTCCCTAAAGCTAAAAATAGTCTGTAACAAGAGGTGGCAAAATATACTCTGATGATCTACTAGTACTGCCGAGATTGGACACTTTACTATTCCAAGATGCAACGTGAGTGAATTTGTTAACATCAGTGAAACAACGTTACTGGTGTTGCTAGGTGGGGGGATTATGTTAATATAGCGGATATGTTGATATGTAGTATGTTTGGATTACATATATGTAACGGAGGCTAGCTAGTAGTTGCTGTGTCCGTAAACCTCACTCCTCTGATCTCAAGAGACGTTCCAGCGACTGCCACTAGAGGTTGCAGCCTTTAGCCTCCTAATTAATGACCCAGGTTTGAGTCCCACTGGGAGCGGGCAGTCGAACATGAGGGGTTACATATAGATATATATATATATATATATATATATATATATATATATATATATATATATATATATATATATATATATATATATATACTATTTAGATGGTTGTCTTTATTCAGAATTAGTACCTACTAAAGAGGGTGTGGGATATTTAGATCCAGCCCTGGTTTGAATACTCAATCTGAAACTACATTCAACTTCCTCCTAAATTTCAAGTGATGTGAAGAATGCATGCTGCTCACTAAAGGTAGTTTCTTGCTCTAAATCAACCATCAGAAATACATTGGAATCCAACATTGGACTCTTATTGAAATGAGGTTGGTGTCAAAACCCAACAGTATCTTGATATCAACCTTCAACATTGGAAATACATTGAATCCCTACTTTATAATTTAGCAGATGTTTTGTTTTTTTACCATAGCTTAAATGTTGATATTTGTTGTTAATATGATGCCATTAGATGTTATCGTTATGCCAACCATGAGATGTTGGGTTTTGGTTACCGTTC
Source organism: Pseudorasbora parva (assembly GCF_024679245.1). Classification (NCBI taxonomy): domain Eukaryota; kingdom Metazoa; phylum Chordata; class Actinopteri; order Cypriniformes; family Gobionidae; genus Pseudorasbora; species Pseudorasbora parva. The sequence goes on along the minus strand of NC_090177.1, from coordinate 9,532,105 downwards.
CTAAAATGTTGGCCTTTAGCATTAATATGAAATTATCGTGATAAATTTGGTAGACATTGAATTTGATGTTGACTCAAAACCAGTAAAATATCAAGGTCAGCTGCTGTCAGTATTCAATGTCAAATTGATGATGCCATTAGACATCGTCCTGGCATTCAAGTTTGGTCACCCTTTATCAAAACCTATTGTGGCAAGGGGGGCGTGGTTCAGCGAGGTCTGCAGCGGGAGAGAGAGCCGCGGGACGAGCGGTAAGTGAGTGGGTTGGACGCAGATTAATAACACCTGTCTCTTGTTCCAGTAATGAGCGCGGAGAGGGTATAAAACCTCGGTGGAACCAGAGACCAGGGAGAGAGAGAGACGGACGGTTGATGCCCAAACCCCAGAGACTGAGAAACCGGAAACCGGAAGTGCCGACCCAGAAGTGATCGTTGTTATTTTGAGAAAGAGAAACTATACACTACTGAGTGTGTTTTGACATTGAATGAGAATAAATAAACAGCATCAACCATTCAGCCGACCCCCGTGTCCTCTTCCTTCCTCATATTATCGAACTTTGTTACACTGGCCAGTCGGCACTTCCGGTTTCCGGTTTCTCAGTCTCTGGGGTTTGGGCATCAACCGTCCGTCTCTCTCTCTCCCTGGTCTCTGGTTCCACCAAGGTTTTATACCCTCTCCGCGCTCATTACTGGAACAAGAGACAGGTGTTATTAATCTGCGTCCAACCCACTCACTTACCGCTCGTCCCGCGGCTCTCTCTCCCGCTGCAGACCTCGCTGAACCACGCCCCCCTTGCCACACCTATATTAATGTGTCGTATGATACGTGTGGACCACTGGTTAGGTATTAAACATCTAAGTGTAATTCTTTCAAATTAATTAATTTATAATTTTTTTATTTAAATTGTATTACTTTTTATGAGTTGTGATTTTAACTAGTTCATGATAAAATGGGTGAAAAAGGAGAACTTGCATGAACACTTGTTTTTAATGGTGTCATATAATTAGGGGTCAAGTATGGAAGGTCAAATTTTTTTGGCTTCATGATTTTTTTCCCCCTGGTTTAGAGCCACATATCATCTGTAAAGCACCTGCTGTGGCAAACCGATTGGTAAAACGTCTAGAGAGGACGCAGTACGAACCCAAAGACACAGTAACCATCATCTGCAGTAAGGGATTTGATCTGTTCGGCTCATCAGTGGTCACATGTGGAACAGATGGCCAATGGATTAACTTGCCTGTGTGTCTCCCTGAAGGTAATTTAGGCTGTTTTCACACTGCATCTGAAATCACATACTTCCCTAAGGCTAAAAATAGTCTTTGACAAGAGTTGGCAAAATGTACTCTGATGCCCTACTACTTCTGGCGAGATTGGACACTTTACTATCCCAAGATGCAACGTGAGTGAATTTGTTAACATCAGTGAAACAACATAACTGATGCTGGTAGGTCAGGAGATTATGTTAACATAGCGAATATGTTAGTATGTAGTATGTTCAGATTACATATATGTAACGGAGGCTAGCTAGTAGTTGCAGTGTGCGTAAACCTCGCTCCTCTGATCTCAAGAGCCATACTAGTGAGTGCCACTAGAGGTTGCAGCCTTTAGCCTCCTTATTAAAGACCCGGGTTTGAGTCCCGTTTGGAGCGGGTGGTCGGACATGAGGGGTTACATATAGATAGATATACTATGTAAACGGTTGTCTTTATTCAGAATTAGTACCTACTCAAGAGGGTGTGGGATATTTAGATGCAGCCCTGGTTTGAATACTCAATCTGAAACTACGTTCAACTTCCTCCTAAATTTCAAGTGATGTGAAGAATACATGCTACTCATGAAAGGTAGTTTCTTGCTCTAAATCTACCATCAGAAATACATTGGACTCCAACATTGGACTCTTATTGAAATCAGGTTGGTGTCAAAACCACACTATCTTGATATCAACTTCCAACATTGGATATACATTGAATCCCTGTCACTTTTTAATTGAGCAGATGTTGTATTATGTATTATATACCATAGCTAAAATGTTGATATTTGATGTTGAGCAGATGTTGTATTATGTATTATATACCATAGCTAAAATGTTGATATTTGATGTTAATATGATGCCATTAGATGTTATCGTTATGACAACCATCAATCAATCAGTCAATCAACTTTATTTATATAGCGCTTTTACAATCACGATAGTGTCAAACAGGATAATATTGTAACAAAATTAGATTTGGCTGTACAGTCGTACTGGAGAAAACAGTGATGTTATCAGCTTATTTTAATATATCATATAGCGACAATGTTGGCATATCAGTGTTAAAGTTTATAGAATTAAATATAACCTAATTCAGAAATGTTATTTGTATAATTAGTTGAATAACTTTAATCATAATTTTAGTGTCCCCAACTGAGCAAGCCAAGTCAAAGGCGACAGTGGCAAGGAACCAAAACTCCATCGGGGCATGATGGAGAAAAATAAACCTTGGGAGAAACCAGACTCAGTCGGGGTGCCAGTTCTCCTCTGGCCTATTAACAAACAGTGTATGATTATTATTCTGGCAACCTTACAGGTCAGAAATCATATTAGATCGGAATATTCAAAATTTCAGGTTATGCCGGAAGAAACAGGTTTATTTAGGATGGGGCATCGATTACACAAGAGTATGAATACATGAAGGATCGGAGTTATTGCGCCAACAACCATGAGATGTTGGGTTCTGGTTACTGTATCTAAAATGTTGGCCTTTGGCAATAATATGAAATTACCATGATACAATTGGTAGACATTGAATTTTATGTTGACTCAAAAACAGTAAAATATCAAGGTCAGCTGCTGTCAGTATTCAATGTCAAATTGATGATGCCATTAGACATCGTCCTGGCATTCAATTTTGGTCACCTTTCATCAAAACCTATATTCATGTGCCGTATGATACGTGTGGCCCACTGGTTAGGTATTAAACTTCTAAGTGTAATTATTTTAATTTATTAATTTGTACTTTTTTATTTAAATTGTATTACTTTTTATGAGTTGTGATTTTCACTATTCGATGAAAAGATGAGTGAAAAAGGAGATCTTGCCTGAACACTTGTTTTTAATAATGTCATATACAGTCTTGTTCAAAATAATAGCAGTACAATGTGACTAACCAGAATAATCAAGGTTTTTCGTATATTTTTTTATTGCTACGTGGCAAACAAGTTACCAGTAGGTTCAGTAGATTGTCAGAAAACAAATGAGACCCAGCATTCATGATATGCACGCTCTTAAGCCTGTGCAATTGGGCAATTAGTTGAATTAGTTGAAAGGAGTGTGTTCAAAAAAATAGCAGTGTGGCATTCGATCACTGAGGTCATCAATTTTGTGAAGAAACAGGTGTGAATCAGGTGGCCCCTATTTAAGGATGAAGCCAACACTTGTTGAATATGCATTTGAAAGCTGAGGAAAATGGGTCGTTCAAGACATTGTTCAGAAGAACAGCGTACTTTGATTAAGAAGTTGATTAGAGAGGGGAAAACCTATAAAGAGGTGCAAAAAATGATAGGCTGTTCAGCTAAAATGATCTCCAATGCCTTAAAATGGAGAGCAAAACCAGAGAGACGTGGAAGAAAACGGAAGACAACCATCAAAATGGATAGAAGAATAACCAGAATGGCAAAGGCTCAGCCAATGATCACCTCCAGGATGATCAAAGACAGTCTGGAGTTACCTGTAAGTACTGTGACAGTTAGAAGACGTCTGTGTGAAGCTAATCTATTTTCAAGAATCCCCCGCAAAGTCCCTCTGTTAAAAAAAAGGCATGTGCAGAAGAGGTTACAATTTGCCAAAGAACACATCAACTGGCCTAAAGAGAAATGGAGGAACATTTTGTGGACTGATGAGAGTAAAATTGTTCTTTTTGGGTCCAAGGGCCACAGGCAGTTTGTGAGACGACCCCCAAACTCTGAATTCAAGCCACAGTACACAGTGAAGACAGTGAAGCATGGAGGTGCAAGCATCATGATATGGGCATGTTTCTCCTACTATGGTGTTGGGCCTATTTATCGCATACCAGGGATCATGGATCAGTTTGCATATGTTAAAATACTTGAAGAGGTCATGTTGCCCTATGCTGAAGAGGACATGCCCTTGAAATGGTTGTTTCAACAAGACAATGACCTAAAACACACTAGTAAACGGGCAAAGTCTTGGTTCCAAACCAACAAAATTAATGTTATGGAGTGGCCAGCCCAATCTCCAGACCTTAATCCAATTGAGAACTTGTGGGGTGATATCAAAAATGCTGTTTCTGAAGCAAAACCAAGAAATGTGAATGAATTGTGGAATGTTGTTAAAGAATCATGGAGTGGAATAACAGCTGAGAGGTGCCACAAGTTGGTTGACTCCATGCCACACAGATGTCAAGCAGTTTTAAAAAACTGTGGTCATACAACTAAATATTAGTTTAGTGATTCACAGGATTGCTAAATCCCAGAAAAAAAAATGTTTGTACAAAATAGTTTTGAGTTTGTACAGTCAAAGGTAGACACTGCTATTTTTTTGAACACACCCCTTTCAACTAATTGCCCAATTGCACAGCCTTAAGAGCGTGCATATCATGAATGCTGGGTCTTGTTTGTTTTCTGACAATCTACTGAACCTACTGGTAACTTGTTTGCCACGTAGCAATAAAAAATATACTAAAAACCTTGATTATTCTGGTTAGTCACATTGTACTGCTATTATTTTGAACAAGACTGTAATTAGGGGTCAAGTATGGAAGGTAATTATTTTGGCTTTATGAATTGTTTTTTCTCCTGGTTTAGAGCCAGTGATCTACTGTTCAGCACCTGTTGTGGCAAACCGATTGGTAAAACGTCTAGAGAGGATGCTGTACGAACCCCAAGAGACAGTAACCATCATCTGCAGTAAGGGATTTGATCTGATTGGCTCATCAGTGGTCACATGTGGATCAGATGGCCAGTGGCTGAACTTACCTGAGTGTCTCCCTGAAGGTAATTTAGGCTGTTTTCACACTGAATCTGAAATCACATACTTCCCTAAGGTTAAAAAAAGTCTGTTACAAGAGTTGGCAAAATATACTCTGATGACCTAATACTACCGGTGAGATTGGACACTTTACTATCCCAAGATGCAGCGGGAGTGAATTTGTTAACGGCAATAAAACAACGTAACTGACTCTGGTAGGTCAGGAGATTATGTCAACTTGGTGGATATGTTAGTATGTAGTATGTTCGGATTACATATAGGTATCGGAGGCCAGCTAGTAGTTGCTGTGTGAGAACCTCAGTCCTCGGATCTCAAGAGATGCTATAGTGACTGCCACTAGAGGTTGTAGCCTTTAGCCTCCAAACTCTAATGTTGGCAGACCTGGGTTTGAGTCCCGCTTGGAGTGTGCGGGTTGTAGGACATGAGGGCTTACATATAGATAGATATACTTTTTAAACAGTTGTCCTTATTCAAATAAGTACCTACTCAAGAAGTGGGTGAATTCAGATGCATCGCTGGTTTGAAAACTTAATCTGAAACTGAGTTCAACGTTCAAGTGATATGAAGAATGCAGGCAGCTCAATAAAGGTAGTTTCTTTCTCTAAATCTAACACCAGAAATACATTGGACTCCAACATTGGAATCTTGGCGAAATCATGTATATGTCCAAACACAACACTAAATTGATATCAACCTCCAACATTGAATTCCTGTCATTTTATAATTTTACACGGTGTGGATATTAACATTATGAAATTTAGTATTGTGTTTTGGTTGCCATAGCTAAAATGTTGGCCTTTGGCATTGACATGAAATTACCAGGATACATTTGGTAGACAGTGACTTTGGAGTTGACTCTCAACCAGTTAAGTATCAAAGGCAGCTGCTGTCAGTATTAAATGTCAAACATTGTCCTGACATTTAATTTTGGTCACCCTTCATCAATACCTATATTTATGTGCCGTATAATGCATGTGGTCCACTGGTTAGGTATTAAACTTCTAAGTGTAATTCTTTTAAATAATTTATTTGTACTTTTTATGTAAATTATATTACTTTTTATGAGTTTAGATAGGTAAATGAGTAAATTATAAGAAGAGGGGAAAAGGATAACTTTCAAGAACACTTGTTTTTAATGGCGTCATATAATTAGGGGTCAAGCATGGAAGGTCAAGTTTTTGGCTTTATGAATTGTTTTTTTCTCCTGGTTTAGAGCCAGTGATCTTCTGTTCAGCACCTGCTGTGGCAAACCGATTGGTAAAACGTCGAGAGAGGACGCAGTACGAACCCAAAGACACCGTAACCATCATCTGCAATAAGGGATTTGACCTGATTGGCTCATCAGTGGTCACATGTGTATCAGATGGCCAGTGGCTGAACTTGCCTGAGTGTGTCCCTGAAGGTAATTTAGGCTGTTTTCACACTGCATCTGAAATCACATACTTCCCTAAGGCTAAAAATAGTCTGTAACAAGAGGTGGCAAAATATACTCAGATGATCTACTACTACTGACGAGATTGGAAACTTTACTATCCCAAGATGCAGTGGGAGTGAATTTGTTAACGGCAATAAAACAACGTAACTGACTCTGGTAGGTCAGGAGATTATGTCAACTTAGCCTCCTTAGTATTGACTCGGGTTTGAGTCCTGCTTGGAGCGGGCGGTCGGACATGAGGGGTTACATATAGATAGATATACTTATGATATTTAGATGTAGCCCTGGTCTGAATACTAAATCTGAAATGAAGTTCAACTTCCTCCTAAATTTCAAGTGATGTGAAGAATGCATGCTACTCAATAAAGGTTGTTTCATGCTCTAAATCTAACATTAGAAAGACATTTGACTCCAACATTGAATATACATTGAATTCCTGTCACTCTATAATTTAGCAGATGTTGGGTTTTGGTTACCATAGCTAAAATGTTGATATTTGATGCCATTCGATGTTATCGTTATGACAGTCATGAGATGTTAGGTTTTGGTTACTGTACCTAAAATGTTGGCCTTCGGCATTAATATGGAATTACCGTGATACATTTGGTAGACATTGAATTTGATGTTGACTCAAAACTAGTAAAATATCAAGGTCAGCTGCTGTCAGTATTCAATGTCAAATTGATGATTGTATTAGACATCATCCTGGCATTCAAGTTTGGTCACCCTTCATCAAAACCTATATTCATGTGCCGTATGATACGTGTGGCCCACTGGTTAGGTATTAAACTTCTAAGTGTAATTTTTTTAATTTTTTTATTTGTACTTTTTTATTTAAATTGTATTACTTTTTATAAATTGTGATTCTCACTAGTCGATGATAAGATGGCTGAAAAATGAGGACTTGCATGAACACTTGTTTTTAATGGTGTCATAATTAGGGGTCAAGTATGGAAGGTAAGTTTTTTGGCTTTATGATTTTTTTTCTCCTGGTTTAGAGCCAGTGATCTTCTGTTCAGCTCCTGCTGTGGCAAACCGATTGGTAAAACGTCGAGAGAGGATGCAGTATGAACCCCAAGACACAGTAACCATCATCTGCAGTAAGGGATTTGATCTGTTTGGCTCATCAGTGGTCACATGTGGATCAGATGGCCAGTGGCTGAACTTGCCTGAGTGTGTCCCTGAAGGTAATTTAGGCTGTTTTCACACTGCATCTGAAATCACATACTTCCCTAAAGCTAAAAATAGTCTGTGAAAAGAGGTGGCAAAATATACTGTGATGATATACTACTACTGCCGAGATTGGAGACTTTACTTTCCCAAGATGCAACGTGAGTGAATTTGTTAACATCAGTGAAACAACATAACTGGTGCTGGTAGGTCAGGAGATTGTTAACCTTATTCAGAATAAGTACCTACTCAAGAGGGTGTGTGATATTTAGATGCAGCCCTGGTTTGAATACTTAAAGGGTTACTTCAGCGATTAGCATATGGCTTTGTATCAGTAGAAACCCTGGAGTATATTCAAATAAATGTGCTTTCCCCCCTCATATCCCCCTGAGACAAGAGATTTATGCATTTTATATCTGGAAAAATTCCTCCTATGATGCAAATTGATGATATTTGCATCATAGGAGGAATGTTTGGCCATAGGCTAAAGAATACAGACAGCAGAGGGAGCCATTTCCACATGTTTTGAACCCGCACATGGGGGATGGAGATCACACTCAGAGCTCACCTCGCAGCTACAGGCACTCATTTAAACAGAGCTATGGTGAGCAATGCAAGTCTTTTAACTTCTCCAATTAATTTCTATGAAAGTTAAGCTTGCAAAGGCATGAACTGAATCTGCCAGACTGAACTTGCGATGTGAATGTATGTTGTGAGTGTAGTCAAAATTACCTCAGCTCTCATCACGAGAGCTCATCAGCTCATTTATCTCACTCCTGCAGTCAGTGCTCAGTGCTGTGACACCCGTGCGGTGACTCACTCATTATATTGAACAGACACGTTCAGTTTTTAATTGTAGTGTCTTCTCCAACTCAGTCACAGTAATCAAGTTGGTGCTGTTGGGAATGGCCTCACGGGGCAGCGAAGCATTCTGGGAATTGTAGCCTTTCATCCCCATGAGCCAAAATACATTTTATGTCTTTTCTCAGTCTAGAAGGCACCAAATTCAAAAATAATTTCACATTTCTACTACATTGATGACCCAGTTTAAATACAGATTCATCTTCCCAGCGCGGAAGTACCCCTTTAATCAGAAACTACGTTCAACTTCCTCCTAAATTTCAAGTGATGTGAAGAATGCATGCTACTCATGAAAGGTAGTTTCTTGCCCTAAATCTGCCATCAGAAATACATCGGACTCTTATTGAATTCAGATTGGTGTCAAAACCCAACGCTATCTTGATATCCACCTTAAACATTGGATATACATTGAATCCCTGTCACTTTATTATTTAGCAGTTTTTAAAAAAAATTTTTTTTTTTTTTTACCATAGCTAAAATGTTGATATTTGATGTTAATATGATGCCATTAGATGTTATCGTTATGACAACCATGAGATGTTGGGTTTTGGTTACTGTATCTAAAATGTTGACCTTCGGCATTAATATGAAATTATCGTGATAGATTTGCTAGACATTGAATTTGATGTTGACTCAAAACCAGTAAAATATCAAGGTCAGCTGCTGTCAGTATTCAATGTCAACTTGATGATGGCATTAGACATCGTCCTGGCTTTCAAGTTTGGTAACCCTTCATCAAAATCTATATTCATGTACCATATGATACGTGTGGCCCACTGGTTAGGTATTAAACTTCTATGTGTAATTATTTTACTTTATTAATTTTTTATTTAAATTGTATTATTTTTTTATGAGTTGTGATTTTCACTAGTTGATAATAAGATGGGTTAAAAAGGAGAACTCGCATGAACACTTGTTTTTAATAATGTCATATAATTAGGGGTCTAGTATGGAAGGTAATTATTTTGGCTTTATGAATTGTTTTTTCTCCTGGTTTAGAGCCAGTGATCTACTGTTCAGCACCTGTTGTGGCAAACCGATGGGTAAAACGTCAAGAGAGGATGCAGTACGAACCCCAAGAGACAGTAACCATCATCTGCATTAAGGGATTTGATCTGATTGGCTCATCAGTGGTCACATGTGGAACAGGTGGCCAGTGGCTGAACTTGCCTGAGTGTGTCCCTGAAGGTAATTTAGGCTGTTTTCACACTGCATCTGAAATCACATAATTCCCTAAGGCTAAAGATAGTCTGTGAAAAGTGGTGACAAAATATACTCTGATGATCTACTACTACTGCAGAGATAGGGCACTTTACAATCCCAAGATGCAGTGGGAGTAAATTTGTTAACGGCAATAAACCAACGTAACTGACTCTGGTAGGTTAGGAGATTATGTCAACTTGGTGGATATGTTAGTATGCAGTATGTTCGGATTACATATAGGTATCGGAGGCCATCTAGTAGTTGCTGTGTGAGTAAACCTCACTCCTCGGATCTCAAGAGATGCTATAGTGACTGCCACTAGAGGTTGTAGCCTTTAGCCTCCTTGTTAAAGCATCAAACTCTAATATTGGCAGACCCGGGTTTGAGTCCCGCTTGGAGTGTGCGGGTTGTAGGACATGAGGGCTTACATATAGATAGATTTACTTTTTAAACAGTTGTCCTTATTCAAATAAGTACCTACTCAAGAAGTGTGTGAATTCAGATGCATCACTGGTTTAAAAACTTAATCTTAAACTGAGTTCAACGTTCAAGTTATATGAAGAATGTAGGCAGCTCAATAAAGGTAGTTTCTTGCTCCAAATCTAACACCAGAAATACATTCGACTCTTGGTGAAATCAGCTTGATGTCAAAACCCACCACTAACTTGATATCAACCTCCAACATTGGAAAGACATTGAATTCCTGTCATTTTATTATTTTACACGGTGCGGATGTTAACATTATGAAATTTAGTATATATTGTGTTTTGGTTGCCATAGCAAAAATGTTGATATTTGACGTTAATATGATAACATGCGATGTTATCATTATGACAACCATCAGATGTTAGGTTTTACATTTACATTTTACATTTATGCATTTGGGAGACGCTTTTATCCAAAGCGACTTACATTATATTCAAGGTACACATTTTTACATTATTATTATTATTTTTTTTTTTACATATTTTACATTATTTTACATTTTTACATATGTTTTGGTTACTGTATCTAAAATGTTGGCCTTTAGCATTAATATGAAATTATCGTGATAGATTTGGTAGACATTGAATTTGATGTTGACTCAAAACCAGTAAAATATCAAGGTCAGCTGCTGTCAGTATTCAATGTCAAATTGATGATGGCATTAGACATCGTCCTGGCATTCAAGTTTGGTCACCCTTCATCAAAATCTATATTCATGTGCCGTATGATACGTGTGGCCCACTGGTTAGGTATAAAACTTCTACGTGTAATTATTTTAATTTATTAATTTGTAATTTAAATTGTATTATTTTTTTATGATTTTCACTAGTTAATAATAAGATGGGTGAAAAAGGAGAACTTGCATGAACACTTGTTTTTAATAATGTCATATAATTAGGGGTCAAGTATGGAAGGTAATTATTTTGGCTTTATGAATTGTTTTTTCTCCTGGTTTAGAGCCAATGATCTTCTGTTCACCACCTGCTGTGGCAAACCGATGGGTAAAACGTCGAGAGAGGATGCAGTACGAACCCCAAGAGACAGTAACCATCATCTGCAGTAAGGGATTTGATCTGATTGGCTCATCAGTGGTCACATGTGGATCAAATGGCCAGTGGCTGAACTTGCCTGAGTGTGTCCCTGAAGGTAATTTAGGCTGTTTTCACACTGAATCTGAAATTACATTCTTCCCTAAGGCTAAAAAAAGTCTGTGAAGGGAGTTTGCAAAATATACTCTGATGATCTACTACTATCGGTGAGATTGGCACTTTAGTATCCCAACATACAGTGGGAGTGAATTTGTTAACGGCAGTAAAACAATATAACTGGTGCTGATAGGTCAGGAGATTATGTTAACTCTGCGGATATGTTAGTATGAAGTATGTTCGGATTACATATATGTGTCGAAGGCTAGCTAGTAGTGGCTGTGTGAGTAGACCTCACTCCTCTAATCTCGAGATGCTCTAGTGACTGATGCCAGAAGATGCAGCCCTTGCCTTCTTGTTAAAGCATCCAACTCTCATGCTGACCAACCTGGGTTTGAGTTCCACTTGAAATAAACGGATGGACATATCGGGTTATATATAGAATATACTTTTTAAACAGTCGTCCTTATTCAAAAGAGAGTGAAGATGCATTACTGGTTTGAATACTTAATCTGAAATCTGAGTTCAATCAATTAATCAACTTTATTTATATAGCGCTTTTACAATGATGATTTTTTCAAAGCAGCTTCACAGTGTTAAACAGGACAATTTTGCAACAAAATTTGATTTATACAGTCATTCTGGAGAAATTGGTGATGTTATCAGCTTATTTTAATTTATCATTAAAATGTTATCAGCTAAGTGATGTTATCAGCTTATTTTACTGGTTCTCACCTACAAAACAACCACTGGCTCTGCACCAATATACCTAAACTCGCTTGTTCAGACTTACACACCCTCCAGAAGCGTGCGTTCTGCGAGTGAGCGACGCCTCGTGGTTCCATCCCAAAGAGGCATGAAATCGATCTCACAGACATTTTCCTGGACCGTTCCCACCTGGTGGAATGAACTGCCGATCTCAATTCGTGCTGCCGAGTCTGTAGCCATTTTTAAAAAACATCTGAAGACGCATCTTTTCCAATTGCACCTGACCAATAAAGAATAGCACTTAACTATCCATTAAATTTTGTTTGTAAATGGATCACATCAGGTGTTAGGGGAATTGTTCCCGGTTCCGGCTGACCTAGTTAATGCAGCCTAACAATCAATTAATTTATTTAAATAATGAAAGTTAAAAATGTTCTATGGATGCCATAGTAAAGAGATGCGTTTTTAATCTTGATTTAAACTGACAGAGTGTGTCTTTCCGAACAATGCTAGGAAGATTATTCCAGAGTTTAGGTGCTAAATAGGAAAAGGATCAACCGCCCGCAGTTGATTTAGATATAGATTTAGTTGATATATTATCAACTGGCCAGAGTTTTGAGACCACAATAGATGTGATGGAGTATAATGTGTTAAGAGCTCGCTTAAGTACTAGGAAGCTTAACCATTTAGTGCTTTGTAAGTAATAAGCAAGATTTTAAAATGTATGCAATGTTTAATAGGGAGCCAGTGCAGTGTTGACAGAACTGGACTAATATGATTGCACTTTCTGGTTCTAGTAAGAACTTGAGCGGCTGCATTTTGGACTAGCTGGAGTTTTTTTATTAAGCGAGCAGGGCAACCACCCAGTAGAGCATTACAATAATCTAGCCTTGAGCTCATGAACGCATGCACTAACTGTTCAGCATTTTGCATTGAAAGCATGTGCCGTAGTTTAGATATATTTTTAAGATGGTAGAATGCGGTTTTACAGAAGCTAGAAACATGGCTTTCAAATGAAAGATTGGTATCAAAGAGCACACCCAGGTTCCTAACTGACGCGGAGGGCTTGACAGAGCTGTAATCAAGTGTTAGACAGTATTCTCGGCTACTGCTTATGGAGTTTTTCTGTCCAATAATTAAAAATTCTGTTTCATCTGAATTAATTTGCAGGAAATTACTATTCATCCAATTTTTTTATATCAGCTGTGCATTCTGTTAATCTTGTGAATTGGTACGTTTTGTCAGGGCGTGAAGAAATATAGCGCTGAGTATCGTCAGCATAACAATGAAAACTAACGCCATGCTTCCTAATGATATCTCCCAGTGGTAGCAGATACAGGGTGAAGAGCAGCGGTCCTAACACTGAGCTTTGCGGTACTCCATACTGAACTTGTGATCGGTGTGACATCTCTTCATTTACTGCTACAAACTGATAACGGTCAGATAAGGATGATTTAAACCATGCCAATGCAGTTCCACTAATGCCAACATAATTTTCAAGTCTATTCAAAAGAATATTGTGATCGATAGTATCGAATGCAGCGCTAAGATCGAGTAATACTAATAGAGATAAAACCACGATCAGATGATAAGAGTAAATAATTTGTAACTCTAATTAGAGCAGTCTCAGTAATATGATACGGTCTAAATACTGACTGGAAATCCTCACATATACCATTTCTTTCTAAAAAGCAACATAATTGTGAAGACACTGCCTTTACTAGTATTTTTATAGAAACGGTAGATGCGAGATTGTCCTGTAATTGACTAATTCTTTAGGATCAAGTTGCATTTTTTTTAAAAGTGGTTTAATTATAGCCAACTTAAACGTTTTCGGTACATATCCTAATGTCAAGGATGAATTAATAATATTAAGCAGATGAGCTATGACCTCTGGAAGTATCTCTTTTAATAGCCTAGTCGGTATAGGGTCAAGCATACATTCTTCTCCTCCTATACCAGTGAGTGAGTGTATTTTTTCCTCTGTGACACTACAATGCTCTGTCTGAAGTGATACTGTAGTAGACGCTGCATGGTTATAATTTTATTCCTAATATTATCAATCTTACTAGTAAAGAAGTTCATAAACTCATTACTGCTGTGTTGTTTACAAACGTCAGAAGTTGAAGCTTTTTTTTTTTTAATTAATACTCATAAAATATTTGGCAACAAATATTTTGACCTACTACTTCTTCTGGTGAGATTGAACACTTTACTATCCCATGATGCTACGGCAGAGAATTTTTGGCTATGAAACAACATAACTGATGCTGTTAGGTCATGTGATTGTCAACATGGCGATATGTTAATATGTATGATGAATGGATTCTATATAACAGAGGCCAGCTAGAAGTAGCTGTACTAGTACACCTCACTCCTCTGATCTTAAGAGACGCTCTAGTGACTGACGCTAGAGGTTGCAGCCTTTAGCCTCCTAGTTAAAGTGTCCAGGCTGGCAGACCTGTGTTTGAGTCCCGCTTGGACCACTCGATCGGACATGAGGGGTTACATATAGAATGCATTTTTTTAACGGTCTTTCTTATTCAAAATAAGTACCTACTCAAGAGAGTGGGTGATTTCAGATGCATCCCTGCTTTGAATACTTAATCTGAAACTAAGTTCAACTTCCTCCTAAATTTAAAGTGATATGAAGAATGCATGCTGATCTCTAAAGTTTGTTTCTTGATCTAAATTTAACATAAAAAAGACAATGGACTCCGACATTGGTCTCTTGGTGAAATCAGGTTGACATCAAAACCCAGCATTGACCTGATATCAATCTCCAACACTGGATAGACATTGAATTCCTGTCATTTTATAATTTAATGCTGTGTGGATGTTAACATTATAAGATTTAGCAGATGTTGGGTTTTAGTTACCATAGATAAAATGTTAAAATATTAGATGTTAATATAATGCCATTAGATATTATCATTATTAGGATCATCAGATGTTGGGTTTTGGTCACTATACCTAAAATATTGGCATTTGGCATTAATATGAAATTGCCATTATACATTTGGTAGATGTTGAATTTGGCGTTGACTCAAAACCAGTAAAATATCAAGGTCAGCTGTTGTCAGCATTCCATGCCAGATTGATGATCGCATTAGACATTGTCCTGGCATTAAAATTTGGTCACCCTTCATCAAAATGCCTTATGATGCCTGTGGTCTGCTGGTATTAAACTTTTAATTTTAATTCTTTGAATTTATGCATTTGTACTTTTTTATGTAAATTCTATTACTTTTTATGAGTTGAGATTAGTAGAATTATAGTAGAAGATAGATGAAAAGGGAGATCTTGCATGAACACTTTCATGATTTTAATGGTGTCATATAATTAGGGGTCAAGAATGGAAGGTCATGTTTTTGGCTTTATTTATTGTTTTTTCTCCTGGTTTAGAGATTAAGATCTACTGTTCAGCACCTTATGTTGCAAACCGATGGGTAAAACTTGGAGAGAGGACGCAGTACGAACCCCAAGACACAGTAACCATCATCTGCAGTAAGGGATTTGATCTGATTGGCTCATCAGTGGTCACATGTGGATCAGATGGCCAGTGGTTGGACTTGCCTGTGTGTCGCCCTGAAGGTAATTTAGGCTGTTTTCACACTGCATCTGAAATCACATACTTCCCTAAGGCTAAAAATAGTCTGTGACAAAATAATTCACAGTATTCATAAAATAATTGGCTAAATATACTCAGATGACCTCCTACCTCCGGCGAGATTGGACACTTTACGGTAACACTTTATTTTAAGGGTCCAGAATAATGCACTAGTTAAGGATTAATGAATGATTAACTTGTTCACAATTAAGCATTAGTTAAGCATGAACACACTAGTAATTAATGATTAACTTAAGATAATAGAAAGGGTACATTACCCATTATTTACAACTTAATAAGCCATATATTATTTTTGTGTAGTGATGTAATTATATTTCTGTTATAACTGAACAATAAGCTAGTAGTTATGCTTAATTACTTGAATTTTGCCATTATAAATGGCTAAATAGTATAATAAAGCAAATTTGCTCAACTACCATTAATACAGTACTAATAAAGGCAATTTGACCCCCTATTCTAAAGATAAGTTCTTATTGTTTAGCAGTTATGCTGCAACGTGATCTCACGAGAATGTGTATTTTGTAAAGTGTGGTTCTACATTAATCTAATACATACAACATTTAAAGAGATAAACATTCTGCTGCAAACTTGGTTCAAAGGACTACATTAAACAAAACTACACCTCAAAACCCTAAAATGAATAAGATTTCTGTAATCATTTAACCATTATTGATCATGTAATACTTATTTTGCTTGACTTGGGACAAAATGACTAGAAAGTACACCAAAACCTAACATAAATTCACAAAAGACAACAAATTAATTAGTTCAGTGTAATCCACATCTTTAGAATCCAAAGAGGAACTTCTTTATCCAGCGTTCTTAATTTTTCTCTTTAACAGCGACCGTAAACAAATCCTGCGCTCGTTAGGAATTCAAACATTGTGTTTTATGGCACTGATATCAAACGCTCATCGGCTCTCGCCTGCTTTGTTACAGATTTTGTTAGTGTTTTTTTTTATTTACAGTCTGTGGGTTGAATGAGAAACATGCGTGCCTTCAAATAGTGAAGTTAAGTTTAAATTAAATAACTTAAATTGTTCTCTGTAACATTACTTCATACAAAACTAAATCGCCAGAGAGGACTGCAACTGCAACACATCGTCACTCGGACTTACTATTGGTACCGCTTTTGACACTTTCACAAAGTGTCAAAGCGACACAGAGGGGTTCGGGATTGTGGCTTGACAATTTATTCCACATCTATAGAGCTGCTAGCATGAACTGAAGTTAATTTTTAAACTAGCAAAGTACATTTCAGTGCTCATGCAATTCAATAGTAAGCTCTTGATGCTTATAATATTATACATAGCTTTGCATTAGCCACTACGTATTAATCACATTTAAAAGAAAGAACAAAACATTTAGATCCTCCCCTTAGTTCTTTATCAGTTTAAAACACAAAATATCTCAATAAACTGAACTTTAGTGTGATAATAACAAAGATATTTTACATTGCAATTTCCACTGCCTTTAAAATAGCATACCTATAGAGTTAATAACATGAACTGATGTGCCCAAATGCGTTAAAGTTACTTAAATCCGTCATAACGCAACAGCGTTATAGTGACATGTTGTGTACAACACAATACACTGCTTTAAATTCAGATTACATATTTGTAACAAAGACTAGCTAGTAGTTGCTGTGTGCGTAATCCTCTGGAGATGTAAACCTCCAACCGCCTTGGAGATATCAACTTCCAACATTGGATAGACATTGAATTACTGACACTTTATATTTTAACGTTGTGTGGATATTAACATTATGATATTTAGCAAATGTTGAGTTTTGGTTACCATAGCTAAAATGTTGATATTTGACGTCAATATGATGCCATTAGATGTTATCATTATGATGACCATCAGATGTTAGGTTTTGGTCACTGTACCTAAAATGTTGGCCTTTTTGTATTAATGTGAAATTGCCATGATACGTTTGGTAGTCATATAATTAGGGGTCAAGCATGGAAGGTCAAGTATTTGGCTTTATTATTTTTTTTTTCTTTTTTTTTCTCTCCTGGTTTAGAGCCAATGATCTTCTGTTCAGCACCTGCTGTAGCAAACCGATGGGTAAAACGGCGAGAGAGGACGCAGTACGAACCCCAAGAGACAGTAACCATCATCTGCAGTGAGGGATTTGATCTGATTGGCTCATCAGTGGTCACATGTGGATCAGATGGCCAATGGTTGAACTTGCCTGAGTGTTATTATAAAGGTAATTTAGGCTGTTTTCACAGTGCATCTGAAATCACATATTTCTCTAAGGCTAAAAAATAGTCTTTCACAAAATAATTCACAGTACTCATAAAAGAGTTAGCAAAATGTACTCTGATGACCTACTACTTCCGGTGAGATTGGACATTTTACTATCCTATGATGCCACATGAGAGAATTTGTTAATGGTTGTGAATCAACATAACTGACGCTGGTAGGTCAGGTGATTATGTCAACATAGCGGATATGTTAGTAAGTAGTATTGTTGTAAACTTAGAATGGATACCAAGTACTTTTGGATATATCTTAACCAGGATTGTCTATTAAGAACACATGTTTTTGGTAGATGCAGTCTTCAAGTCGGACTTAAACAGTAAGACCGTAGGATATATACATTTTAGGGTGACGGATTACACAGCAAATGGGTGACAACTAGGGATGGGTATCGTTAAGGTTTTAACGGTATTCTTATCGGTACTTTTTTTATATATTACACACACACACAATTAACAAAGATACAAATCATATAGGCCTACACAGTGCTTTAATTTCAGGAAGAATTCTAGTAATCAAATGTAAAATAACACTGCATAGTTTATCATAGATACCCTAAATTAATGCTTATTAAAGCTGAAGTTATTCATTCAGGAGCTTTGAGTGATTTTCTATTTGCATTTGGTTGTTTAATTCGCAGTAATTCGTCACATGTTTATTTACACCGCTGCCTCTTTAAGACAGATTTGCAGATCTATAGGCGACTTTGGCAGATGCACTAAATTTTCTCCCAACTATATCCATAATAACTACGTTCATTTTAGACACAAATTGTGTTGTGTTTAAGAGACTCTCCAAGCCGGTCATTTTGACATGGATTATTGTGTACATTTGATCGTTTAGACGCGAGTGTGAAACCGAAAGTGTAATTTGCTTGTCTCTTTGCGGGCTGTTCCGGAGCACGCGCCGACTTGGGAACAATCTCTTGCGCATATTTTTGTGCTTTTAATCGCTCTTTTTATAATTAAACGCGTCCCACAATTTAACAACAGTAGCTAGACTGTATTTTACAACAATCACTGATCATGATGATTCTGTCCTTGCGTTTGAGTTTTAGGGAGAAATGACAGCATTGCTGCAAAGGGAATTAAGTTGCGCTAGACATAAATATTATAATTATAATCTTTGGAAGCCAAAATCTAAAATAAAATCAGACTATCACAGATCTAAAGTGTAACCAGGCTATGTTTGAATAAGTTCTGTCCTCTGTCATCACTCATTAGGGCTGTCGTTTTGCGCCTCTCTCTCTCTCTCTCTCTCTCTCTCTCTCTCTCTCTCTCTCTCTCTCTCTCTCTCTCTCTCTCTCTCTCTCACACGTCACGTTTATTTTCAAAAGTACCCCAGTATCTCCACTCTCTGCAGAAGCAACCAATCCAACAACACAGCTTGCACTCTCGATGCCATGTTCATTCTGTTCATTTTTAGGTTTCTCAGATGTTCAGAATTCACCACCACATCCAGCTTCCACCCAAAAATACATTCCACAATTAAAGATTTATCAGTGTTAGATGACTGCAAAATCTCTTATTTCATTAAACAAATTAAAACAAAATGAAAAAAGGCCAATTTATCCTCATTTTCAATATTCCTGCACCAATTCAGCCACACCAAACTCCCTCAGCTTATCTTAAACTTCAGAAATGCTCAGGCTAAACTCCCATCCGGTCCACTCTTTGTTGATGATTCCAACTGCCCTCTCACTCAGTTTTGGTTCCAAAAACACCTTAAATCTATCTTGATTCAATAGGGCATCCGAGCAGACCACTTTTCCAGCCATTCTTTTCGCACAGGAATCACAGCTATCCAAAAAGGCCTTTCCCTGCACCAGATCAAAACACTGTCGCTGGTCTTCAGAAGATTTTAAGAACTATATCTGATCAAATCGAGCCCATATCAAAGACGCCCAACGAACACTCAGCAGCTAGGATTCAGCTCCAACCTTACTCTCTCACATACCCAAAAGCGACATTTCAAATTCCATACCAGCATTTCAATAAATGTGAATTTTCTTTCTCTACTGCCGCAGCAGTGACTTTGTCTCAACTCCTGCAGGAGCTCAGCTCCTCTGACAAATTTCCTCCAGGAGCTCAACACTGACTAATTATTCCACAGCCACAGCAGTGATGTTCTCCTCTGCTCCCGCAGGAGCTGAACTTGTCTGATTAATTTCTCCAATGCAGCAGCAGTTAGTTTTACTCTGCTCCCACAGGAGCCCAGCCCTTCTGACTAATTTCTCCACTGCCTTAGCAGTGATGTTTACTTTGCGCCCGCAGGAGCCCTGCTCTTCTGGCTAAGGCCTAGTCCACACGTACACGGGTATTTTTATTACCGGAGTTTTTCCTCCTCCGTTTTAAACAATCGCGTCCACACAAGCACGGTTTTAAAAAAGAATCTGTCCACATGAGAACGCAAAACTACGCTATGATTGGCTGCCTGATTTCCACATGGGTCCCATTCACTGCACCGATGCACATTGCACTGACTGAGGGATGCCATGGGCTCAAGTGAAACCCTTCTACAAGTTCCTTTACTTTGGACTCAGTGACAGGTACTGTATACAGGTTAAGGGCCGACGTGGACTGTAATAGCTTCACACACTTGCTTTACTATTTTGTATTATTGCATTCTGGCGCCTTTGTTCTGCAATACAATGAAATAACTGAACATCTGTAGGATATACATGTGATAAGAGCTGTTAGTGGAGTCCACCGCATAGAATCGACTCACGTAAATCAAAAGGAGATGTGGAAAATCTGACGTCAAACAAAGGAGAGAACGGCGCGCACTTCAATTTAAAAAAACGAAATCTCTGGTTTCACCATCTACACAACAACGCTGTAACCGGAGTTTCTAAAAATCTTCACCCTGGCCAGAGTTTTCAAAAAAGTCCGGTTTTACTAACCGGATACAGCGTTTGCGTGTGGACGAACAGCCAAACCGCGTAGAAAACGCTGCGGTTTTGAAAATACCCGTGTTCGTGTGGACAGGGCCTAATTTATCCACTGCCTTAGCAGTGACGTTTACTCTGCTCCCACAGGAGCCCAGCTCTTCTGACTAATTTTTTCACTGCCGCAGCAGTGATGTTTATTCTGCTCCCACAGGAGCCAAGCTCTTCTGACTAATTTCTTCACTGCCGCAGCAGTGACGTTTGCTTGCTCCTGCAGCAGCTCATTGGAGCTTATCTGGATGGTTATCATATTTCTGAGTTAGTTCTTGTCCAACTTTCTCTGTGACTATTAGATTCATTTGTATTCCTAACTGTGATTTGAATTCATTATCTGACAACAAAGGAGTAGCAAGACCACCTTTTTCAGTTGTGGGGATCAGTTTAACATTCTTTGTAAATCTTTTCCTGAGTTTCTTTGTTACCACAGAATGAAAACACTAACACTTCTTTGATCAAAAAAGGGTGTACTTGTTAATGCAGATCAACTATTGTTAACCTTCCTTGGCAAAACAGAGGGCAACACAAATATCAGCCTATAATGCTAATCTCCCCTGCTGAAAACAGAGGCTGAACAACTATTAGCTTGTGATGGTAATATTCCCTGCCTGAAACAGAGGGAAAACAATTATTCTCTGACCAAACAGAGGTTTACAAATTATTAGCTTGTAATGCTAATCTTCCCTGTTGAACAGAGGATACATTTAATCTTTAAAAGAACATTTTTAGAGGTTAATTTAGTTAACCAAACCCTACAACTGTTTGGAAACTTTTGGAAACTCAAAAGGGAAGTCTTGTAGCCTAGAAATCTAGACGCACCCTAGCGGCAGCAAATTTAATTTGCCCGCAAGTGTCGTCTAGGCACTCTCAATACCATTCTGAGCTGTGATCCTCAAAATCTGGACGGGCCAATCACATCATGTATAGAGTTGGCGGGCGGGGCCATAATGACGACGGCCGAGTTGCGTTTGCGTGCTTCTAGTTAACACAGAAACTGGCGAACGGCGGCGGTCTTTCGAATCAGCTCTGACCGCGACTCTGGAAGACTTGGAGTTAAGCTTTTCTCTGAGAAAAGAACAAAGAACGGCGCTGAAGTCATTCTTAAAAAGGGAAGATGTGTTCGGAGTTTAGCCGACTGGATACAGCGAATGTTTAATCTATCAGCGAGCTCTGTTTCACCTTCGTTGCTCTGGTTGGTGTAGCGCTATCCTATTGCGTGCAGAGGGACAGAGGGACAGAGGGAAAAACAACCGTTTATCCCGCACCTCGGATTGCGCCCTGTCTATGGTGAGTTTCCAGACCAAACATCTTGATGTGGGTCTGGCTTGTCAGGCTAGAAGACTTGGATATATCTTCAGCAATATTCTTTATTGAGAACACGTGCTGCCAAAGCTGCAGTCATCAAGTCTGACTTAAACAGTAAGACTGTAGGTTATATACATTTTAGGTTGATGGATTACACAGTAAATGGGTGACAACCTTAATCAAAGCATGCAAATTAATTATCCAGGTAAAGAGATCTGCCCCAGACTCTAATCCTATAGGATAACAATTAAAAAATAATCATTAAAGACAAGAGGTAAGAATCTCAGTGACCTGGCTAATTTGACTTACAATAAAATGACAACAGAAATGTATTGCTGGAAACTTTGCATAAAAGAATAATTAATCTGAAGTCATCATGTTTACCTTAAATGCTAAATACAGTGTACTTCCCTTAGTTTTAAACAGATTCTTACATTTTTAATCCCACAGTGTGTTCAGATTACTTATGTAACAGAGGCCAGCTATTAGTTGCTGTGCAAGTAAACCTTACTCCTCTGATCTCAAGCGACGCTCTAGTGACGCAGACACCGCCTCAGCGCAGACGAGGGGGGCAAATCTTTGAAAGGTGATTCATATGGCGTTCGGACGGGGTCTTTATAATGACTTTGTAACATGCACTCGTCTCAATGAACGTGTCGTTTGCGTCTGCCGAGCGTGACGTCTGCCAAATTAGTCGTTCGTCTGTCTTAAAGGGGTTTCCAGTATTCCACACAATTCATTCTTTATTATTTTCCCCCCACTGATCTTCAGTTATGTTTTATTAGCAATTAAGTACTTTTACCTTGCTTGTGTATAGCTTTTTAATTCCAAATACCACATTTTAATTTACACAAATTATCATAGACTATTTAAAAGTTTTGTTTGCCATTGTTTCTTGTCAACATATCCACAGATAGGATACTTATGAAGAACTCATGCTAGAAAAGTTTTTATGTTTTATGTTTTTATGTTTGTATTCACCACTTGCAGTCTCTTGACCAAAAAGCTAACTTAAAAATATTTATAATTTGTAATATTTAATTTTATAGTTGTAATATTTAGTTTTAGAGTTTCGCCGAAGTTTGATTGACAAGCGATCTGACAGTTAACAGAATTATAAAAACAGGTGTACCTCCAAATCCCTCGCTATGACTTATTCCCCTAACTTTGGATAAAAGCGTCTGCAA
Organism: Pseudorasbora parva; assembly: GCF_024679245.1. Classification (NCBI taxonomy): domain Eukaryota; kingdom Metazoa; phylum Chordata; class Actinopteri; order Cypriniformes; family Gobionidae; genus Pseudorasbora; species Pseudorasbora parva. The sequence continues at coordinate 9,508,778 of NC_090177.1, read as the reverse complement.
AATGAATAGGCTACATGTGAATGTAAAAGAGAAAGACGAGCAGTTCATTATTATTTAGCATATAATTTAGCAAAGAATTAACATTTTAGAGCCAGGGATACTCTTTCAATTCTGCCATGTTTTTTCTCACACTTCAACAACATATGGTATTCATGTGATGTAGAACAGTGGTTTTCAAACCCTGGGTCGCAAGACTTAAAAAAATGGGTCGCCAGGACAGGACATCAGTCTATGGGGCTATATAAATGTATATATTTTTGTGCATGATAAATTAGCCTAAGTCTTATAATACTGTGATGTGTGAGGCTCAGGGGTAGCTACATTAAAGGGGATCTATATTGACGAGCAATTGTTGTTTATGTGGATATTTAAAAATAATATAAAAAAATCATATATTCAGTTTAACAGCATTGGGTTCAAGAAGTTTGAAACTGAACTGCACAGTGCTCACATTTTAATGCTTAAATTATGTTCAATGAATGTTTCCATTAACCACTGTTATGCTTCTAAGTTTTTTTCCCTCTCATGAAAGTAATTCCAAAAATTATGAAACTTATGTTGGTAAGTTTATGTATATCCCAGCACTGCAATAGCCATTATTTTTAAAGGAAGGAGACATATAGGCGTGTTTGTTACATCTGCATGGCTAAAAATGTATATTGTATTGTGAGTTTTATCCGCTGCCATAAAGGAAAATGTCCATCAGAATGTGCCGGCAACTTTGTCCCCATGGGTTAAAGAAAACGTAGCCTATTTAAATAGGCTATGTTTAAATATTAGCCTATAATATATATATTTTTTTATTTCATATGTTCATTAATAAAACAAAACAAAAAACAGCATGAGTGAGAAATAATATACATAAGATGCGCATATGTCTGAAGACATGGAGTGGGTCAGGCATTTTTATTTAAAATTGAATTTTGTTTCATTTTTCAATGAGCGCTGATTTCTAGTGCACCCTATTTACTTGAACTTTGGTAGTTTAATATCTATAGTTTCAGAGGCAGCCAAAATCAAAATTAAGCTCTCTGAAGTGCGAAAAGTGCGGCAAATGGTTAATTATGCTAATGTTACGAAAATTAAATAAAGAAATATGCCTAAAGAAATAAACAATCACTGACACACTGCACTGAGCCGAGTTGAGTAGCGTGTTATACTACGTGTTAGCGAAAACATATATTACTTCACTGCTACACGTGAATGACGCGTAACGTCTGAGAGGACACTTCACTGCCACGCATGATTTACGTGACGTCTACGCCTCGTCTGCGTCTTAAATTGAATGCAATACATAGCAGAAGACCTTCGTTCATCATCGGATTGAAGATTCGGGTCGCCAATGTCACGTGATTTCAGCAGTTTCAGCAGTTCGCTGCTGAAATCACGTGACATTGGCTACCCGAATCTTTGATCGATTCACTGATTCATTAGCCGTTTGATTCTTTTTGGAGGCACATGGAGGAGAAGACAATGCTGAATAAAATCGTAGTTTTTTCGATGCTTCAAGAGACTCTAAACAACCAACTGATGTCACATATGGACTACTTTGATGATGTTTTTATTAGCTTTTTGGACACAGACAGTGAAGTGGGCATTGACAGCATTATGCTCTGGGTCTAAAATATAAAATATCTTAAACTGTGTTCCGATGATGAACGAAGGTCTTACGGGTGTGGAACGACATTAGGGTGAGTCATTAATGACATCAATTTCATTTTTGGGTGAACTAACCCTTTAATATTATACCATAAGATGTTATCATTATGACGACCATCAGATGTTGGGTTTTGGTTACTGTACCTAAAATGTTGGCCTTTGGCATTAATGTGAATTTGGCATTCACTCAAAACCAGTAAATATCAAGATCAGCTGCTGTCAGTATTCAATGTCAAATTGATGATGGCATTAAACATCGTCCTGACAATCAATTTTGGTCACCCTAAAACCAATATCAATGTGCCTTATGATGCCTGTGACCTGCTGGTTAGGTATTAAACTTCTCAGTGTTATTCTTTTAATTTATTTATTTGTACTTTTTTATCTAAATTGTATGACCATTTATGAGCTGCAATTTTTACTAGTAGATGATACGATGGGTGAAAAAGAGAGCTTGCATTAACACTTCTTTTAATGGTGTCATATAATTAGGAGTCAAGCATGGAAGATCAAGTTTTTGCCTTTATGATTTTTTTTCTCCTGGTCTAAATATCATCTGCTCAGCACTTGCTGTGGCAAACCTATGGGTACACCGTGAAGACAGGATGCAGTACAAACTCCAAGACAACAGCAAGCAGGCTCCTGATTGGTTAACGCGGCGTGAATATCTGCCAAAGTGCAGATTTTTCAGCTTTGCGCAAATCGCGCCGCACAATGTCTATTAGCGTTTTTGCATTGACTTAAGATGTAAATCACTTGCGCATCATGTTATTGCTTTTTTTGCATCTAGTGTGAACACACCATAAGGCTAAAAACAAATAGAATAAAATAATTCACAGTACTCATAAAAGAGTTGGCAAAATGTACTCTGATGACCTACTACTATTTCTAGCTAGATTGGACATTTTACTGTCCCATGATGCCATGGAAGATAATTTGTTAATGATAGTAAAACAACATAACTGATGCTGGTAAGTCAGGCGATTATGTTAACATGTTGAATATGTTAGTATGTAGTATGTTCGGATTACATATATGTAGTGGAGGCCAGCTAGTAGTTGCTGTGTGAGTAAACCTCACTTCTCTGATTTCAAGAGACGCTCTGGTGACACTAGAGGTTGCAGCCTTTAGCCTCCTTGTTAAAGCGTCCAACTCTCATGCTGGCATGCTGCATGAACACTTATTTTTAAAGGTGTCATATATTTAGGGGTCAAACACGGAAGGTCAACTTTTTGACTGTATGAATTGTTTTTTCTCCTGGTTTAGAGCCAAAGTTCTGTTCAGCACCTGTTGTGGCAAACCGATGGATAAACCGTCGAGAGAGAACGCAGTACGAACCCCAAGACACAGTAACCATCACCTGCAAAGAGGGATTTTATCTGATTGGCTCATCAGTGGTCACATGTGGATCAGATGGCAAGTGGCTGAACTTGCCTGAGTGTTGCCCTGAAGGTAATTTAGGATTTTAGTTTTCACACTGCATCTGAAATCACATACTTCCTTAAGGCTAAAAACAGTCTGTGACAAAATAATTCACAGTACTTTTAAAAGAGTTTGCAAAATGTACTTTTCTTGGCAAAATGACCTACTACTTCTGGCGAGATTGAACACTTTACTATCCCATGATGCCACAGGAGAGAATTTGTTAATGGCGGTAAAACGACGTAACTGTCGCTGGTAGGTCAGGAGATTGTCAACATGGCGGATATGTTAGTATGTAGTATGTTCGGATTATATATATATATATATATATATCACGGAGGCTAGTAGTAGCTAGTAGTTACTGTGTGAGTAAACCTCACTCCTCTGATCTCAAGAGACGCTATAGCGACTGATGCTAGAAGTTGCCGCTTTTGGCCTCCTTATTAAAGCATCCGACTCTCATGCTGGCGTACCGGGGTACGAGTCCCGCTAAGAGCGGTTAGTTCAAACAGGATGGGTTACACATAGAATGTACTTTTTTAGTGGTCGTCTTTGTTGAAAATAAGTAACTACTCAAGAGAGTGTGTGATTTTAGATGCAGCCCTGGTTTGAATACTTAATAAAAACAAACTGAGTTCAGCTACCTCCCAATAGGGCTAAGCAATTAATTGCATTTGCGATAATATCGCAGTATGATAAAACACAATTTCCCTTTCAGTCGGTCACGTTCGACGTATGTCAGAACTGAACTAACGAATGGGATCTTACTTTAGAGACCAATCCTACTTTGAGTGTTTAAAAACGAGCCAATGAAATTTGGCATGCCATCCACGCATTCCACGCTCCGCCCCACAGCGAGGGTATAAAACAGGAAGTGGAATGGTAGATCAGCACTTTCTACTTCGGAGCCGAACAGTTATTGCTGTTTCTACGGAGAGTGTTGACTACGAGTCTACAAATAAGTGATCTGAGAAACTGACAGTGCGGGTAATACGGCGCTTCAGCGAGAGACCGAGCAAAGTGAAACTAAAAGAGCTTGTTGGTTCGGTGGGCGGTTTCCCATTCAAAACCTGTTGGTTTGCTGGGCGTTTACACACACACACACTGAGAGCTCACACAGGCTTGCAGATCGTACTGTGTGGAGCCGCGGTCATCTCCCTGAGTGCTTCAGCACGTTAAAAGAGCAGTTTCCATTCACAAAAGAGCAACACGGTTTGACCCTGCGTCTTTTTCAAGATGTCATTCAAACTGTGTGTTTCTGGGTGTGGTCGATTTCTGTCTCCGCTTGACGGGCACGTTCGTTGTCTCACGTGTTTGGGCTCTCAGCACGCTGAGGCTGCGTTCGTGGATGCGTCATGTTCCCGTTGCGGGAATATGACCATCGCAGTGCTATGGTCCAGACTCCAGTACCTCAGAAGAGGTGGAGCGCCATCGTGCATCCCCCGATCTAGCGGTCCTCCAGCTGCAAAGCAGAGGGCTGCTACTTTGGCTGATGTCCTTGGTGGGGACCTGAGGGTGACGGTCAGGGCAAACCCGACGGGTCATGCGGCTCGGGCCCCTCCCCTCTCCACTGTGCCGGTGGAGTTTCCGGAAGGGCGTGCTGACCTCCCGTGTGGAGCGCCAGTCGTCTCTTTCGGGACTCCGGTGGAAGATGAGATGTCGGTTGCTGCATCAGGGGATGAGCTAATGGGCTCCGAGGATGAAGACTCGGCTGCATTGCCCCCTTCGGGTGTGACAGCGTTGCCCGAGTCCGACCCGGAGCTTACGGCTATGCTTGCCCGGGCCGCCGCAAGTGTCGGGCTTGAGTGGAACCCTCCACCATGTCCCGAACCTTCGCGGTTGGATAATTGATTCCATTCTCCCCGGAAGTGCATCAGGAGCTCACGAAGTTGTGGGCGGCGCCCTACAGCGCTCACCTGCGATCGACTGACTCCTCCATCCTCACTACCCTCGATGGTGGTGCGGCTAAGGGCTACGAGTGGATCCCTCCAGTCGAGCGGTCGGTTGCGATGCACCTGTGTCCTAAGACCGCTGTGGACTGGAGGCACGCCCTATGTCTCCCCTCCCGGGTGTGTAAGTTCTCGTCCGGCTTGACGGGCAAGGCTTACACAGCCTGTGGGGAAGCCACATCAGCTTTGCATGCCATGGCGCTTCTGCAGGTCCACCAGGCCAAGGCACTCATGGAACTGCACGAGGGTAGTTCTGACCAGGGCGTTATGCAGGAACTGCGGGCGGCAACAGACCTCGCCCTACGGGCGACGAAAGTCACTGCACGCGAACCTGAACCTGTCAGGCCGGCCTCTTCGGCGACGCGATCGAGGACTTTGCCCAGCAGTTCTCGGTGGCCAAGCAGCAGACGGAGGCCATAAAATATCCTGCCCCGGCGGCCCGCTGCTGCCTCCACCCAGCCGCCAGGGGCAGCCCCCCAGTCTGCTCATTGCTGAGGGCGTCCCCCGGCATCCGCCTCCTCCCCTGCCAAGCCCAAGCAGCAGCCTCAACCCGCGAAGCAGGGTGCCTGACGCAAGGGGGCCGCCCAACCCATCCAGGGTCCCGCCAAGCCTGTCGGCAAGCGCAAGGGGAAGCGGCCCTGAGACGGGCAGCCCAGGGAGAACAGGAGCTGCTTTGAGGGAGATGTCCGCATCCCTCCCCCACCCCCCGGAGGAGGACCGGGGGGTCTGCACTGGTCAACTTGTAACATCTCTGCCGCTGGTTCTCCGGACTCCAGCGGTAGCCACCAAGGTTATTTTCGTAAACGAAAACTGAAACTAAGACTAAAACTATTGGTCAAAAAACATTTTCGTAAACTGAAATAAAATTTAAAAATCTGAATAAATAAAAAACTAAAACTAAACGAAACTAACTACTCTTACTAAAAAACTAACTGAAATAAAATAATAATTATCAAAAATAAATATTCGTTTTCGTTATTAATAAGCTCTCTTTAATGTGGTGTAAAATCTGACTGTGGCGGTTGAGGGAGTGTCCAAGCGATCTGAGGAGATTAACCGCTGTCCTGTGACGGACGCGTGCAGACAGGCAACACATCCAGTCCTAAACGGCAGTTCACAAAGAATCAATGCGTCCGTGGCAGTGAAATGGGAAATAACACAAGGTAATGAGATGCACGTTGAACTTCTTTTAACTTAAGCTCACTGTTTTAGAATGCCGTTTCTTACGCGACGAGAGACGCAGGCGCAAAAGTCAGCAACTAGTAGCCAGTACTAGCCTACTGTGCGTTTGAGATTTCATGTTTGCATAATATTGACAGCCTCAAAGGTGTTATCATAATCATTTACATTATATTATATTATTATCTGTGTGGAGACATTTCCCCACAGAGTAGGAAATACCAGGACACACACACATACGATTGTTTCACTATATAAGTGAGGACATTGCATGGACTTCCATTGATTTATATCAGGTTAATGATATTTTATATTCCCTAACCCAATCCCTCTCCCTAAACCTACCCATCCCAAGAACGTGCAAAACAACAGATTTAAATAAAAACATGTTTTGGCCGATTTATATGCCTTTTTAACTAGTGAGGACCAGTCAAATGTCCTTACTAGTCAGTTATCATAATATTTTACTAGATAAGTGAAGACATTGGCCCCCTTTACAATTATAGCACAACAAACACACACACACACGCACACGCACACACACACACACACACACACACACACACACACACACACAACAGTGTGTGTTGGCTGTATTCAGATGACTTTAGCAGTGGTCTCACACTGCTAGCCTACATTGTACTACTGAAGAAATTAAAAAAAATTAAGCTTTTAATTGTTTAACAATATTTTATCTTTGTTATGAATGAGTTTGTCTGGAATTTATAATTTTTACTTTTATATTTTACTTTGCATTTATTTTGTTCTTTAAGATAGGCTAATACTCAGAGGATCTATGTCAAAAATATCAAATATAATTTTTTAATATCAAAATATAATTTATTTTATTTTTAATCTCCAGATCGTTGTTTGTATAGGTCAGAGTTAGACTCAAGCTTTTTTGCTCAAAGGTGAAGACCCAACTTTATACATGTTTTGTAAGACCGTCCTGGGTTTAAACAATAATGCTTGTTTATTATTAATAAGTTATTTCACTTAAGGATGTTTAGTAAGATTAAACTCTAAAATAAGCTGATAACATCACTGTTTTCTCCAGTACGACTGCACAGCCAATCTAATTTTGTCGCAATATTATCCTGTTTGACACTGTGAAGCTGCTTTGACACAATCGTGATTGTAAAAGCGCTATATAAATAAAGCTGATTGATTGATTGATTAATCTGTGCAAACATTCAACTTTGCTGAAATTAAAAACCCTTGATTTGGTCTCTACACTTCATTATGGTAACTCTGCTAAACTATAATTACTAAAACTGAAACTAAATAAATAAAAACTAAATAGAAATGTATTTGCAAAATAAAAACTAAACTAAAACTAGCAAAACCATTTGTAAAACTAATTAAAACTAAACTGAAATTGGTAGCAAAATTGAAAACGATAATAAAATAAAAACTAATTTCAAAAAGCAAAACTATAATAACCTTGGTAGCCACTTCACAAAAAGAGCAGTTTCCTCTCTCTCTGGGCCCCAAGAGGGTCAGGTTGGCAGTGTGCGACGCCCACGGGCCTTGTCACTCCTTTCCTCCCCTCCCTTCACCAGGGGGCAGCAGTGTGGGGCTCGAGGACGCCCCCGGGCCTTCTCACCCACATGCTGCCTCTCCTTGGAACACTCAGTCAACACTCTGGGCCGCCCCCGGGCCTCCCGAGTCGGGGCTAAGTGCTCCACCTCCCTGCCTTCGGGCAGTCGGCGGCAGAGTGGGCTTCGAAGATGCCTCCGGGCCTTCTCACCCACTCTCTGTCCAAACCAGGAGTGTTCGGGCAACACTTCGGGCCGCCTCTGGGCCTCCCGAGTCGGGCCAGAGCACTCCGCTTCGCTGCCCCACCTCCGGGCACGTCTGTGGTGCCGTTGGTCCCGCTTGCACGGTCTCTGGGGGCCTGGCTAGGTCTCTCCAGGCCGTCTCGCTGGCTCATCCGTACCATCAGACTCGGCTACGCCATTCAGTTCGCGCGCCGGCCGCCCAAGTACAAGGGCATCCTCTTCACCTCCGTGTGAAGCAGCGATGCTCATGTCTTGAGGTCAGAGATCGAGGTCCTACTGGAGAAGCGATCGACCTGAAGGATGCGTACTTCCATGTGTCTATTCTCCCTCGACCTATGTTTTGCGTTCGAGGGGAAAGCATATCAGTACAAGGTCCTGCCTTTCGGGCTGTCCCTGTCACCCCGCGTCTTCACGAAAGTCGTAGAGTCAGCCATTGTTCCGCTCAGAGAATGCGGCGTTCAGATCCTCAACTACCTCGACGATTGGCTGATGCTAGCCCAGTCGAAGGACCAGTTGTAAGAAACACAGGGACCTGGTGCTCAGTCACCTCAGCCGGTTGGGCCTTTGGGTCAACCGGGGGAAGAGCAAACTCTGTCCTACACAGAGGATCTCTTATCTCGGTATGGAGTTGGACTCGGTCAACCGGACTGCGTGCATCACAGAGGAGCGAGTCCAGTCGGTGTTGAACTGCTTGAATATGTTCAGAGGCAGGACAGCGGTCCCACTGAAATTCTTTCAGAGGTTCCTGGGGCATATGGCATCTGCAACCGCGGTAACGCCGCTCGGATTGCTTCATATGAGACCGCTTCAATGCTGGCTCAATGGCCAAGTCCCGAGCTGGGCGTGGCAGAGCGGTCAGTACCGGGTCCCAGTGACTCCTTACTGCCGCAAAACCTTCAGCCCGTGGTCCAACACTTCGTTTCTCCGCGCCGGGGTGCCCCTAGAACAAGTGTCCAGGCATGCAGTGCTGTTCACGGATGCCTCGGCCACCGGCTGGGGGGCCACGTACAATGGGCATGCAGTTGCCCATTGCCAGTGGTATTATTCCCTGGCCGGGGGTACCCTCGGCACAGATGCACTGGTACACAGCTGGCCCCGGGACCTACGCAAATATGCGTTTCCCCCAGTGAGCCTGCTTGCACAGAGGAGGACAAGGAGCAGGTCTTGCTAGTTGCGTCCTACTGGCCCAACCGGACCTGGTTCCCAGAACTATCTCTCCTCACGACTCCTCTCCTCCTTGGACCATTCCCCTGAGGAAGGACCTTCTTTCTCAGGGACGGGGAACTCTATGGCACCCGCGTCCAGACCTCTGGAATCTTCATGTCTGGTCCCTGGACGGGACGCGGAGGTTCTAAATGGACTACCACAAGCTGTCGTACATACCATCGCTTCGGCTAGAGCCCCCTCTACGAGGCGCCTCTATGCTCTGAAGTGGAACCTGTACGTTGAGTGGTGCGCTTCCACCGGGAAGACCCCCGAAGGTGTTCGATTAGTGTCGTGCTTTCTTTCCTGCAAGATGGGTTGGAGCGAAGGCTGTCTCCCTCCACACTCAAAGTATATGTTGCCGCAATAGCGGCATACCACGATGCAGTAGAAGGTAATTCCGTGGGGAAGCACGACCTAATCGTCAGGTTCCTCAGGGGTGCGAGGAGATTAAATCCTCCTCGCCCTACCTCGATACCCTCTTGGCATTTAGCTCTAGTGCTGAGAGAACTTCAGAGCCCTCCCTTCAAGCCTTTGGTGTCTTGTGAGCTTAAGATATTGTCAATGAAGACAGTGCTCCTGACCGCATTGGCCTCTATCAAGAGGGTAGGGGACCTGCATGCACTTTCGGTCAACGAATCGTGCCTAGAGTTTGGGCCCGATAACTCTCACGTTGTCCTGAGACCCTGGCCTGGATATTTGCCCAAGGTTCCTACCACTTCCTTTCGAGAACAGGTAGTGAACCTGCAAGCGCTGCCTTTGGAGGAGGCAGACCCAGCCCTGGCTGTGCTGTGTCCGTTCCGCGCTCTTCGCGCTTACATCGACCGGACCCAAAGCTTTCGGTCTTCGTCTGTTACGGAGGCCAGCAGAAGGGAAAGGCTGTCTCCAAGCAGAGGTTAGCCCTCTGGATAGTGGATGCTATAGTCTTGGCTTACCAGTCCCAAGACGTGCCTTGCCCGTTCGGTGTAAGAGCACACTCCACTAGGAGTGTTGCTTCTTCCTTTGCACTGGCTCAAGGCGCCTCGCTGACAGACATATGTAGAGCTGCGGGTTGGGCGACACCTAACGCCGCATTCACACGGGGCGTAGGCGTTAACGCTGGACGGAGGGCGTGGCTGAAGCTGGGTGCTGACGCGATCGTCATAGTGACAACAGCCAATCACATTAACTTGCCGCTTGGACCAAAACACAACACAAAAAAGCGCCTTTTTTGGTTGTATGTGCGAGTGCGATTGCCCGTGTAGTTGTTGTCAGCGCACTGCACAGGTGCACGAAGCTGTTAAGTACATTAAATCCTGAAAAAGCGCCGACAGCGGGAAGAATATCACGTAGTGGTCCAGGAGCTGCGTCTGGATTTTTAACGGTCTATGGTCTGGATGGTTCACGGAGCAGTAATGAACGCAATTGGCTATTGTCTGCTGTAGGATATTTGCATACGGCGATCTGATTGGATGACGCCTGCGCTGGCGCTTGAAAAGTTGAGAATTCTTCAACTTCTGCCGCTTGCAACGCGAGTGAAGCGCCGCGGCGGAACCCACAATTCAGTTCGGCAACGGATGATGTCACCCATTCAAAGTAAATGGGAAGCGTTAACGCCTACGCCCCGTGTGAATGCGGCATAACACGTTCGCTAGATTCTATAGCCGCTGTGTAGAGCCGGTATCTTCCAGCATCCTCGGCCCCAGTGGCCAGGAGCGTTAAGTGCCCGCTCTAAGTGTCGGCTTGCAAACGCCACTCCCGCCCGCTGGGCCGGATACGTGCGTCTATTGTGTCCAGTTGTGTCCCCGGGAAACCAGCTAACCCTGTCGAGCTCCTCCGTCACCCCTTCGGTGTCAGACGTTGCGGACCGTCTGACACCAGGCCTGCACCTGTATGCTTGTGAAACGTGGTTGTAGGCTGGGTTCCATATGTAGCGGTTCCCTGACGGCAACCCCATATGTGTATTCTTCCACGGTATCAGCTAACCTTCGGGCTAGCCCCGTGTCTTTCCCTGGACAGAGCTCGCTCTGTCATCTCTGGGCGTGTTCTTTCCCCCCTACATTTAGGTTGGAACCACCCCAGAGACTGCCATATGTTGCACTACCCTGTAGGCTAGTCCTTATATGTACTCTACCACCATGCCTCCGGGGCCGTGGTCCGCAGCGTTCCATCTTCCGAGACGGGCACGCTTTCCCAGCGTTATCCAATAGTCATTCTGAGTGGGTCTTGCAGAAACAGCAGTGACTGTACTCCCTGCTTAGAGCCCTGACTTCTGTACCATACTAGATGGTAAGTTTGTGCTCAAGCAGGGTGCTGGAAGGGCCAGCATCCTGGCGTTTTCCATAGGGATCCCATTCGTCGGTTCAGTTCTGACGTACGTCGAACGTGACCGACTGAAAGGGAACGTCTCGGTTACGTATGTAACCCTCGTTCCCTGAAGGAGGGAACGGAGACGTACGTCCCATCGCCAGGTACTGTGCTTCCGCTGGAAGTCCGGTCACTAGTCGGCTCCTCAGCAGGAAAAGCGCTGATCTACCATTCCACTTCCTGTTTTATACCCGCGCTGCAGGGCGGAGCGTGGAATGCGTGGATCGCACGCCAAATTTCATTGGCTCGTTTTTAAACACTCGAAGTAGGATTGGTCTCTAAAGTAAGATCCCATTTGTCGGTTCAGTTCTGACGTACGTCTCCGTTCCCTCCTTCAGGGAACGAGGGTTACATACGTAACCTAGACGTTTTTAACCGCAAAGGCTGCGATTACAGTCTGGTCAGGTTACACGCAAGCAAGAAGCATCAGCTTTGCATGATATGCCTACAGGGAAGAACAGTTTGTTTTTAATCGATCTAATATTGTGTTGGTCATACAATTGGGGAGGGAGAAAATATCCTTTCTCTAAAAATACTGGACCATGATAATGGCACTTCGTTTGTTTTAGAAACACCCGTATTTTGCTTGCTTCTAATTCCCCTCTCTCTCTCTTACACACACATACAAATCATAAAATAACATTTCATAATTTAGAAAGGTTGATGTGAATCACAAATTCATTTTTCGTAGGCTTCATCGCACAGAATATGCACTGTGAGAAACTTTGCTTGATGTTGCTTACAGTGTGTTGCCCAGCCATATTTTCCTTACAAATGCACTATGAAGGCTTTGTGTCGTTTGTAATGCAGTGTGCTTATATATTAAAAATAGAAAACCTGACAGAAGTCTTTCAGTTTCAAATGTTCGCGCCGCGCTTTGTGGAGTGCTCACGTATGTGTATATATATGCATCTCAGATTGCTTTTATAACGCAAAATTAATGTAAACACAGTCAGTAATGTTTTAAGGGATTAAATAGACAGGACAAACCACATCTTATATCATATATTTTAAAGGAGATCTATGCATTAGTGTGAATGCAAATCTCCTGCTGTATATGATGTCATTAAAATAATCAAACAACAGTAAAGACGAGAAAATTGCTTATCTTTGTTGAATAGTACAGAAGATAAAGAGCTGAAAAAAATAATTGCGTATTAAATTGCAATCACAATATAGTTTTTTTTAAATTGCAATAAGACTATTTTCCAAAATCATTCAGCCCGACCTCCCATATTTCAAGTGATCTGAAGAATGCATGCTGCTCACTAAAGGTAGTTTCTTGCTCTAAATCTAACATCAGAAAGACACTGGACTCCAACATTGGACTCATGGTGAAATCAGGTTGATGTCAAAACCCAACATTGACTTGATATCAACCTCCAACATTGGATAGACATGGAATCCCTGTCATTTTATACTTTAAATGCTGTGTGGGTGTTAACATTGATATTTAGCAGGTTTTGGTTACAATAGCTAAAATGTTGATATTTAACGTTAATATGATGCCATGAGATGTTGTTATTATGAAAACCATCAGATGTTGGGTTTTGGTTACTGTACCTAAAATGTTATTCTTAGTGTTATTCTTTATTTTTTATTTATTATTTATACTTTTTTAATGTAAATCATATTACTTTTTATGAGTTGTGAATTTAACTAGTAGATGATAAAATGGGTGAAAAAGGAGACCTTGCATAAACACTTATTTTTAATGCTGTCATATAATTAGGGGTTAAGCATGGAAGATCAAGTTTTTGGCTTTATTAATTGTTTTTTTCTCCTTGTTTAGAGCCAAAAATCTTCTGTTCAGCACCTGTTGTGGCAAACCGATGGGTAAAACGTGGAGAGAGGACAGAGTACGAACCCCAAGAGACCGTAACCATCACCTGCAGTAAAGGATTTGATCTGATTGGCTCATCAGTGGTCACATGTGGACCAGATGGCAAGTGGCTGAACTTGCCTGAGTGTTGCCATAAAGGTAATTTAGGCTGTTTTTACACTGCAGCTGAAATCACATACTTCCCTAAGGCTAAAATTAGTCTGTGACAAAAACAATTCACAGTACTCATAAAAAAGTTGACAAAATGTACTTTGATGACCTACAATTTCCGGTGAGATATTACATTTTACTATCCCATGATGCCATGAGTGAGATTTTGTTAATGGTGGTGAAATGACGTAACTGACACTGGTAGGTCAGGAAATTATGTCAAAATGGCGGATATGTTTAATATGTAGTATGTTCGGATAACATATATGTAACGGCTAGCAAGTAGATTCTGTGCAAGTAAACCTCACTCCTCTGATCTCAAGAGATCAGGGTAAGACGAAAAAAACGGTTTGGAAAATGGATTCATGTTGTACATTCTCATTATATAATTGTGTAAATCTTGAACACAAAAATGTTACGGACAGCAGCTTTAATATTGTCACATAACAAATCTGCTTCAAATTGAATTAAAAATGAAATTACAACATTAAAATAAAAATGGAAAGTGTGTACAAATATTATCAAATCATGAATATAAATAATAAATAATTGGGAATCATGTTCATCAAAACAGTGCACATTCAATTTCTCTTAAAAACTGAAAGCACTCTTTGTTCATTGCCCGTAATGTTTTTGTTCCTCTTTATTTATGTAATTCTTTTAATTTATTTATTTGTACTTTTTATCTAAAATGTATTACTTTTTATGAGATGTGATTTTCACTAGTAGATGATAAGATGGGTGAAAAACGAGAACTTGCATGAACACTTGCTTTTAAAAGTGTAATATAATTAGGGGTGAAGCATGGAAGTTTTTGGCTTTATGAATTGTTTTTTTCTCCTGGTGTAGATATCTTCTGTCCAGCACCTTCTGTGGCAAACCGGTGGGTAAAATCTGGAGAGAAGACACAGTACAAACCCCAAGAGACAGTAACCATCATCTGCAGTAAGGGATATACTCTGGTTGGCTCATCAGTGGTCACATGTGGATCAGATGGCCAGTGGTCGCACTTGCCTGAGTGTTGCCTTTAAGGTAATTTAGGCTGTTTTCACACTGCATCTGAAATCGCACACTTCCCTAAGGCTAAAAACAGTCAGAAGAATTCACAGTACTCATAAAAGAGTTGGGGAAAATGTACTCTGATGACCTCTCAGATAGCATGGTGACATTGATACAATGTGGAGTTTTGATCCAAAACATCATTTTAGATAAGATTGACATTTCAATGTTTAAAGTATGTTGGATCAGCATAAACATTGTGATGAAAGTCAACAGCACTCATGGGTAGAGACAATAGCTGTGTCCCAATGTGAAGCATTTACATTACATTACAGTGGCACTATGACGGCTATCTCAGTGTGAAGGCTGCATTAAGTGTGATTGCGTCACAGCGGCGCAATGAAGGCTGTCCCAATTTGAAAGCTGCACCTTCCTAAGCCCGCACAAAAATCACAAATATGCAGATTTAATTATGCCAAAGCTGATTGAACACTGGCGAAAATATTGCTTCAGAATAAATTACATTTACACACAAATAAAATCTAACTTTTTTATGGACAAGTACATTATTTACTCAGACAAGCACAAGAACGAGGCCTGAAAAGCCCATGAAGGTCGAGCCCTGAAAGTAATTAAATAAAGACTTGGACGTAAATATATAAATGAAAAAAAATATTGTAACAGTTACATTTAACATAAGAAATAAACTGTTAACAAATAGTTGGTAATGATTAAATATTTAACCTTGGGCTATATTTAGTGTATGGTCCAGTTTCCCATCTTTGCAGGCTTTGAAGCATGTCAAAATCCAATAAAAACAAATAAAAGACAGCTCCAGATTGAACGCACGCTGTGAATTTATGCTGCGGACGCGATTACCTCAGCTCTCTTCACCAGAGCTCATTCAGCTCATTCATCACGATAAATGTAATCGGACTCCTGCTGCGTTTGTGCCATGACACTCGCTCGGCAGTTCACTCAAAATTTGAACAGACATGTTCAGTTCCCATTAAGTCGGTCACTCTCAACGCCACATCAGAGTACAGACAAATAGGAATTTTACTCGCAAGAGCCAATCTACTTCGAGTATAACAATGAGCCAATACACATTGGCATGCAATGATTGCACCGGGTGCTCATGCCACGTACTGCAGGTATAAATGAGACACAGGGGATTGCATCAAATTATGCTTTTGCTTCGGAGATGAGTGGTATAGGGTTATGCCAGACATTACTCCTCAATGGGAACCAGCCCCCGGGGAACCCTCACCCCTTCCGCACTCCGCAGCCAGTAGAGCTGCCATTGGAACGTGGTGGGCCGTCCTCGAGATGTGCATACGAGGATACGAGGCCGTCCTTGTATCCTTCGGGGCTCCCTGCGATGAGGAGATGTCCGTTGCTGCATCGGAGGGAGGGTCAGAGTCTTCCGGCTGCAGCGGCAGTAATGCCGCCGGCTTGATTCATATGAGACCGCTTCAGCCTTGGCTTCACGCTTCACGGCCGAGTCCCAAGATGGGCGTAGCAACGCGACACTCACTGGGTCAGCATCACACCGGCCTGTCGCCAAACCTTCAGCCCGTGTATAGACTCCTCATTCCTTTAGGCCGGAGTGCCTCTAGAACAGATGTCCAGGCATGCTGTGGTTTTCACGGATGCCTCTGCAGGTGTGCCACCTGCATTGGCACATCGATTGCCTCGAGTTGCTAGCACATCGTGCTCTGAGCTGCCTCGAAGGCCGGTTACAGGGCAAAGATCTATTGGTCCGTATGGACAAAACTGTGACCACTGCGTACATCAACCATCACCTGTTTGCCTCCCCAGAAACATCTGACTGCCAGTGGTTTTATTCGCTGACTGAGGACACACTCAACCTGGATGCACTTGCACACAGTTAGTCTTGGGGCCTGTGCAAATATGCGTTTCCCCCAGTGAGCCTTTACACAGACACTGCACCTTATGTTCTCTCCAGAAACAAAATCTGTGAATCCTCCACCTCCCTCGGTGCCAGTCGTGGCGGAGTGTCTGGCATCAGGCCCCTCTCCGCTGAATCCTTGAGAACCGGTTTTGGGCTTGGGCTATGTGAGTGACCCTGCGTGGATCCCACATATTTTTGCACGGTTGCTCCTCTCGGAAACTTTCTCTTGAGAGAGCCCTCCCCTCTCTGGGATAGGGCACCCGCACTTCAACAGGCCTCGGCTCAGCTTTGTACTCCACATAACTCCTTCGGGGTACGATGTGGGCTCCGCTGTTGCCCCTTTCACCAGGGCACACTTTCCCAGTGTTATCTAATAGTCACTGAGCGGGTCATGCAGAACAGCAGTGATGGAATTCTCTGTGCGGCTCAAAGTAACATATTTTAGCAACTGTGGGAAAGTGAATTGCTCATAACTGGCACAATAGCGATATATAAACATACATATCTATTGGTACAATATGCATCATATGACTAAACATGCATTGTTTTCAAATACCTTAACATTCCACGCTACGATGCAAAGACGTCTTAAAAAAGTTTTTGTTGACTTAAAACGGTGTCTCAGTGTGGACAGAAGGCCAAAACGGAGAGAAAAAGATGCGTTTTCAAAGGAAAACATATTAGTGTGGTCATGGACATAGAAGCATTAATAGATTTTAGAGAACTAGAATACATACTTAATTTAATGGTACTATAATAATTTTTAAGTGAATCACTTTCTGTGATTAGTACTATAATAACATGCTTGAATGTGACTATGACAACTGAATTGACGTTCTTAAGTAACATCATGCTTTTTTCTTTCAGATTACAAAGAACCCAAAGAAAAGAAGCTGTCGTCTCATTCAAGCTAGATTTTTTTTAACCTGTTAACCTGCGAGGATGTCGACGCACTTAAACTTTTTTTGATTAAATTCAAAATTACTTAAGTAATTACTTTGACCAACTATACATTATTAAGACTAAAGTTCCAATTTTTTACCTCTTGTTTTATTCTCAAATTCTCACATTCAGAAAAAACTCAAGATTTAAAAGTGTGCACTCTGATGTGCTGTGTTTTCAGTTCATGCAGACAGCCTGAGGGCGCACTGATGCACATTCAGTCCATTTATGGTACTCACGAAGAACAGGCAGACCATGCAACATTCCATGAACTTTCTGACATAAAAAAAAGATTCCAGAAATCGATATAACGTGCATATTTGAAGACAATAAACAAACAATCATGAGAATATATGTTTTGTCTGTGTTCTTTATGCCATGTTGGGTGTTTTCATAATAGTTTATATTTATGTATCCAAGCTTCTGTATCGGGTTTGCCTAAACACTTTCAGATAATAAAATAAATGAAAATGAGACTTGGAACTTTCATGAACTGTGCACTTTTCTCCCACATCTTTACCACATGTTCTGCAGGGACCAACCGAAACCTCATGCACATATCCATCCTCTCTTGCCTACGGCAAGTCCCAAAGGACAGAATGTATAACACACACACATAAATGTAACATCCCTATAACCTTAACTTGGATAGAGAATTTAATCTGTTACATAAGTCCTACCCCCCTAAAATAAATGTTACTTTTTATTCGGCCAAAACAATGAGGGATAGAACAAAAAAACAGAAACAAGAATAATACTCAATAACGAGACTAAATAATGTTATAACATTTCCTCTCATTTTGGTCAACAAAAATGAAGGGATATTTTAGCATATTTTTTATTTTGTAAACCACATTTAGTATTGTTTTATTGGTCAACAATATTGAATTTCACATTTTATTATAGTTACTGTCACATAACCAGCATTTACGTTTCATCTCGTCTCGATTTCATCACGTGATAAAGGTTCGTTGACAACGATATTTAGTCATCATTTTCTTTCAAAGCAACACTACAAAACGCATCCTTATTCTGGGGTTTAATTTTAAACCTGCTGATTGTATTCTAGAAAACACTTCTTTTGGATGAGTCAAATGTTCTTTGAATGTTCCGCTATAAATCAAAATAGTGTAGTGGCCTGGCCCTTTAAGTCCTTTCGCTATCTCTACTGTTCTTGTTGCTTATTGGTTGCTAAGTTACGCACCGCTCAGTTTAGAGCGTGAAGTTACGCTAACTAGTTAGTTGTTTTTTGAGAGGTAGCTCGCGTGCTCATTGCACGTCGGAATACTGCCGTCAGTGCCGGAGCAAGAGCTTTGTCGTTCTGTGCATTCATCCAAAAGCAGCAGCACGACAACAGGTGTCAGAAGTGTGAATTTCATCTGAATGTGTTTGAAACTCTGTGGATTAACCCATGATGATATCGGATATTGGCCAAAAAAGACGGCAGTAAATGTTAGCGCTTTACCAGGCTGTGCGGGCGAGTAAGTTGATTTCACTGTGTCCCGTCCCGTCATAATAAAAGTCCCGGTACTCGCGAGCCGTGTGTTTGTATAACAATCATTCCAGCGGCTGTGCACAACACTAGGTCCTGCTCTGTTTTACACTACAGTAACGTTAATTACTGCATCCATGAACATGATTTCTGCCCGAGTCCTATTTTCCACCAGGTGTGAGGTGAAGACCACATGTCCCAAAATACTGAGCTTACACCTGGTATCATCAAAATACGCCTTTGTTTAGAATAGGTGCCCTCCAGTGGAAGGAAAGTTGCATAGTGCACCTTTAAGAAAAACAAATACTCCTGGAGGACATCTTTCAGAGTTATTTACTGAAAAAAGACAACTTGGCAGAAAAAGAAACGCGCTATTCCTTAAGACCAGGCAGGAGGCGTGACTTAAGTCGCCATCACCGCATCCGATGAGAACCGCGTATATATGTGTGTGTGTTTGTGTGTGTGTGTGTTTGGTATATATTTATATATACCACCAAATATATATATTAGGGCTGGGATAAACGATTATTTTTTAAACGATTAGTCTAGCGATTATTTTTTCGGTGCATCGATTAATCTAACGATTTTTTTCCCTGTCCGATTCGGTTATCTCCCCATTAATTGCCTAATAGCAATTTATACATGTTGATTTTATTATCTGAATGAAAAAAATAATTCCTTAACATTGCAATATATGTTTATTGCTCTTAAAATTCCAAAGTAAGACTATACAAGAGCAATGCATTCAATAAAACCTTGAAAACATAAAGTACACACACAAACACACACACACACACACACACGCACACAAAATAAATAAGTATAAACCAACAACAAAGAAACACAATATACAATTTTTCTATGTATGCAACTCAACCTACAGGCTATGCCCATCGATTAAATATCAACAAGTTGGTTAATCAAATCCAGGGACACACTGCAAGCGTGAGCGTCTCGGCTGCGTGGCGTGTCCGTTTTTGTTTCGGCTCACATGTTAACAGGTTGAAGTTTGCACACTGCCTGTGACGCAGAGAAAACGCCATGCAGCCCCGTGGCTGACCCGCAACAGAAACGCCATGCGCATCCGCGGAATGACAGTGAAAGCAGTTACATGTGGAGTGCATTATGGGCGCCAATATTCCGTTTAAAACCAGAATAGTCCTGGGATGAAACTGCTCACTTAGAGGATAGGTACCCTCGGTCACAGATTAGACATTGCCCGATGCTTTCACTTGATGCAAACGTTTGTTTTTGTGATTAAAATACATAAAATATTACCAAAACATCTGTCTTCCTGTGTGCAGAAATTTGTTTATGTAGCCGTGACAAAAAAACGAGTGCGCGCCAACCCGCAAGCCTTGCACTTCTGAAAGTCTGAGGAGCCACTCGTGTTGCTACCATAGATATACAAAATAAATAATATACTTAATTACATAATATACTTTATTATGTATATCTATGGTTGCTACTACTCTCCGGCACCGCCATCTTTATTTTGCGTCTGACGAATCGATGCGCATATTTTGCGTCGACGTATTTTTTGCGTTGACGTCATCGATGACGTCGACGCGTTGTCCCAGCCCTAATATATATTTGGTGTTAGACACCGAAATAGTGAGCATGGCTCCCAGCTACTGCCACCTACTTCTTTGAACAAAGACACCATTCCTCAGCATCAAGGCCAACCCATTTTTCAAGAGGGTCCCAGAGCAAATCTCGCTATTTTTGATGGTACAGGGGACTGGGAATCATTCCTAGTACCATTTGAACGGCAGGCCAGAAAGTATGGATGGAGTGGAGCCCACAGGGTGGATTATTTACATGAATGTCTGAGAGGAGCAGCAATTGAGTATGTCTGTTCACTTCCTGAGCATATTCGAGAAGACTAACTAGCTAGCTTAGCTTAGCAGCTAACTTAGTGTTTTAGTCAACGAGACCCCCCAACCACAATTAGAAGGAAACTGGGAGAACTCCGCCAGTTCAAAGAGTTGGCAGCAGAGTTTGCAGAGGAGGTACAACGTCTAGTCGCCTTAGCCTACCCTGGTGTGGACCTTGATCTGCAAGACCAACTTGCTTGCAACTTGCAACTTCGTAACCAAAAGTTGGCTTATGAAGTAATGAACAAGGATCCTTATTCATTAGTGGGGGCTTGTAGAGGCCCATGAGCACAATTATTGAGCCACCATGGGGCGTGATGTTGATGCAAAGAGCAGAGCTAGATGCATTTCCTGGGCAGATGATGATGACATGTTCATTGAAACACCAGCAACCTCTCGTAGGGTGCATAGTCCAAGATACGTCATTGCAGACCAGCTAGCTTTTCTCATAAAGAAAACTG
Source organism: Pseudorasbora parva (assembly GCF_024679245.1). Taxonomy (NCBI): domain Eukaryota; kingdom Metazoa; phylum Chordata; class Actinopteri; order Cypriniformes; family Gobionidae; genus Pseudorasbora; species Pseudorasbora parva. The sequence continues at coordinate 9,487,560 of NC_090177.1, read as the reverse complement.
CATTCCTAAGAGAGACAGGGGAGAGAATAAGCAAGAACTATGTGACTGCTGAACAGTTTCATCTACTGATGAAAAAAGATGGAACAGTTGCAATACTGTGGCTAAAGAAGAACCAAGAAAGCTGGAGGAAGCAAATCAGAAAAGTAGGCGAGGGTGGTCTCCATCACAAAGTAGTGTAGCACAAACCAGATCCTACTCACCAAGACCCAGCCGTGCTGGAGTGGGTTTGTGCTATCAATGTGGTGACGAAGGACACTTTCACAGATTTGTGAATATGGACAAAAATTCAAAATTACGACAGTGTATACTATTACATAAAATTGAACTTATTCAATTATCACAACCTCAAAATGGACAAAAATTACGACAGTGTATACTATTACATAAAAGTGAAATTATTAAATTATAACAACTCAAATTGACAAAAAATACAACAGTGTATACTATTAAATCAAATTAATTTATTAAATTATAACAAACTCAAAATGGGCAAATTTTAAATTATGACAGTGTATACTATTACATAAAAGTGAATTTATTCAATTATTACATGAAGTCAAAATGGACAAAAATTCTAAATTACGACTGTGTATGCTATTAAATAAATGTGAATTTATTCAATTATTACATGAAGGTAAAATGGGAAAAAAGTCTAAATTACGACAGTGTAAACTATTACATAAAAGTGAATTTATTCAATTATCGCATTCAGTAAAAATGGACAAAAATCACAAATTATGACAGTGTATAGTATTACGTAAAAGTTAATTTATTCAATCATTACATAAGGTCAAAATGGACAAAAAATCTATATTGCGAACAGTGTATACTATTACATAAAGGTGAATTTATTAAATTATCACAAACTCAAAATGGACAAAAATTCTAAATTACGACTATGTATACTATTACATAAAAGAGGAAATTATTTAATTATCACAAAGTAAAACTGGACAAAAATCCAAAATTACAACAGTGTATACTATTACATAAAAGTAAAATTATTCAATCATCACAAGAAGTCAAAATGGACAAAAATGTGAAAAATACAACCTTGTATACAATTCAATAAAAGTGTATTTATTCAATTATCACATGAAGTCAAATGGACGAAAATCGTCTCAGTTACATATGTAACCCTCGTTCCCTGAGGAGGGAATGGAGACGTAACGTCAGTAACTGACGAATGGGGGTTTCGCCTAGAAGCCCATCATCTTCGAGATCTTAGAAAATGCCCAATGGCAGTGCCAATGCCATGGGCATGCAAGATTTGCATGCGTAACTCCGCCTACCACATGGGTATAAGGAAGTAGCTGGCATGATCGTATTATGTTTACCTGCTGAGGAGCCAAGACTGAACTCTCGGCCGTTCCAGCGGTACAGCGGATGTAGCAGCGGGACGTTACGTCTCCGTTCCCTCCTCAGGGAACGAGGGTTACATACGTAACAGAGACGCTCCCTTTCGTTCAGTCACTCCGACGTAACGTCAGTGACTGACGAATGGGGGTCCTAATGTAATCACGCCACTCGGCTGTCTTCCAGTGCCCTGTGCAAGCGTGAGTGCCCTGATGCAAGATAGTACGGTCGAAGGCCTCCACTTACAGGAATATCAAGGTACACTGGGAGGCATATTCCAGGTGGAGATATGCGCCATAGTGCCTACCCGTAAGGAGGACTTAAGAATACACATATGACCCGCTAAGGGCTGCATACGGAAGATCACTGGGGTACCAGCCGCAGGTGGATTTTTAACCCCAGGAGGTGGCAGGCTTGCCAAGGGAAGACACCCGCTCAGGGAGGCTTACGGTGGAAATACACATGTGGGGGTCACCGGAGGGGAACCATACACATGGGGCACCTGGCCGGACATGAGTGTCTGGGCTGAATAGGGCAGACTTACTGGCGTCGGCAGTGCTGGAGGAGCTCAGGGCTTTCGGAGAAGCTCACCTGAGAAGAATATTGCACGTATCCAGTCCGTGGAGTGGAATGGCAAACAAGCAAAGACACCTGAGCCGATCCATTACCGGCCACTTGTAGAGGCGAGTACATAGTCGGATACAGGCTCCACTCTGAGATTGTAAAATCTGGCGAATATGTTCGGTGTCGCCCAGCCTGCAGCTCCGTAGATGTCTGTTAGCGGAGCGCCATGTGCTAAAGCCCAAGAGGAGGCCACACTCCGGTGGAATGTGCCCTATCCCCAAGGGGACATGGGCGCCCCTGTTGCTGATATGCCAAAACAATGGTGTCCACTATCCAGTGGGACAACCTTTGCTTTGAGAGAGCCTTCCCTTTCAGCTTCCCACCATAACAGACAAAGAGCTGGTCTGAGGTCCTGAAATAATGCGTCCTGTCTACGTAAGCGAGGAGGGCGCGTACTGGACAGAGCAGTGCCAAGGCTGGGTCTGCCTCCTCCAAGGGCAGCGCTTGCAGGTTCACCACCTGGTCTCTGAACGGAGTGGTGGAACCCTGGGGAAAATATCCAGGCCGGGGTCTCAGGATCAAGTGAGAGTCACCCGGCCCGAATTCCAGGCACGCTTCGTCAACCGAAAATGCCTGCAGGTCCCCTACCCTCTTGATGCAGGCCAGTGCGGTCAGGAGCGCTGTCTTCATCGACAAGAACTTAACATCTACTGACCGCCAAGGCTCAAACGGGGCCCTCTGCAGAGCACTTAGAACTACTGAGAGGTCCCAAGAGGGTACGAGAGGAGCACAAGGAGGATGTAGTCTCCTCGCACCCCTCAGGAACCTGATGACCAGGTCGTGCTTACTTACCGGTTTACCGTCCAAGAGGTCATGGTAGGTGGCAATAGCGGCCACATAAACTTTCAGGGTAGAAGGAGACAGCCTTTGATCCAACCCTTCTTGGAGAAATTAAAGCACTGACCCGATCGGGCAGTTCCAGGGGTCATCTTGGCAAGAAGAATACCAGCTGACGAAGAGGTTCCACTTCAACGCATAGGCGTCTCGTGGACTCGGCCCTAGCGGAAGCGATGGTAGCCACCACCGGAGGTGGTAGAGTACTAAAACCTGCCGCGTCCAGTCCAGGAGACACACGTGGAGGCTCCAAAGATCGGTACGCGGGTGCCACAGGGTCCCCCGTCTCTGAGAGAGGAGATCCTGTCTCAGAGGAATCGGCCAGGGAGGGGCTGTCGCAAGGAGTACTAGTTCTGGGAACCAGGTCCGGCCATGCCAATAAGGGGCGACCAACATGACCTGCTCCTTGTCCTCCCTGACCTTGCACAGAACTCGTGCAAGAAGGCTCACTGGGGGAAACGCATACTTGCGTAGGCCCTGCGGCCAGCTGTGCACCAGTGCATCCGTGCCGAGCGTGCCCTCGGTCAGGGAATAGTACAGGCTGCAATGGGACGAGTCGTGGGAGGCAAACAGAGCTACCTGTGCGTCCCCGAACTGATCCCAGATCAGCTGGATCGCCTGGGGATGGAGTCTCCACTCCCCAGGGATTGGCTAAATCCGTGAGAGCTCGTCGGCTGCACAGTTCAGGAACCCCGGGATATGGACAGCACGAAGGGACCTCAGGCTTCTGACTCCATAGCACAAGATGGCGGGCGAGTTGGGACATATGGCAGGAGCGTAGACCGCTCTGGTAGTTGATGTACACTACAACGGCTGTGTTGTCAGACCTGACTAGTACGTGTTGACCCCTCAGCAATGCTAGGAAGGGGTGCAGGGCGAACCATACTGCCAGCAACTCGAGGCAATTGACATGCAGGCGGCGATGGCTCTCTATCCAGGAGCCAGCAGCAGCATGCCCATTCCACCCCAACCTGAAGTGGAAGCATCTGTTGACACAACAACATGCCTGGAAACTCGTTCTAAGGGAACACCTGCCCGTAGAAAACTGAGGTTCGACCACTGGGTGAGTGTCTGTCTGCAGGCAGCTGGGTCGCGCGGACCATCAGGTTCGGCTACGTGATTCAGTTCGTGCGGGCTTCTCTCCGCTTCCGGGGTGTCCACTTCACCCTGGTGGGGCCCAATGCCCCTGGCATGCGTGCGGAGATCACCACCCTGCTGGTGAAGGGCGCGTTTGAGCCCGTCCCTTCAGCCGAGCTGAAGTCTGGCTTCTACAGCCCTTACTTCATTGTACCCAAGAAAACAGGTGGGTGACGACCAATCCTGGACCTTCGCGTCCTGAACCGATCCCTTCACAGGCTTCCGTTCAGGATGTTGACTGCGAAAAGCCTTTTCAAATGTGTTCGTCCGGCAGATTGGTTTGCAGCGATCGACCTGAAGGACGCATACTTCCATGTGTCTGTCCTTTTGTGACACAGACTGTTTCTGCGATTTGCATATCAGTATGCAGTGCTCCCATTCGGGCTAGCTCTGTCCCCTCGCGTCTTTAGGAAGATTGTTGAGGCAGCCCATACGCCACTCAGACAGCAAGGGGTTCACATCTGGGCCTTCAGGTCAACTGGGAGAAGAGCAATCTCTGCCCAGTTGGTTTGGAGATCGACTCGGTCGCCATGTGAGCGCAGCTTACCGGCGAGCATGCGCAGTCACTGCTGTTGCCTCCGTCAAATCGAGAGCAAGAGTGCAGTTCCAGTGAAACTATTTCAGAGGTTCATCTGCAGCCGCGGTGACACAGCTTGGATTGATTCATATGAGACCTCTTCAGCACTGACTTTGCGATCAAGTCCTGAGATGGGCATGGCAGTCTGGCACGCTCCGGGTCCCAGTGACTCGGGCCTGCAGACAGACACAGTGGTCGAACCTCAGCTTTCTACGGTCTGGTATTCCCTTAGAACGAGTTTCCAGGCATGATGTTGTATACAGATGCCTCCACTACGGGTTGGGGTGCCATGTGCAATGGACATGCTGCCGCGCCCTGTCCCAACTCGCCCGCCATCTTGTCTTATGGAATCAGAAGCACCTGAGGTCCCTTCGTGCTGTCCATATCCTGGGGATCCTGAACCGTGCAGGTTTGAGTACCCTACCACCTCCTGTGGTGGCTACCATCACTTCCGCTAGAGCTGAGTCCACAAGACACGTTAAAGGTGGAACCTCTTCGTCACCTGGTGTTCTTCTCACCAGGAAAAATCGGTGTTCTGGTGTTCTTCTCACCAGGAAAAATTGGAAAAATCGGTGATGCCCGATCGGGTCGGTGCTGTCGTTTGTCCAAGAAGGGTTGGATCGAAGGCTGTCTTCTTCCACCCTCAAGGTTTATGTGGCTGCTATTGCCGTCTATCAGATAAACTAAAAGATATTTTACTTCACAGTATCCCTTTTGTAGACATTATCTTAAAGAAACTTAAATAAATCAGAAATGTCTTTTCTAATACATCTTTAACTTTCCAAAACAAACATGATGACTCTTTCTTTTCATTTCTCTGAGGTGTGTATGCATATATTTCATGATCAAAGTTCTAGTCTCTCAGGAGCCTTTGACAATCTCCCTGACCAAGTCAATGCCATTTCAACTGGTGCAGGAAGCACCAAAACTTGGTGTAAACGATTGTGCTGCAGCCGTCTTCCACCCGGCGTCTCCACCTCGTAGGAACGTGGTGTAGGTGCAGTACTAACAACTTTCCCTTTTGTGCTTGTAGGTTTGATCCATACACTCTGTCCCGGCTGGAGAGGTGGTAAGACTTGAATACAGTTTCTCCGGTTGAACGTTTGTTGCTGTTGCAGTTTCAACATGGTATCCTTTTCTCTGAATCTATCAAGATTAGGCCACTGTGGGTGTAACTGTTCCGGTGACTCTGGAACTGGTGTTCTGATTTTCCTCCCCATCAGTAGTTGTGCTGGGAGCTCCTACATGCCAATGTAGTGGCCCTGTAGGCACGCAGAGCTTTGTGGAAATCTCCCTCTTTTGCTAAAAGGGATTTCACAATTCTGACGGCCCGTTCCGCCTCCCCATTGCTACGGGGGTAACAAGGACTGCTTGTCACATGGGTAAAGTCATAGTCCTGTGCAAACTGGGCAAACACAGCTTTAAATCTGGAAATTGTCTGTTTTGCTGATGTGCTGCTCTGCAGAGAGCAAACTTCAATATAGTGAAAGAAATAGTCTATCATGACTAAACTGATCTGCACATGGCTGCAAATTGTCCCTTCTTTTGACATTTTCTATGCTTAAAGTCTTTTGCTGGGCACTCAGTCCATGAAAGGTTTGGGGTTTTGCCACATTTCCCGCACTGTCTTGACTTGTTTGAGGTAGACTGAGGCTGCTGATAATGGCTTCCTCATTGGATTTTTTTTTTTCTTTGAGCGTCTCTTATGAGACTATTTATCATCTATTTGTTCTGGTGATTCAGCTGGCCGTAGAACAGCTTGCTGCTTTTTTTACTTCCTCATGCTACCTCACTTGAACTATAGCTGTAGCTTAATCCAAATATGGCTTGAGCTGCAGTTTTTTGAGATTTTTGAGACGCCCCACATTTTGAGATATTTTGGCCCATTCTGGCCGTGATTCCGATACTTTTGAATAACAATATGGGGGGTTTTATTATTCTGACCTGGCAACCCTGTCTCTCGGTTCGCCCTTCGTGCCGCTTCGTGCGCTTCGTGCACTTCGTGCACTTTGAAGGCGTGGCCAGGCCTGGCCTTCGAAGTGCATGGCCTTCGAAGTGCGCACCCTTCACTTTGGGACACAGCTCATGTATTGTTCCTCTATACTCTTTTAGGACACAACTCACTCAGATAACTTTTTTACTCTTCTTAGTTGCTGCTTAACAACCTTTAACTCTAGCCCCACCATGTGGCCATAACCTGCCAATACAGTCTGGTTTGGTGGTTCTGCAAATAACTTTGTTTCTAGAACTGCAATCTTTTGTAAAGTCTATGGCAGTTTGTGCAGCAAGAAGATTCTTGAAATAAAGTAAATCAAATCAAAAACTAATAATTGTGTTTATGTAATCTGTTTGAAAATGGAGACATGTCCGTCATTATTTTTTAAAATAGCCTATAGTATTACATAAATACAGGTTTTGTTCTGTTCAGATGCTACAAATATATATATGAGGGCGGCAGTGGCTCAGTGGTTCATGTAGACTGTCTACAAACCAGAAGGTTGGTGGTTCAATCCCTGGTTCCACCTGACCAAGTGTCGAAGTGTCCATGAGCAAGACACCTAACCCCAGCTGCTCCCGACGAGCTGGATGGCGCCTTACATGGCTGACACCGCCGTCGGTGTATGAATGGGTGAATGTGAGGCCAAAATGAAAAGCGCTTTGGATAAAAGCGCTATATAAATGCAGTCCATTTACCATTTACAAATATAGTATCAGGGTATTTTGCTTCATATTGATGTTTAATTATTATTATTATTATTATTATTATTATTATTATTATTATTATTATTATTGTAGCCTAATGGTATTTTTTTTAATTAATATGTTTATTTGTGAAAAGTCAACAGCATGTGTAATAAAGGACACATAAATAGATGTGAAATATATCAGAAGACATGGAGTTTTCAGATTTGTTTTGTTTTTTAGAAAGCCTTTCTTTAAAGTGAATTTCATTTCGTATATTTTTGTAAATTGTATCTTAATTTTAATCAATTTGTTTATATATATTTGTTTCTTTTTTTTAATAAGAAGCAAATATAGCAGACAGTATAACTTTAGTGCTGGCAATCATGCATTGCATGCGTTTCTCATAAATATACTGAAGCTCAAAATGATATGTGATTATTTTGTGTATCGGATATTTACAAAATCAAATGATTTAGAAAATGTTGCCACTGAAATGATTTGGGGAAAAGTGTCCCAATCAACTTGAATTCACCCTGTACTCCTTGAAATCATAATAATATTGCAATATGTTGTTTTCAACATATAACTGTTTAGTTATAACATTAATCATTATCAGTTATTCAGTTATTTTTAACTGAATAAGGAATTTTGTGCAGTGTCACAATATTACTCTTTTTTTTAGCATGAGACTTCTTTCAAAAACATTCCAAAAAGTACAGTGCTCTTCTTATTTTTGTCTTGTTTATTCTAAATGCGTAAACATTCTTAAATCAAGGTGCATTTTCAAGTTTTTGTTTAAAACAAGCTAATTTTTCTGCCAATGGGATAAGAAAAATAATCTTGTTTCTGATTGAAATCAGAATTTTTTTATTTAAAACAATTAAAATCAAAACATTTATATTTTGCTATGCCAGTGTGTCATCTCGTGTCACTCCCGGATAACAGAAAATGGGCAAAGAGGTGGGAGTTGGGCGGAGCTTAGGTGATGCAGTGACTAACAGACAGTGGATAAATGGCTATCCACCTTTTACTCAAATGTAACCACACCATTAATTAGGCAGAACTTTAAGGATTTATAAAATGTAAACAATTATTATATATATATATATATATATATATATATATATATATATATATATATATATATATATATATATATATATATATATATATATATATATATATATATATATATATATATATGTGTGTGTGTGTGTTATATTTAAAAAAAATCACCCTCCCTCATAGTTGTCATGAAGGGCAAAATTAGCAGTATAGACCAAAACAACAGTTTGTACCAGGCTCTAAATATGTTTTTTTTTTCTGCTGTAAAAATGGGCATTTTAACATAGAGTTCAATGAGATTCTGCTCCCTTCTGGAGCCTGTCCCTAGCAACCAGTCAAGGAATTACAGTTTAAGTTACTTCCGTATTGGCTTCAACAGAAAGTGTGGGAGGTTGCCACTTGGGTGAAGCCTTAGATTTTGGCTTGTGATGTGGGAGAGTGCGCCATTCACCTTTGTTTGACGTTAGATTATGTGCCATTATCTATTTTGTTTACATGAGTCGAGTCTATGCAATCGCAGACGTAGCTTTTAATAACTCAGCAAACAACACTTATCACATGTATACAGATACATGCGCAGTTATCTCATTGTATTACAGAACAGAGGCGCCAGAATGCAATAATATTAAATGTGTGAAGCTATTACAGTCCACTTGGGCTCTGTCACTGACTCCAAAGTAAAGAAACTTGTAGACTTCTAGAAGGGTTTCACCAGTGCATCGGTGTCATGTGGAATTCAGGCAATCAATCATAGCGTGTTTTTTGGGTTTTCATGTGGAGAGAGATTAGAGATTAAATATAGATCAAAAGATATGTTTTGTCTTATAAGACAATTCCTACAGAATCCAATAGGAATCATAATTCCTATTCAAGTCACACAACATAAATATTGTAGATTTATCCTATATTTCTAACGGAATCCTATAAGAACAGTTCCAAAATATGATATAAATTCTAAATGGCTATACAGGTTTCTTATTGGAATACTTCAGGATTTTTTGACAAGCAAAAGCAAGATATATATATATATATATATATATATATATATATATATATATATATATATATATATATATATATATATATATATATATATATATATATATATATATATCTCAGTGGCGGCTACTGGTCTGTCAGAGAGGGGAAGCTCATTTTCGGCCAATTGTCTTATTTATTTAAAAGTAAATTCTGCCCTACGTTCCTTTTCAAGAAAATGGTCTTTTACCCTGTGAATGAATGAATGATCTAAAAAAATATTAAACTCTGTAAAACTGAAACAAGGAATGTGGTGTATAATTGTGTGAAATGTATGATGAAAATGAAGCAATTTCGCCAAGCAAATGTCAAAGAAATAGGTTGCAGCAGTTTTTATTTCGACTGAACTTGAGAAATCCGCGATGGGACTGAGCGCGAATAGCTTCAGTGATTCCTTATAGTACAGAATCGCTGTCAGTCAAAAGGAGATGCAGACCCTCCAATCATCACGCAGAAGCTCGGAGTCTGGGCCATCCCACTCCCCATTCACTCCCAGAGACGCTGAGCGTCCGTGGGCGGGACATAATCGCAGCGTTTATCCAATGACCGTCTAGTTTCGAAGCGCTGAAAAAAAACGTTCAAAGCAGCCCCATTGAAGTCAATGGACGCTGGGCTTCAATAGGGAAATGCACTGTGAAACTGCGGGAATGTATGAGAAGGAAATCGAGTCAGCCGACCTGCTATATGTAACTGATTCTGAACGAACTCATCTTTGAGATGAACGTTTTCTAACGCATTTTTAGTCAATACAATGTTAATATAATAGTACATATTTGACCATTAATTTTTTGACATTATAAGGGAAGCCGAGCTTCCCTTGCAGTCTTAAAGAAATCGCCACTGATATATATATATATATATATATATATATATATATATATATATATATATATATATATATATATATATATATATATATATATATATATATATATATATATATATATATATATATATATTGGGGACAAGCGCAGTGGTCAGCTTGAGTGTTCCTCAGAGAAAGTAAATCCCTTCCTCCAGGACAGTGAGCAATTCCCTGAGAGAGCAAGAGCTGGAGCCCATCAAAGCTTGCATCAGCCCCGCCCCCTACAACAGTTCAACCATAGGGAGCCAAGTCTAAAGGAGCTTGCAGAGATCATCAAGGTAGCTTGCTCAGCATCTACCCCAGGCCCCAGTGGCATACCCTGTTTGGTATATTAGTGCTGCCCTGAGCTTCTCCAGCACATGTGGAAGATCTTGAAGGTAATATGGCAAAGAGGAAGAGTTCCTGACCAGTGAAGGTGTCCTGAGGGAGTGTGGATTCCCAAAGAGGAGAACTTGAAAAACATCAACCAGTTTCAAAACATCTTACTACTGAGTGTTGAAGGGAAGGTCCTTCGGATGAGATGTTAAACCGAGGTCCTGACTCTCTGTGGTCATTAAAAAATCCCATGACACTTCTCGTTAAAGAGTAGGGGTGTAACGTCTCGGTTATATATGTAACCCTTGTTCCCTGAAGGAAGGGAACGGAGACGTTACATCAGTACTGACAAAATGGGGGTTTCGCTTATAAAGCTAGCTGCCTTCAATCTCAATCAAAACGAACCAAAGACATAAAAATGTCATGCATCTGCTGAATATGCCTTATACAACCCTGCTGCGTGGGTATGAACTGTGTGGGTATAAAAGACGTTGCATTGCAGTCCCGCATTGTTACCTTCTGAGGAACTGAGGCCGACCGCCCTGGCCATGTCAGCGGTACAGCGGATGTGGCATGGGGACGCAACGTCTCTGTTCCCTTCCTTCAGGAACCGAGGGTTACATGCTTAACTGAGACGTTTTCCTTTCAGTGAGTGCACTCCGAGTTACGTCAGTACTGACGAAATGGGGGTCCCAATCTAATCACACCACATCGGCAGTGTTCCAGCATCCTGGGCTGACCTGAGCACCCTGCCTCGGAATTTAACATGACGAGGCGCCAGCTCAGCTACCAAGGTACACTGGGAGGCATATCCCACTTGTAGAAATGTAATCACAGTGCCTACCCGTAGGGAGGATTTAGGAATACATGTATGACCCATGTATGGGCTGAATACGGAAGAACCTGGAGTATCCAGCCGCAGTTGGAAAAGTTTTCAAAGTGCAGTGTTACTGCGGCTGTGGATGCCATATGCCTCAGGAGCCTATGAAATAGTTTCAGTGGGACCATGTTCCTGCGTTCAATCTGGCAAAGGCAGGTCAACAGAGACTGTGCATGCTCACTTGTAAGCTGCGCGGACATGGCGACAAAGTTGATAAACCAAGAAAAGAGATTCTCTGCACTGGGCAGAGTTTGCTCTTTTCCCAGTTGACCCGAATGACCAGACGGGCAAGATGGTGAAGAACCAAGTCCCTGTGCTTGCAAACCTGCTCTCAAGAGTGGCTGAGGATCAGCCAGAATTTGCTATGCCCAAGCATACCAAGCAGCGCTCATGCCCGTCAAGCAAACTAACCTGCCGACCACACCCAGGAATAGATCATGGGTGAGACATGGGCGAGTTTTTTCTCAGGCAGAGTGCTGAGACACCCAGGGAGAACACACAGACTTGTAAAGACCACTGCACAGATCAACAGGAATGCAGAACTCGGTGGAATGCGCTGTATCACCAACACTCTGGGGAGACGCTTATCTTGAAGAGACAACGCTAAGGAAGACCTCAGTCTGTCTCTGAGCGGCCGAGAACTGTTGGGAAAAGTCCTTGACCACCCTGCTGAATAGCCCAGCCTGGGAGATGGGGGGTGTTCAGAAACCGGGTCCTGTTAGCCTTGTGCATCTCGACCAGTTTGAGCCATAAGTGGCGCTCCTGGACCACAGCTGACCAACAGCTCGTGCAGTCACCTTCGTCGCCCATAGGGCGAGGTCGGTGGCCCCCGCAGCTCCTGCATGAGAGCAGGGTCAGCACTGCGTTCGTGCATATCTCTGAGCACCTTCACCTGATGGACTTGAAGGATGGCCATAGAATGCAAAGCGGACGTGGATGCGGCCTGCCCCGCAGCTCTATAGGCCTTGCCCATGAGAGTGGACGAGAACCTACAGGCCTTGGAGGGGTGCTTCGGATCGCCACGCGGAGTCGCTCTGCGGACACAGTTGCATCACAACATAACACTCCACTGGGGGAACCTCAGTGTACTCTCTAGCCACGCCCCCATCGAGTGTAGTGAAGGCAGAAGCGGCTGCCGAGTGGTCCCGAAGAGACATGGGAGCCTTCCACGACTTCGACACCTCTTCATGCTCCTCAGGAAAGAAAGGCACTGGAGGCAGGTGGGCGCTCAGCGCGAGCCGCCCCTAGATACCAATTGTCGAGCCTTGAACACTCGGGACATGGCGGAGTGTTCCACTCAAGCCCGATGCTCTTGGCTGCCCGGATTAGCTTGGCCGTTAGCTCTGGATCAGACTCGGGCAATGCTGGCATTCCCGAGGGAGGCAACACAGCCGAAAGAGGATTGTGTTCACCAACAATGTTTTCTGGAAGTCTTACTGAGCCCATGTTGTGATTTCCATTACAGTAGCATTCCTGTATGTGATGCAGTGCCGTCGAAGGGCTCGAAGATCATGGGCATCCAGTATGGTTTTCCGGTCTTGACCCTTTCACACATTGTTCCAAATTATCTGGATCTTTGGATGATGATATGCACTGTAGATGATTATAACTTCAAACTCTATTACATTTTTTTTCTCTGAAAAACTCCTTTCTGATATTGCTCCACTATTTTTCTCTGCAGCATTAGGGGCATTGGTGATCCTCTTGCAATCTTGACTTCTGAGAGACACATGCCACTCTGAGAGGCTCTTTTTATACCCGATAATTTTGCCAAATGACCTAATAAGTTTCAAATTGGTCCTCCAGCGGTTCCTTATATGTGCTTTAAATTTTCCGGCCTCTCATTGATTCCTGTTCCAACTTTTTTGGAATGTGTAGCACTCATGTAATCCAAAATAAGCCAATATTTGGCATGACATTTCAAAATGCCTCTCTTTCAAGATTCGATGTCATATATATGCTATTGTGAATCAAATATAAGTTTATAAGATTTGTAAATTATTGCATTCCTTTTTTATTCACAGTTTATACAGTGTCCTAGCTTTTTTTTTGGAATCGGGTTTGTACGTTTCTGGTAAAATGTCCCATTATTATTGTGTAAATAAAAATAAAACTTTGGGTGTGTCTCAATCAACTCCCTAGTGCAGTAGTCAGGGCTCTCATCAGGAAGTCAGCCTACAAAAAAGGTACAAACATGATAGATCATGTGCCTAGTCTGCAGACTGTAGTTTTTTTCTGTAGTAAAACTAGCACAAGTGGATTCGGACACCTGTGGACCTTAAATATCTGTGCCTTGTGTTTCAGACCATGTGCTCAGATCATTAAAATAGGGCCCTGTAGGTTTCATCAAGCTGCAAAGAAATATAGAGTTGAGTATCATCGGCAAAACAGTAAAAACTAACGCCATGCTTCCTAATGTTATCTCCCAAGGGTAACATGTACCAGGGTGAAAAGCTCTATACTGTACTTGTGATTGATATGATATCTCTTAATTTACTGCTACAAACTAATAACGATCAGATAAGTATGATTTGAACCATGCCAATGCCAGTTTCCACAAACGGCAACATAATTTTATAACTGCTTACCAACCAGCATTTTTCTGTCATTTAAATATAGCATTCAAATTGGGAAATGTTGCAGTAATCATACATCATAAACTGGTCTGCCGTGTGGAAAAGGTTGGGTTATTTGAGCCATCGCTTTGAGCACAGCCACAACACGGGACACATTTGTTCACACAGCTCTGGAATAAAAATAATACTGTCCTGTTTTGTAGAACATTTGTGTTACATGTATGCATGTCTTGTGTCTGTTAGTTTAGCCTGTGTTTCTCCCCTGTTTAGTTAATTTAATCATTTTAATCACCTGTGCCTGGTCTTTCACCTGCCCCTCGTTATCCTGTGTATTTATTCCCTCAGTTTGCCCTCAGTGTTTGTCGGTACTCGTTCATGTCTTGCTGTGTTGCATGTTTCCCGGAGTTTGTTAAATAAATCCATGTTTACAGTTCTCCTTCGTCTCTGTGAGTTTTTCTACGAGCACAGCCTATAACAGAAGTACCGACCGAAAGGTTTTTCCTTATATTTTGTTTGTTACCCTGTCTTCCCATGGCCCTACCTGACGTCCAACTCATCTGCCTGCACAGCAAAATCTCCAGTGTTAAAATCCTGGTGTTAAGGACTCTCAGAGTAAATTGTTACATTTCTGGTGTTGAATTAACACTAGTGTAAACTGTACTTTCTGGCCGGTGAACATATGTAGAGTTAAATCTCAACACCGAGAGAGAGAGTAAAATTACATCCTGGGCATTTCGGCGACACAAGCTGAAACTTTTCTCACAGACGCCATTTTTTTTGTGGTTTCATCGTATTTACATATGTATTTTATTACATCATATTGTTTTATACCTATGTATGTGCTGTGCCTGGCTAAACAGCTCTCATACAGGCATTTTTGTTGACGTGTGATTCGGAGCAGACCTGAGGCGGTTGCTTTTTAACAGGGAAACGCCGTAAGTAAGTGTTTACCTAATTTACAATATGTATTTTATAACATATTGATTTAAAGCGATGTCTGAATGCTCTGCAGGCTTAAACGAGACAACTTTTCTCACATGCTGCAGCTTTTGACTCGCGATACGGAGCGGACGTGGAGGATTGCTTGTATAAGGGAAACACCCGTAGGAAACACCGAAAGTAAGTGTTTTTGCCTAATTTGCAACACGTTTTTTTAGGACATATTGTTTTATAACGATATATAACTTGACACTTTAATAACGCGCCTAAACTTTTCTCTCAGACTAGGCTGAGGCTCGTGATGCGGTGCACACAGAGTTTGCACCGCATCACAGAGAACAGAGAAAATAGCGAAACAGAGAAAACACTGAAAAAGTAAGTGTCCCACACCTATATTAATCTGTATCTTTAATGTATCATTATGTATTTATGTCTTGGAAAACGCATCCAGTAGCTATGCTGCTTGAAAGGCTGCTTAAGAGTTTTATACAGAGCCATGCACAGTGGCCTCCCTGAGGAAACATCAGACGGAGAAACGTTAACGCTTTCACTTCCATTCTTTAATTCATTGTTCATTCATCAAACTGTAATCTTATTGCACTACTTAATCTTTGTGTCTGATTTGTATTAGGTAAAAATCCAGATTCAAAGATGCAGATGAAATGACTAACAAAGGAAGGCTATTTTTGT
The DNA here is from genome assembly GCF_024679245.1 of Pseudorasbora parva. Classification (NCBI taxonomy): domain Eukaryota; kingdom Metazoa; phylum Chordata; class Actinopteri; order Cypriniformes; family Gobionidae; genus Pseudorasbora; species Pseudorasbora parva. The sequence goes on along the minus strand of NC_090177.1, from coordinate 9,471,979 downwards.
GCAAAATCAGTGACAAAGTTTTAGGCAGGATTGTTTCATTAACGTTTGTTTCTGAAAATGTTGACCTCATTTGTTTTGCACAGAAAATTTGACCTGTCTGATGTCTCTGTCTTCAGAAGCAGCAAGTTCAACATCTGCATCAACACTGCTTTTTGACAATCCCCTAATATGAAACCAAGGCTGACAAATGATGGTTCTTTCTGTTCTGCATTAAAAAAGGTATGTATATGGTATAGACAAAATGTGTGGTGCCTGTCTTGAAAGATTATTGAAGGATAGATAATAATATTTATTTACAATAAAGCACAACTATGACCTCTGTGCATACCAATTCAAATCACTTATTGACATGTTTTAGTCAGGAGAGGATGGTAGTTAGAAAATTATCATAAAAAAATAGAAAAAATACTATGTAAGTCAATGTGAGTTCAAAAATTTGGGAGAACTAATGCTTTAAAGTGATAGTTCACGTAAAAATGAAAATTAGACCATGATTTACTCTTAGGTGTACATGACTTTATGTCAGACAAATACAATCAGTTATACCAAAAATGTCCTGGCTCTTCCAAGCTTTATAATGGCAGCGGATGTCTGTTTATGCTTTGAAGTCCATAAAAGTGCATCTAAACGTGCCAGGATGTGTTTATTTATATATATATATATATATATATATATATATATATATATATATATATATATATATATATATATATATATATATATATATATATAAACTGATGGAATTTGTCTGAAAGAAGAATGTCATACACCTAGAATGACTTTAGGCTGAGTAAATCATAGGATAATTTTCATTTGTGGGTGAACTATCCCTTTATATATAATATATCCCTTTATCTTATTTGTTGAAATTATGGAAGTAGATGGGCAAGAATTTTAATATAATTGATTAATTATGAATGGGGTCTGTTTAAAACTATTGAAAAATGTATTCTTTAAGGCTATTTAAAGTATTTCTTCATCCTCATACTATCTTTAACTCTTGTTTGCCAGCACACGTACCATATGACCGAAAAACAAAAAAACAACTCAACAATTTCCTTATTTGGAGGACTAATACTTTTAGAATGGGTAAGTAATTCTTTCATATTAAATATCCATGCAAAATGTATTTATCATTTTAACTTTTGGTTAATGTTTGGATATGCCTTCATGTTTAAAGGGTTAGTTCACCCAAAAATGGCATACTTCGGTCGGCAAAACTATGAACACATCTTCTCTTTTTAAGAATGACTTCAGTGCCGTTCTTTGTTCTTTTCTCAGAGAAAAGCTTAACTCCAAGTCTTCCGGAGTCGCGGTCAAAGCTGATTCGAAAGACCACCGTTCGCCAGTTTCTGTGTTTACTAGAAGCACGCAAACGCAACTCGGCCTTCGTTAATTATGGCCCCGCCCACCGACTCTATACACGATGTGATTGGCCCGGCAAGAGTTTGGCGATTACAGCTCAGAAGGGTATTGAGAGTTGCTAGACGACACTCGCGGGAAGATTAAATTTGCTGCCGCTAGGGTGCGTCTAGATTTCTAGGCTAACAAAAACCTACATGTTGGATGCACTGGTGGTAAGCAGATAAACATCAAATTTTCATTTTTGGGTAAACTATCCCTTTAAATGTATTTGTTTTTATATTTTCAGTTTTTAGGAGTTTCTATAATGCATCAAGGCCCTGGGTTGGTGCTTAAAGACTACAGAATAGAACCTGCCTGTTATGGTAAGATTTAATAAATAACATATATCAGAGAATCATGGGCCCAAAAATAATGATAACTTTGTTGGTAATTGGCTAACATCAAATAATAACAAACAAAAAAAAAAAGAGTCAAACAAATTGTTTTCATGATTTTGACAGGTAGATGGATTCTGTTTGATATTAGACTCAACAGATTGGGAAATCTCTGCCTATCCCAAAGTCAGGAAGAAGCGAACAAAAATCATTCCAGCAGCTGACTAGTAAGTGAGATTTCTGTAAGGGATAGTTCACCCAAAAATGAAAATTATGTCATCATTTACTCGCCCTCATGTTGTTCCAAACCTGAGTTTCTTTCTTCTGTTGAACACTAAAGAAGATATTTGGAAAAATGTCTGTAACCAAGCAGATAGAGCAACCATTCACCACCATAGTGGAAAAAAAATACTATGGTAGTGAATGGTTGCTCTATCTGAGTAATTAATTAACATGAGTAATTAATAACAGAATTAACATTTTTGGATTATGTAAGCTTTTAATTTACTTGGAAATCAGTCAATTCTAATCAAAATAGTTTCATGTTTGAGTCACCAAAGTCCAAGATGATTGAACTTTTTCCACCATAAACTTGCTGTATTTATAAAATACAAATAATATTAATTGTAATTGGTCTGGTTTTGTGTTGTCTAGGGAACCAGCATTCCAGGATTTTTCGAGAGAGTTGGATCTGCACAACCTTCCCTGCTCTGCATGTGAAACAACAACTATGCACTGAACTGTACTGTTAACAACTGGACACAACCTGATCCACAGATATCCTGCAACTGTTTTTCATCTGCTGAATGTTGTGTTGATTCAAGTACTGCTGTTCTGTTGCAAAGTTGAAGGTACTGAACCAACTTCACTGACACAGGACATATATTCACTGACATGCAGGACTTGAAGTATTACACACCACTTGATAAGTTTTAATATAATTCTGATGACAGAAATGCCTATACTGTGCCTTATTCATTTATTTTAAAAGTTAACCTTCAGTGATGTAAAGGGTCTTGCTTGTTAATAAAGAACTAGTTTGTTAAAACAAACAAGAACAATGTTTGTTTAAAACAAACAAGAACAATGTTTGTTTAAAACATTGAGTTTTCAACTCAATTATACTTAATATAAACTCAAGTCAAATTTAATACTCATAAAATGTACTGTTAGGGAGTTAAAATTTACTCTGTGAGTAGTGTACAAATTGTACACTTAAAAAAGTGTGAAAAATTTACACTTCTCACAAGAGTACATTTTAACACTTAGGGAGTTAAAATGTACTCTGTGAGTAGTGTACATATTTCACACTTTAAAAAGTGTGATTTTTAACTCCCAAACGGAGGGAGTCATACATTTTATGAGTGTTAAATTTGACTCGAATTGAGTTAAATGTACACTGGCTTTTTTGCTGTGTGGAGCAGGGAGACCGCCCGCTGGAAGCACACACCTGGGACTTTCTTCAGCTCGCGTGCCTGTACCGTTTCCCGGACCGCTCGCTCAGCGTCTTCTTCTACGCCGGCCTGAGTGAGCGGTCGAAGGCACGCGTTCCAGTGGGTGGTCCTGAGGAAGACTTTGCCACATTCGTGAAGTGGGTGCTGGTACACAACCATTCGCCACAGACCATCAGCCCCGCTGAGGAGGACACTGGTACCAGCCTCACTCCATCACTGCCAGAGACCAGCCAACCACCACCAGCGAGTGACGCAATGGAGAGGTTGCACGAGCCCACCGCAGACTGTGGGGACCGGCCGCCGCGGATGATGAGCCTGCACCGAGGACAAGGACGGAGGGTGTCATCGCCATGGAGCCCGGACCACCAGCAACGGTCTGACCAGGTGCGAGAGCCGGCACCGCCAAACATCTCTGAGAGAGTCATTGTGGAGTTCGAGGGCTGAGAGGAGAGCCCCACCCACAACACCTCCACGGTGGATGAGCTGCAAGATGTCCATGGCCGTCAAATGGACAACCTGAGGAAGGTATGCGAGGTGGACTTGATTGATTTTTTTGGAGAAGTGTTCCCTGTAGGGGAACACAGGGGGTCTCTCTAGTGTTCTCTGAGCCTCCAGCGTCCCCAGCATCTCCAGTGTCTCCAGTGAGTCAAGAATTCCCACCTACCTCACTCTCCCACCTCCTCAGTTAGTCCACCTCTCAGTGCCTTCCTCGCTGCCGTCCTTCCGCCCCTCTGCGCCATCCACATGCTGTGTGGGGACGCCGAGTGTCATCTGGCCACCAGCTTCGCGCAGCACTGAGGAGTCTCCATCTCCGCCTCCAGCCTCGATGCCCCCTGCTCCACCTCGGTCCATCAACTCTTCGGCGCCCCTTTGCCGCCTCCCTCCCTCGGCTCCACCGTGTACCATGCTGAGTTGTTATGGAGGCCCAGGATGCTTCGATAGCGGCCTTAAGCTCATCCACAGTGTTGTTGGGTCTTGATTCTCTCAACTTTCTCTTCACAATATCCCACAGGTTCAGGTCAGGAGAGTTGGCAAGCCAATTGAGCACAGTAATACCATGGTCAGTAAACCATTTACCAGTGGTTTTGGCACTGTGAGCAGGTGCCAGGTCATGCTAAAAAAACAAATCTTCATCTCCATAAAGCTTTTCAGCAGATGGAAGAATGAAGTGCTCCAAAATCTCCTGATAGCTAGCTGCATTGACCCTGCCCTTGATAAAACAGAGTTGAAAAACACCAGCAGCTGCCTTGATACAGCACTCTGGAAACGTCTGGAAAAAAAGATCTGGAATCAGTCCTTCTCCACAATCTTCCTCAGGGTCCGGTCACCTCTTCTCGTTGTGCAGCAATTTTTGCCACACTTTTTCCTTCCCACAGACTTCCCACTGAGGTGCCTTGATACAGCACTCTGGGAACAGCCTATTTGTTCAGAAATGTCTTTCTGTGTCTTACCCTCTCGCTTGAGGGTGTCAATGATGGCCTTCTGGACAGCAGTCAGGTCGGCAGTCTTACCCATGATTATGGTTTTGAGTAATGAACCAGGCTGGGAGTTTTTTAAAAGCCTCAGGAATCTTTTGCAGGGGTTTAGAGTTAATTAGTTGATTTAGATGATTAGGTTAATAGCTCGTTTAGAGAACCTTTTCATAATATGCTAATTTTTGGAGACAGTAATTTTGGGTTTTCATGAGCTGTATGCCAAAATCATCAGTATTAAAACAATAAAAGACCTGAAATATTTCAGTTGGTGTGCAATGAATCTAAAATATATGAAAGTTTAATTTTTATCATTACATTATGGAAAATAATGAACTTTATCAAAATATGCTAATTTTTTGAGAAGGACCTGTATATGTATGTAATAAATAGTAACATAAACATTGTCATTTCGTTTTTTTCTTCAGTACATTGATTAGAGAGGGTTGAATTCATGGGGTGTCTGTGATTTTGTAAGACCTGCTTGAATTTGCGTTCATGAATCGTATTTTGCCCGTCTTACCAGCCTTGCCTCAAACCGCCTAATTGTTTTACTGGATCTCTTTACTATTGCAGAGGTTATTAGAAAAATAATAACATCCATATGATTGTTTAACATGTCAAACATATTAGATGAGAATATTTTATGCCTCTGTTAGGACTGCTCGATAGAGGATGATGCTAATAAACAATCTATCGTAGAGATATCTTTGAATACAAAATGTCTCAAGGACTACAAAAGATAACTATGAATGTTTAGGCTGTTGCAATAATTAAAAGCAAAACGTGCCATTTTAAAACTACATTTGAGAACATTGGTTCAGTTGCTCTTTTTCACCAAATCTTAGATACAACATATGATTTATGACAGTGATAATTCTCCAGGTGAAAAATATTACAGACATCAATCAAAAGTGCATGTATGAGCTTGTTTTATTTACTTATAATCTATTTACTTATAATATTTTTTTTCCATTATTTTACAAGGCAAGTCAGTTGAGAACAAGTTCTCGTTTACAATGACAACCAGACTTGACTCCGATCTGTCAATCAGGACAAATATTCGGAATATTCCGATTTAATCTGACTTTTGGCCTGTAATGCTGCCTGAATCATATCATATCATATGTGCGTTCATGACTGCAAGACTAGATTATTGTAATGAGCTACTTGGTGGTTGCCCTGCTCACTTAATAAACTGAAGCTGGTCCAAAATGCAGGAGCTCGAGTTCTTTCTAGAACCAAGAAGTGTGACAATATTAGTCCAGTTCTGTCAACACTGCACTGGCTCCTAATAAACATTGCATACATTTTAAAATCTTGCTAATAACTAACTAACCTTCCTAGCCTTGGTTGGGAAGCAGACACACTCTGTCAGTTTAAATCTAGGCTAAAAAAATCTCTTATATTGCATACACATAGAACATTATCAATTGATATTATTTAAATCAGTTAAATGATTGTTAGGCTGCATTAACTAGGTCAGCCGGAACTGGGGACACTTCCCATAACACCTGATGTACTTGTTCATGTTGTATATCATAAAAAATACTGTTAATGTTAGTCTCTCTGTTTATCCCCAGGTTTACTGCAGTCATCTGGATCTGGGCCATATCCAGATCAGATGGTGGACCTGGTCCTGGACATGACCAGTGTAACCCCTCCTGTTTGAACTGCCTGTTCCAAGCGGGACTCAAACCTGGGTCTGCTGGCATGAGAGTCGGACGCTCTAACAAGGAGGCTGCAACCGCTTGCGTTAGTCGCCAGATTGTCTCTTGAGGTCAGAGGAGTGAGGTTTACTTGCACAGCAACTACTAGCTGGCCTCCGTTATGCCAACACATCCCTGAAGTGTCTGAGAGACTTTGTCAACTAGACTCTCCCCTGTGAAGGCCTCATCCGCACAACATCCTCAACAAACCAGTCTCCGGCTTGATGATTGATCAGATTGAACTGGACCAATATTCTGAATCAATCTAAGGTTGCCAGAATAATAATCATACACTGTTTGTTCATTGGCCAATGGAGAACTGGCACCCTGACAGAGCCTGGTTTCTCCCAGGATTTTTTCTCCATTCTGTCATTTAATGGAGTCATCTATTTTGGTTCCTTGCACAGTTGGGGACACTATATATTCAACTATATTACTGATCTTCCCGCATTGAGAGACTAAATAGGGTGTGCTAACTAGCAGCAGCTGGCGCACTGATCAGCTGCGGCAGGTGAATCAGATAAGCAGCAATGATCAGCAGCTCCACCCAACCACCCAACCACACGAGAGAGAGACAGCAAATTCATGAACTGTGAAAGCTGGAACAAGAGCTTGGATGACAAGTTGTGTAGCATGTTATGATAGGAATGGCCTGATCATCCCAATGCTGTACAAGGCAAATCTGCAAGATCAGGCAGTGCTAGCAGTGTTGTCTGTAACGTTTATCTTATTGATTATAACACAAAGGATGGTCTGGCTGAAACCACAAGCACTTCGTCTTGGCAAGGTTGAGTTGAAGGTAAAGATCATCCAGGTGAAGGTCCGAAATTTACTTCAAGCAGGCTCTTTTTCCTGCAGTACTCGGTCTGGGACTGCAGCATATTCTTAGGTTTTCTCCAAACTAATTTTAACTGGTCCAATCAGCGAACAGAGGGAGTGGCTGAGAACTATGACCTTGTTGTTTGCTAGTTTGAGTTGTAGTTTAGTAATGGCGGTGGAGAAAGATGCGAATGAAACCATTAATTCCATTGTGGCACCGCTGCCGAATGTCCAAAGGTTAAAGCCAGGGCGTGAACAATCTTTGCTGAGGTTTGTTGGTGGCCTTGATGTTGTGGCCATCCTCTCCACAGGGTTTTGGAAAAGTTTGATTTTCCAGCTCGTTCCGTTAGTGGTGAAGGAGTTGGCTGAAGCCCTATAAAGGGAATTTTAAAAACACGCTAGTACTTTTAAATCTTCCTGCACTTATGAATGCATTTATGAATTGTTTTAATATCTGACCTGTGTATTCTGCGGGGTTGTACGCTGGTTAATTGCGGTTGCCGGATTTGCCTGCCGGTTACCGACTGTTCTTCGTGGTAACTTTACCTCTGGCACGGGGATCAACTATGAGGATCACTGAGCTACTGGTGCGGATGAGCTACATCTGGGTCGTCCTTTATGCTGTATACCATTCTGTGGTATGAACGATGCTTCAGTATTCGGCGGCGGAACTTATTCAGCTCTGTCTGCGTCCTTTTTATCTACCAGCTCTACATCTCCCCTTGGATATTGTGTACATACCACGAGGGAAATATATACATCGCGGTTCTCGGCGGAGTTACAACATTGATGACTCCTGTCAAATACGGTCATTTTGGTCATCTAAACCACGCTCACAGAAGAGGCTCTCAAGGACTGTTGATCGCAGTGTATTAACCAACCTGGCCAGATTGGTTGGCAACGACTCTGGTAAAAACAATATCTCCTTTGGATTACTTAATACACGATCACTCTCCACTAAAGGACCTCTGGTGTATGATCTGCTGTCTGACCGTAAGTTTGACTTCCTCTCTCTAACTGAGACATGGCAGAAACCAGGTGACTTTTTTTTATTTAAACCAGTCTGTTCCCCCAGGATATGGTTACGTAAGTCAATCACGTGATACGGGGAGGGGGATTGGCAATACTTTATAAAGAGAAATTTAAAGTATCTTAGTTAACTTTGCCATCATATTCTTCTTTTGAATTAATTGCCTTAAAAATTAATGGGGCGATTCCAACCATCCTCACAAACATTTACCGTCCTCCGAAAAGCAATAATGCCATTTTAACTGAACTCTCAGAACTCTTGACTTATCTATCTTCCATGTCTCCAAATGTTATTATGTTGGGTGATTTTAACATTCATGTAGATAATGTCAGTAATGCACTTACAAGTGAATTTCTATCATGTTTGGGTTGCTTTGGTATGCAACAATTTCACACTGCCCACTCACACTAAGGGGCATACTCTTGATCTTGTTTGTTGTTCAGGTACAACACCTTATAATTGCAGTGTTTCTGACCTGTCCATATCTGATCACCTGTTGGTGTCTTTGTATGCCCAACTGGCAGTTTTTAAGGTAAACCCATGCTGTCCAATCACATTTAGGAATATTAAGTGCATTGATGTGCCTACTCTTGCTGATGAACTTGCCATCTTCTCCTATAAATCTGATTTCTCTAATGTTGATGATCTAGTTACATATTACAATAATGGACTGAACATGATTTTAGATGACTTTGCACCTGTGAAAACTCGCTACTCGCTAAATAGTACAAATTAAACTATTTCATTTGTACATTCAGCTCCTTGGTTTACACCTGAACTACGTGAACTTAAATCTAAAGGCCATAGGTTAGAGAGGTTGTACGTTAGATCTCGCCTTACTGTTCATAAAGAAATGTATGCTGAACATATTCAAATGTACAAAAATGCACTGTCCAAAGCGAAATCTGATCACTACTCCAACATAATTGGAGTAAGTAATGGAAATCCCAGGTATCTTTTCTCTGTGGTAAACAATATTCTGCGACCTCCAGATTCTTTGCCATCTGATGTGTATTCCACAGAATTATGTGATCGCTTTGAGTTTTTTTTTTTTTTTTTTGAGTCTAAGGTTAATAATGTACATCAGCAATTACTTACTGGTACTTTCTATCATGACTCCTGTCAATTTATTTCTCATGCACCTCACCACTCTGTTTTCTCTACCTTTACTCTACCAACTACTTTAGAGATAGTGAATCTGATAAATAAATCTAAATCGTCGACTAGTCAGTTAGACCCTCTACCAACTGTTTTAGTGAAAGCATGTTTACCAGCCCTGTCTCCACTGATTACTCAAATTGTTCATGCTTCACTTAGATATGGTTCAGTACCTCCATCTCTTAAATCTGCTATTATTACTCCCATACTTAAGAAACCAGGGTCTGATCCACTTAATTTTGATAATTTCCACCCAATTTCAAATTTACCATTTATCTCTAAGGTAGTGGAAACGTGTGTTTCAATTCAAATTCATGAATATCTCTTAAATAATAATTTGTATGAACAACTTCAATCTGGCCTCCATTCTCATCACAGCACTGAGACTGCTCTTGTCAGGATAACCAATGATTTATTGCTGGCAGCTGACTCTGGGCTGTTAACCATACTTGTCCTTTTTGACTTAAGCGCTGCCTTTGATACTGTTTCACATAAGATTCTTCTCGATAGGTTAGCGTCTATTGGGATTGCTGGCACGGCTCTGTCTTGGTTTGGGTCATATCTATCGGGACGCACTCAGCATATTCAATTAAAAAGTTTTAAATGAAGAACATCTACAGTCACTTCTGGTGTTCCCCAGGGTTCTGTTTTGGGCCCACTTCTTTTTATTATTTATCTGCTTCCTCTTGGTTCCATTTTGAGAAAACATGGTATTAATTTTCATTGTTATGCGGATGACACCCAACTTTACCTGTCTGCCAAACCAACTGATTCTTTTCCACCACCATCGTTGAACAGCTGTTTAGCTGAAATTAAAGATTGGCTTTCAGCCAACTTTTTGAAGCTAAATAGTAACAAATCCGAGGCTTTACTTGTTGGCACTAGATCCATTTTATCAAAAGCTAATTGTTTTTCTTTGTATATTTGATAATAACGCAATCTGTCCTTCCTCACAGGTTAAAAGTTTGGGTGTTATCATGGATAGCACACTATCCTTTGACACTCATATTAATAATATCACATGGACTGCATACTTCCATTTGCGTAATATCAATCGTCTCCGTCCTTTTCTTTCAACTGATAATACAGCCGTTCTTATTCATGCATTAGTCACTTCACGCATAGACTATTGCAATGCTCTTCTCACAGGTGTTCCTTTGAAATTGCTACGTAAGCTTCAGTTGGTTCAAAATTCTGCAGCACGTGTTCTTTCGAGATCACCTTCTTTTGAGCACATCTCTCCAGTTCTTCAGCAATTGCACTGGCTTCCGGTAAAATATCGAGTTGAATTTAAGATCTTGCTACTTACTTACAAGGCACTTTATAATCTTGCACCCCAATACCTTACTGATCTTCTCCATGTTTACACTCCATCACGTGCTCTCAGATCTTCATCTTCAATTTCTCTTGTGGTACCACGGATTCGACTAACTACCATGGGTGCCAGATCATTTAGTTATGCTGCCCCCCGTTTATGGAACTCCCTTCCTCTTGGTGCTCGTAACAGTGATTGTTTATTGACTTTTAAAACGCATCTTAAGACATATCTTTTTATACAGGCTTTTTTATAATGTTTTTTACTGAGTCTTGACTGCACTTTTCTTTCTTTATTTACATACTATCTATTGTATATGCGGAGTGTTCGTTGTGTGTTTTGTGCAGTGTTCTGTATTTTCATTGTGAGGTGTCCTTGGGTGTCATGAAAGGCGCCTTTAAAAAAATGCATTATTATTATTATTATTATTATTCAGACGGTAATTGTTTCTCGTGGGGTCAGAAGGTATTGTCATCATTTACAGGGGCTAGTCAGTGATTTTATAGCTGTCTGTCTCCCACCACCCACATACAAATCCCCAGCCGAATTACCTACTGCTTTTGACAAACACCAAGGTCATGTGGTAATGTAATTGCTGTCTGAATCCACATCTCTTTGTTTTCAAGAACATAACACTTAAAAATTCACTGTTTATATCCTTTTTGATCACTGCAGAGTACCGTACGGTTGCGCTTTGGTGTCACAGATTTCCATGTGGAAAACAAAAGCAAACAAACGGCACATGACATACGTCATGACCAAATGTTAGCAATTGGTTATTACAGATCCAGAGTGCTCTGAGCAGATCCAATAGTTTTAAACTTCACAAACAAAAAATCGCACACACACAAATAATATATAAAAATAAGAAAAAAAAAATAGGTCTATTACATTAATTCAAACATGCCAGCGTATGTTTTACTGAGACAACATAACCTCAACATACTGTGCTCTGAAAGCTGAGCTAAAGTTATAGTTTTCATCATTAGAGTAAAATTTTATTACTTTGACTTTGCATCATATTGCTATCTAACATTAGGGGTGTAAGTTAACTTTTAATGTCCATTGCATGAATCCAGATTAATTTTTATTACTAACTAACTTAAGTTAACGTTATTAAATGTATCCTATTATTCAATATCCAATGACAATTTCACTGGGCATCCAAATAAATATTTATTAAGATTAAGATGTATTCATTTATTGAAAGATACTGTAAGGGTTTGTAATCAGATGTGTTCAGAATATGCATTTTATTCTGTTATTATTTTAGTCTCATCTGCTTTCCTGTAACATTAGACCTATAGTTCATTGTTTCAAAAGAGAATTGTGATAAGGGCGGTAACATTTGCTACCACATATAAACAACTCAGCTAACTTTATGAATAGCTAAATTAATATTTCTTTAAAACAGATGGAAAATTGAAAGATGCCTGATTTTCTGTCTTTTACTCCCAACGCCAGTTATGTGACTGAACACCAATTAGAAATGCTATCAAACGCTTTAAAACAATCAACAACATAAATGTGCAGCCACGTGATATTTAAATACATAGAATGAGACTCTTACCTCAGCCAGGGATTGGTTGATATTATATCTCCTGACTCCTCTTCAAAGTTCACTGCAGTTGGCCTCATTCATGAAACTTTCGTAAATATATGAGCAAATTCGGAGTAATTTGCGCATAAAGTTTACCTTTACGAAAACTCTGCTCCAGATTCACAAATGCTTTGTATACCCCGGATTCGTTAGAACTCCAAACACGTGTAAATAAGAAGCGAGTGTACGCTCATTTCCTAATTTGCATAATACCCGTCCATGAGTTACAACTGCAAATAACATAGCCAGGAACGCTGTGGACTCTTCTGGAATTCTTTTTCAGGTTTGGATCCAGTATTTTGCATGAATGCTAAAGAAAGTAATTGGCCATATGACAAGCAATAAATATTAAATTAGCGTGTCCACAAAAGCATGTTTTAGCGAGCTAAACACCTGGTGCTCTTCTGAAAACGGCCAGATGGTGGAGCTTGAAAACGCTTTGCAAGGGCAGCGTTTTTCCAGCTGAGATACTTTGGTAGCTATGATACAGAATAGCCATGGGAGTAATGTGTTACTAGTATCTAATTTTGAAGAATATTACTGAATTTAGAAATGCAGTAAAAAGCAGTATTAACTTTCTTTAATATTGTTGTTCGGTTGGTGTACAAGTGGGATTATTGAACAGTGTAGTTTTTGTCCCGCCCCTCCTCCACTGTGATTGGATAGCCTGGTAAAAAAAATGACAGTGACAAGCGCTGCCTATTATCCAAAGTTAAACAGTACAAACAAAACAAAACAGGGCTAATCAACTCTTGAAATCTTATTATGGTAGGTCTGCCCTACATAGTGCATCAAAATGCAATGTCATCAATTTGCCTAAATTAGAACATAGAATGTTCAAATATTTCACGCACCATTTACTTGTGGTAGGGAGCAGGTGTAAATTTCTTTCGTTCCAACTAACAATTTGAAAATACGAACATTTTCGTGAATCTGAATATTTATGTCAGAGCAGCATTAAGAACGATTTACACACAAATTCGTTCTGTTCGTGTTTCATGAATGAGGCCCATTGTCACTAAAATGGCATGATATTTTTACTCACACAGTTCAGAATGTGTGTTAAATGCTTCAGTGCTTCACGAGTGTAGCCTAGCCTAAAATAAATTAAAATCACCCACCCTAACATCTGTAGCCTGGTCTTACCAGACTCTTGTACATTTCATTTGTACATAGAGTCTGGTCACTCCATTGACAAGTGTTTACTTCCATGAAGGCAGGAACTCTGTGGAAGTTTCTGACCTGAGCTACTCTGGATCTGCAATAACCAATCGCTAACGTTTGGTTGTGACGTATGTCATGCGCCCTTTGTATGCTGTAAATAAAATGTTATGTGCATGCTATGATAAAAAATGCTGCTATAAATAACGGACCAATTAAAATGCTTGCGTGCTTTTATTTTAATTTGTTTGAGCGGTGATGAAATGTATTGCTCTTGTAAATACTTGCCAGAATTTTAAAGAAATACAAGTTTAGAAATGCATCCAAATAACAGCAAAGTACAACCGTACGGGGCTCTGCAGTGGTCAAAAATGATTATAAACAGTGAATTTTAAATTGATATATTATTGAAAACTCAGAGATGTGGATTCAGACAGCTATTTCATCACCACACGACCTTGGTGTTTGTCAAAAGCAGTAGGTAATTCAACTGGGCATTTTTACGCAGATCGTGGGAGACGGATGACAATAAAATCACTGACTATCCTCTGTAAATGACGGCAAAACTTTCCGACCCCACTAGGAACAGTTACCGTCCAAATAGGGCTTCAGCCAACTCCTTCAACACTAACGGAGCGACCAACAAACCCCCGCAAAGATTGTTATTGCTCCGGCTTTAACTTCTGGATATTCAGCAGCAGTGCCACAACGGAATGAATGGTTTCGTTCGCATCTTTCTCCGCTGCCATTACTGATCTACAACTCAAACTAGCACACAACATCGTCATCGCTCTCAGCCACTCCCTCTGTTCGCTGACTTGACCGGTAAAAATTTGTTCAGAGAACCTAAGAATACACCGCAGTCCGAGACGTAGTACTGAAGGAAAGGTCAGGGGGCCTCCATAACACCTCAGCAGTGCCACAGGCTGATTGCCTCCATGCCACACCGCATTGAAGCAGTCATTTCTGCAAAAGGATTCCCGACCAAGTTTTGAGTGCATAACTGAACATAATTATTTGAAGGTTGACTTTTTTCTATTAAAAACACTTTTCTTTTATTGGTCAGATGAAATATGAAATATTTTGGGTTTTCATGAGCTGTATGCCATTTGCACTTGACCTACTTACTCCCCGCTCTGCCCCGTACCTTCTCTCCCGCTACTTTGACTTTGTGAAACCACGCCCCCTCCGCCACATACCCCCCCCCCCCCCATATCCCGCCCTAGGAGGTAGTAGCGGAGGGTGAGGACGGCCCACCTGATGGCTAGACACTCCTTCTCTATGGTGCTGTACATCGTCTCTCTCTTAGAGAGCTTGCGACTGATGTACAGCACCGGCCGTTCCTCACCCCCCAACTCCTGGGACAGGACAGCGCCCAACCCCCTGTCCGAGGCGTCCGTCTGTAGAGAAAAAGGGAGAGAAAAGTTAGGAGCTTGCAAGGGCAGGCCACCACACAGAGCAGCCTTTATCTGAGTAAAAGCCTGCTGGCACCGCTCCGTCCACTGAAGCGTATCTGGTACCTCCTTTTTAGTTAGATCAGTCAGCAGGCTAGCGAGGTCCGAATAGTTAGGCACAAACCTTCTGTAATATCCCGCTAGCCCCAGGAACTCTCTAACCTCCTTCTTGGTCTTTGGTCTCGGACAGGTCGCAACTGCCCCATCTTATCAATTTGGGGATGCACCTGTCCATGACCCAAGTGGAAGCCCAGATATCTTACTTCCACCCGCCCAATTGCACACTTCTTCGGGTTGGCCGTGAGCCCCGCTCTTCTCAGCGACTTCAGGACAGCCCGCAAGTGCTGCATATGCCGCTGCCAATCCGCACTGTAGATGATGATGTCATCTAGATATGCGGAGGCATACGCAGCATGCGGCCGGAGAATTCTGTCCATCAGACGCTGGAAGGTCGCGGGAGCCCCGAACAAGCCGAACAGAAGGGTGACGAATTGGTGTAAACCGAACGGCGTGTGAAAGCTGTTTTCTCTTTTGACATGGGAGACAAGGGGATCTGCCAATATCCCTTGGTTAAGTCCAGCGTCGAATAAAAACGAGCGGTCCCTAGCCGATCAAGCAATTCGTCCACCCTCGGCATTGGATAAGCATCAAATTTTGACACCGCGTTCACCTTACGATAGTCCACGCAGAACCGTACGGAGCCGTCCGTTTTAGGCACTAAAACTATCGGGCTCGTCCAGTCGCTGTTGGACTCTTCTATTACTCCCATATCGAGCATTGCTGCTAATTCCTCCTGCACCACCTTTTTTTGTGCTCAAGTAACCGGTACGGCTGGCTGCGAACTATCACACCCGGCTCGGTCTCGACGTGGTGTTGAATGAGGTCCGTTCGACCCGGTAGGGGCGAGAACACGTCCGCAAACTCTGCTTGTAAGTGTTTTACGTCAGTGAGCTGCGAGGGCGAGAGGTGGTCTCCCCAAGGGGCCAGCGCGATAGATTGCGCTTTTTGGATCGCCTCTGGCCCGAGATCCTCCTCCCCACTAACCACCGTCGCTAGCATCACTGCCTCCGCCTCTACCCACTTTTTTAACAGGTTGAGATGGTAAATTTGACGTGCCCCGTCCCTATCCAACCGAATGACCTCATAGTCGAGATCTCCCACTCGCCGTGTGACCACGAACGGCCCTTGCCACTTCGAGTGTAATTTAGAGCTCGAGGTAGGGAGTAATACAAGCACCTTCTCTCCCGGAGTAAATTGACGGAGCCTAGTGCCTCTGTTATATAGCTGTCTCTGTCTGTCCTGAGCCTGGAGCAAATTCTCACGTGACAGCAACCCCAAAGTGTGGAGTTTTGCTCTCAGGTCCAGGACATACTGAATTTCGTTATTGCTCGTGGAAGGTCCGTCCTCCCAAGCCTCTCTAAGGACGTCCAGCACCCCCTGCGGCTGGCGCCCATAGAGCAGCTCGAAGGGGGAAAACCCTGTGGAGGCCTGGGGGACCTCGCAGACAGCGAAAAACAGGGGCTCTAGCCATTGATCCCAATTTTTTGGCGTCCTCTTGCACAAACTTACGAATCACGGCCTTCAGCGTGCGATTAAAGCGTTCCACCAGCCCGTCCGTTTGTGGGTGATAGACGCTGGTGCGAATCGATTTAATGCCCAACAATTCGTAGAGTTCGCAGATTGTCCGTGACATAAACGCCGTGCCTTGATCGGTGAGAATTTCTTTCGGAATTCCAACCCGGGAGATTAACGAGAACAGCGTGCCCGCTACACTTTTCGAAAAAGTGCAGAGCGGAACTGCCTCAGGATATCGCATTGCATAGTCCACCAGGACTAATGCAAAGTGATGTCCCCATGCTAACCGCTCTAATGGCCTGATGAGGTCCATCCCAATTCGCGCGAAGGGGACCTGCATCAGCGGAAGGGGGCACAATGGTGTTTTTGGGGTTGCCGGTGGGTTCACCAACTGACATTCCCGATACGACACACACCACCTCTGTACAGTCTTGTGAATGCCTGGCCAAAAAAAACGGGCCATTAGACGGTTTAATGTTGCCGTTTGTTCTAAATGCCCGGCCATTAGATTCACATGAGCCGCCTGGAAAAGCATTTTCCGGCGGCTTTTTGGTACTAACAACTGGGTTGTATCCTGCTTTGACTGGGCATCTTGGGTCACCCGATACAACTGGTCTTTTATCACTGAAAAATACGGATAGGTGAGCGGCCGGTCCGGATGGAGGAGGTGGCCGTCGATGGACCGGACCTGATTAAACACGTTTTTGAGTGTCTCGTCCTGGGACTGCTCCAGGGGGAAGTCATCATGTTCCGAGAGAATGGGACCACTCAGACCACTCTGTTCCCACTGAAGGTTTCCTGGAGGTCCCGAATCCACCTCCCCCACCTGCCCCGCCGTCACCTTCCCTCCCCTCTTCCCCCAAGAGGCATCCGTATACAAGTGTTCCAATAATTTATTAAATGCAGGCCAATTCGTTCCCAAAATTATTGGATGCTGGAGGTGCGGGTTAACTGCTACCTCCACACTATGCGTTTGTCCCCGAAATTGAATATCCACGGGCACCAACGGATAGTTCACCACTTCCCCGTGCACACACCTCACCTTAACCATGCGGCTATTACCCAATGCCCTAAGATGGATCAGGCTTTGATGTATCGAGGTCTGGTTGCAACCTGAATCCACCAAAGTCTTATACGTATCCCCCTTGATACTCACTGGTATCTGGTACAGGCCAGCTTGATCGGGGGCAGCTTGTGGCGCATCCGGGACCCTGATCAGCGTCCCCACCTCCATAACGGGACACCGGTCAATGAAGTGTCCCGGGTCCCCGCAGCGCCAACAAGCCGGCCCAGACTTTCCCGCCGCCCTAGTGGCTGGAAGTAGGTCAGAGAATTGCCGTGGAGAGAGAGGCTGGGGTGAGGAAGCGCCCTGGTCTGGGAGTGGCTGGAGTCTTGGCCGCGCCCCCCGTCCTCCAGCGTGGCGCTGGCCGGGGCGAGAGCCCACCTTGGGACCTAGGAAGGGGGACAGGTTTAGAGAGGGGCGGGGTAGAGACAGGGGAAGAGAGAGAGAGAGATGCCGCTGGTAAGGGCTCGCCGGCCCCGCAGCACGCCACCATCTGGTCCTCCACCAATTATATGGCCTGGTTTAGCGACGCTGGGCGGTGGCCCTGTACCCACTGCGCGGCCTCCCGGGGAAGCCGCGCAACGAACTGCTACAGTACCACTCGATCGATGACTTCCTCGACGGCGCTGTCGCCGGCCATCAGCCACTTGCTGCACGAGTCCCGGAGCTGTTGGGCGAAGATGGAGGGCCAGGGACCGGAACCGCTGACGATGTTGTTCCGGGGTCCGGCCGACCCGCTGGAGAATCACCCGCCTCAGGTCTTTATAGACCAGGAGATTCTGGACTAGCAGTTGGTGGGTGGCTACCTGCGCCTCTCCGGACAGCAGCGGCAGGAGCCGCATTGGCAGTCCGCCTTGGGCCATCCCCGGAGCTCGGTGGTCCGCTCAAAGAGATCTACGAAGGCCTCCGGATCATCTTGAGGCCCCATCTTGGCTAGCGGTACGGCCGCCGCCGAGTCGGTGGTGCAGGAGGGGACGGCCCGAATCTCCCGGTCCATCCAGCTACGGAACAGCTCGCGGTCTTCATGCTGGGCCTGGAGGAGTGCCTCGAACCTCTTGTTCTGCTCCTCCCCTATGGCCCGCAGATCTTGGTGGGTTTCCTGATGAAGACCAGCGAGCAATTGTACCAGGTCCGCAAGTGGTGTTCTTGACAGGGTCTCCATAACGGTGGCGGCGTTCTTCGCTCCCGGGTTTCGGCACCAGTGTAACGAGGTTTGTGGCTCTTAACTCTCTTGGGTAGGGAAGGACGAAGGCAGGGTCGGTATGACTGGGACTAGTAACTCTTTATTTTTCACAACACAACTGGTAAACATAAACACGCATGAGGGCGTAAAACTCTGTCTCTCCAACACACTCTCACAACTCATAAACTCTCCCAGATCACGTCTCAGGCTCAGGCTGTGCGTCTAGTCCCAGTCCAAACTCTCTCTCTCTCTCTTCCTCTCCTCCCGCAGCGGCTTTTGTGCTGTCTCTCCACGCCAATTACTGCAATTAGACACAGGTGTTATTCATTTGCACTTGAACTACTTACTCCCCGCTCTGCCCCGTACCTTCTCTCCTGCTACAGACCTCGCGAAACCACACCCCCTCCGCCACACATTACATTATGGAAAATAATGAACTTTATCACAATTTGCTAATTTTTTGAGGACCTGTACATTTGTTTCCTTTTTCTTTTTTTAAAGAACAAAATCTGTAAAATATTAATCAAACATTTATGTATAGTGACATAATATTCTGTAAAAATACAGGAATTTCCTCTTTAAAAAAATTAAACTTGATGTAATTCCAAAATACAAGCATTTCATGTAAATTTAATAGTCAAAATGTTAAATTAAAGCAAATATCTGTAAAACAACAGGCATTGCATAATGAAAATTCTGGGGGAGAAATAAAGACCAGTAAATTACATATTTTTTACAGTGCACTGTTTTGTCCAAGGGTGCGTTTCCCATACAACGACGCAACTCGTAACTAGCTAGTCACGACTGTTTCCCGAAACCGTATTGTCGGAAATCTGTCGTTCATCCACGTTGGGTAATGATGTCATGCAGATGGTGGAGTAATAACCGCTTTTAATTAATTATTTTGAGATCAAATTCATGCTAGATTGTTTTGCTATAAATTATGGACATGGCACCTGAGGACTAATTCTTATTTTTCTGTTATTTTGCTTTAGGCCTATTTCCAGATTCAAATAGGCTCATTCTTACATACTACAGCACTTTCGCACATGCACACTCTTCAAAAAGGGTGCTTTAAAGGGGTGGTAAAACACAATTTCACTTTTCTAACTTTAGCTTGTGTGTAATGTTGCTGTTTGGACATAAACATCATCTGCAAAGTTACAACTTTCAAAGTTTAAAGCAAAGGGAGATATTTGCTTTTAAAAGAAATCAATTTCTGATAGGGTCAACAGTCCCGAGCAATGGGGAGTGTGGAAAAGAGGTGAAGAAGCATGTGCAGGCAGGTTGGAAATGAATGGGTGGAGAAAAGTGTCAGGTCTGTTGTGTGATAAAAGAATACCAGCAAGAATTAAAAAGGAAAGGTGTACAGGACAGTAGTGAGACCAGCAATGTTGTATGGTTTGGAGACAGTTGCACTGAGGAAAAGACAGGAGGAAGAGCTAGAGGTAGCAGAGCTGAAGATGTTTAGGTTCTCTTTGGGAGTAAAGAGGATAGATAGGATAAGGAATGAGTACATCAGAGGGACAGCACATGTGAGATGTTTTGGAGACAAAGTTAGAGAGGCCAGGCTGAGATGGTTTGGAGATGTTCAGAGGAGGGAGAGTGAATATATTGGTAAAAGGATGCTGAGGTTAGAGCTGCCAGGCAGGAGGTCAAGAGGAAGACTAAAGAGGAGGTTTATGGATGTAGTGAAGGAGGACATGAAGGTAGTCGGTCTGAGAGAAGAGGATACAGAGGATAGGACTAGATGGAGGCAGATGAGTCTCTGTGGCGACCCCTGAAGGGAAAAGCAGAAAGAAGAAGTTCAATGCAGGATTCCCACAACAGCTTGTCCTGAAAGATGAAGCAGTTCCAACTTTAAAAACAGAAGCTGTTTACAGGCCACAACCTATAAGTATGATTTATTTGTTGTCTATGTGTTTTTAGTTTGTATTGTTAATTGTATCTTGTAGCAAGGAAGTAAACAAATTACAACACTGTTGGCTCTGCAAACCAGTTTGTTAACCCTTTGACACATACAATCACATTCTAGGCTGGTCCCTGGAGCGTACGATCACATACAGGTCCTTCTAAAAAAATTAACATATTGTGAAAAAGTTCATTATTTTCCATAATGTAATGATAAAAATTAAACTTTCATATATTTTAGATTCATTGCACACCAACTGAAATATTTCAGGTCTTTTATTGTTTTAATACTGATGATTTTGGCATACAGCTCATGAAAACCCAAAATTCCTTTCTCAAAAAATTAGCATATCATGAAAAGGTTTTTTAAACAAGCTATTAACCTAATCATCTGAATGAACTAATTAACCGTAAAGACCTGCAAAAGATTGCTGAGGCTTTTAAAAACTACAAGCCTTGTTCATCACTTAAAACCGCAATCATGGGTAAGACTGCCGACCTGACTGCTGTCCAGAAGGCCCTCATTGACACCCTCAAGCGAGAGGGTAAGACACAAAGAAATTTCTGAACGAATAGGCTGTTCCCAGAGCGCTGTATCAAGGCACCTCAGTGGGAAGTCTGTGGGAAGGAAAAAGTGTGGCAAAAATCGCTGCACAACGAGAAGAGGTGACTGGACCCTGAGGAAGATTGTGGAGAAGGACCGATTCCAGACCTTAGAGGACCTGCGGAAGCAGTGGACTGAGTCTGGAGTAGAAACATCCAGAGCCACTGTGCACAGTCGTGTGCAGGAAATGGGCTACAGGTGCAAGCCACTTTTGGGCTACAGAGAAGCAGCACTGGACTGTTGCTCGGTGGTCCAAATTACTTTTTTCGGATGAAAGCAAATTTTGCATGTCATTCGTAAATCAAGGTGCCAGAGTCTGGAGGAAGACTGGGGAGAAGGAAATGCCAAAATGCCTGAAGCCCAGTGTCAAGTACCCACAGTCAGTGATGGTCTGGGGTGCCATGACAGCTGCTGGTGTTGGTCCCACTGTGTTTTATCAAGGGCAGGGTCAATGCAGCTAGCTATCAGGAGATTTTGGAGCACTTAATGCTTCCATCTGCTGAAAAGCTTTATGGAAACAAAGATTTGGTTTTTCAGCGCGACCTGGCACCTGCTCAAAGTGCCAAAACCACTGGTAAAGGGTTTACTGACCGTGGTATTACTGTGCTCAATTGGCCTGCCAACTCTCCTGACCTGAACCCCATAGAGAATCTGTGGGATAATGTGAAGAGAAAGTTGAGAGACGCAAGACCCAACACTCTGGATGAGCTTAAGGCCGCTATCGAAGCATCCTGGGCCTCCATAACACCTCAGCAGTGCCACAGGCTGATCGCCTCCATGCCACGCCGCATTGAAGCAGTCATTTCTGCAAAAGGATTCCCGACCAAGTATTGAGTGCATAACTGAACATAATTATTTGAAGGTTAACTTTTTTTGCATTAAAAAAACTTTTCTTTTATTGGTCGGATGAAATATGCTAATTTTGGGTTAGGATAATTTTGGGTTTTCATGAGCTGTATGCCAAAATCATCAGTATTAAAACAATAAAAGACCTGAAATATTTCAGTTGGTGTGCAATGAATCTAAAATATATGAAAGTTTAATTTGTATCATTACATTATGGAAAATAATGAACTTTATCATGCTAATTTTTTGAGAAGGACCTGTATATGATTAGAACGTTCAGTGATCAACTGCCAAATTCAAAAATGTAAATCTGCTTTAGCGTTGACTGGCACTGCGCAAGAGACGTGAGTTGAGTGAGTGAGACTGACTGAGCTCAGCATCTTTTAATGTTTATTTTAGGTTTCATAAACTTCAAATTACATTACACAATCACAAAAATGTCACCCATATCAGGAGAAGTGGATGATCTTATCAGGAGAAGTGTGATAACTTTACAGATCAACTAACGCAAATTCTACCCTGTTCCCAAAGTAATGTCACATAGGGTGAAATCAGGATGATTATGACGCTTTTCCCAAGTCATCTCAATGCCAAAAGTGTCCTAATCACCTTGAATTCACCCTATATCAGGAGAAGTAGATAATCTTGTGTTGTAAATCCAGCAGGCTCCATCAGTGTTGTAATATAATGACGGCGCGGACGCCTACAGCCCGTGATAAATTTACCGATCAACTAACACATCTATTTTGTACCCTGTTTGCTCATGTAATGTCACATTACATATATCAGGTGAAGTAGATAATCTTGTGTTGTAAATCCAGCAGGCGCCGACTCCCTGTCAGTATTAAAAACATGTAATGGTGGCGCCCCGCCCACAGCCTGTGAAAACTTACTGATCATCAAACACGTGGGCGGTTAGTGAATTAGAAGCCAATCTGAGCCCATTGCGTATTTTGAGGGAAACCATCAGAATGTTTTTTTTACAAAGAGGGACAGAGTAGTGTAGAATAAAGGTAAAATATATGAAAAATTATGCTTTTTTTTTTTAAACGAAGCATTAACACGTGTTACAGTGCACCCCGCAAACATAATCAAACCTTCGAAAGAATGTGTTTTACCACCCCTTTAAATCTCTTGACAAACTTAAAGACATTTGTATGTATTCAAAATAAATTATATAGATTGTATTTAATGTCAGCTTGCTTATTTTACTCAAGATTAGTATTTATTAAGTCCACATGTCATGCAAACAAGAAACTATATGCTTCTAACTACAGGTTGAGAGCTGTTGTTGCAACCACAAGTTTGTGAATGTTCATTGGGACTATGGTTTCGGGACACACTGACTGGTTGAACTACATTGATAAGGACGGGACTTGCAACTAGTTGGCTAACAATGCTTTTGGGAAAACGCACCCCAGAGTGACTGTACAGCCGAATCAAATTCTGTTGCATTATTTTCCTGTTTAACACTGTGAAGCTGCTTTGAACCAATTGACATTGAAAAAAAGCGCTATATAAATAAAGTTGACTTGACTTGATGAAACTGCTGCATTGACATTAATGCAGTACTTTTAATGAGACTATTCATTTTCTATAGCTACATTTTCTATAACACTTTTATATTTTGGTAGAAACAACAATAAATTACTGACTTGTTCAAATAAAATCAACATTTTCATTTATCCATCAAAACTAACTAATTACTATGTCTTGTCCGATAAGATTCACATCTGATTCCTGGATTATGTGGGAATTCTCTCTCTCTCTCTCTCTCTCTCTCTCTCTCTCTCTCTCTCTCTCTCTCTCTCTCTCTCTCTCTCTCTCTCTCTCTCTCTCTCTCTCTCTCTCTCTCTCTCTCTCTCTCTCTCTCTCTCTCTCTCCCTCTCTCTCGTCACATTCACACACACATTACTCTAAAAAGTATCGAAGCCCTTATCCGCCACTAAATAAAAAAAAAAGGTTATTTGCGACTTTTTATCTCACAATTGCGAGTTATACAGTCAGGATTCTGAGATGTAAACTCGCGATTGTGTGAAATAAAGACACTATTCTAACTTTTCACTCAGAATTCTGACTATATCACGCACTATCGAGTTCATATATTTTAGAATTATGAATATAACTCGCAATTATGAGAGAAAAAAAGTCAGAATTGTGACTATATAACTCGCAATTACTCATTTTATTTTATTTTTTTATTTTTATTTATTTTATATTACGGGCTTCCATAAAAAGTGATTAATTGATTAATAATTTAGTTATAGGCTATAATAAAAAGTAATAATGAAAAAATACATCACATGACGAAGTGAAATTCCATTAAAATAATTCTTAATGTCCAATAGGATTCTAATCAAATATGATCCTGGACAAAGTGAAATCAATTTTTTTGATAAGGGTTATGTGGATTTACACTGAAATGAGGGCAGGGTTTGAGCTTTCGTCACGACAGCCGTCGTTATAAGAACTTTGCAAGTGTAATTTGAACGCATTATTATTTTTCGGTTTAAGATTTCCCCTTCACTTCTTCTGGAGAAATCCGTGAATATGGCGACTGTTTGGGGGAAAATACTCATACTTGTGTTTGCGCACTTTGTAGGTGAGTATATTTTAAATATAAGGTTACATTAAATGTCTACGAGACAAAACAAGATCGCTTTATTATAATCAACATCTTTAAAGCTGGCGACATTTTATTTTATTATTATTGTTTTATTGAAGAAGGAACAAAAACAGCACAACAATGTGGCATTAATTCGAAACAGGGAATTCAATATTAATATTTTAATGTTAATGACTATTTATTTTTTTATTTTTTTAAATTTCAAAGAAGACATAAAATAATCAAATTCCACAATAAACACGTACCTTAAAGTTTGGGGGTGGAATTACATAATTTTGTTTATGTAGGCTATATAATATTTTTTCCAGCAATATAAATATATTAATGTATTTAAGATCTTTGTTAACATTGTTTTCATATCATACAACGATATCTTTTAATGTAAAATAATAATTTATTTACACTAAATTAAAGATAAAGTTTGTCAAATCCTTTCAAATGCTTTGGACCATTTTACAGTCGAAAAATAAACGTGTCAAGTTCTGTCAACAACTCGTTTTCAATTTTACAAAAGGAACATTAGTCATAAATAGCAAAGTATCTCGAAATTAACATGGTAGTTTAACAGGCTATATATGGTATGCAAAATATTAAAATGTATTTCTTTAGTTTTATTATTAATAGGCTACGATATTTAAAGGGGATTAACCAAGCTTACCTTCCAATTAATATTATCAATAATAGAGATCCAAAACATGTTTCCTCAAGGTGCTATTTTATTTTGTTTTTAAATATTGAACAAATGTTTGATGTTGCATTTTTTTATCAATCAATTCAACGCCGTTTAATATTGATTTTTTTTAATCAATATTATTAAATATTAATTCTAACAAGTTGAACCAGAATAGGAGAAATAGATTTATCAACAGAATTAAATTAGCTACTTAAAATGCAAAGGGAAACTCAAAAAGGGTTCGCATGAATTGTTTGTAAGTTAAAATATTTCCACAATTATCAAACATATTCATAAGATGATTAATTCCCTGTTCAACCAATCCCTTAAAAATATGTAGCCTATTTATTGGCATTATTCCAAGTTAAGGGAATTTGAGGGGACAAATTGTGTGAATAGCAAAGTTTCCAGGCTAAAAGTACTTGCTGGTGGAATATGGACGATTTAAGAAATATCAAATCAAAATATTACAGTCACAAGTTGACCACCTAGTTGGTTAAATCGACTGAGTTCCGATTAATCAAATGATTTTAAAAGTTATATAAACATCTTCAAAATAAAGTTTAACAACCACCGTTTAGCTTTCATATAAGTAAGAACCCTTTTCTTCAGTTTTTTGGGATTTGTTTCTTCAAATAAAACAGTAAAACAAATTATTGCTATCTAAGAATCGATTTCTCATTAAAATTACTTATTTACTGATTTACATTGTTAGCACATAACAGGTCTTAGCGTGAACAATTAATGTGTGCAAGTAAATACACCGAAGAAAAAAAATCTTTCAAAATCTAATAAGTTATTTATGGTCTGGAAGGACGTTCCCTTTCCGATGAGCGCAGTTTCACGGCCTCTCCCCTCCAGCCGTTAGTTTGTTTGGAGAGGATGATCGCTGAAGTCAAACCCTGCCCTCTATTCAATATTCTGTTTCCCTTGGAAATACTTCATAGCACTGAAATAAAATCACTTGCAACTTCCGGTTCACTGAGACTTTAATATATAACGATAAGGAGGGATAGACAAATTGAGACAATCCTTCTGCTTTAGACAATAGGACACAACCCTAAACAGAAAGATCACGTTTCAACGAACAGTTTAACTACGCTTTGGTCTTTTTTTATTTTTATTTTTTTATACTTTTTAATTTAGAGGAGAAGTTTAAGCTTTGTCTTTCTAGGGCATAGGCTACTTTGTTACAAGAATTCCTAGCTATTTAACTGAGGGTTTCACTGGAATGTTATAAACAACTTTATCATTTAAACTGTGTAAAAGAAGGGTAAGTTAATCCAGAATCCTTAGAGAAAGTATTGATAAAGGAGATGGCATTAGGAACAAAATAGATATTCTTAAAAAAGGGTTATGTCATCTGCTAATTGGGATATCCTACTTACCAAACATGTGGAGACATTGAATTAGTTCATTATTAACGATACCAATGGATAATAATTCACCCAGCCTACCAATAAAAATAAAAAGGGGTAAATGTAGGCCTACGATGAATGTTAAATCTTTTAGAGCGGGAAGTAATTATTACAGAGCTATTAATAAAGTTGTAAAACGTTTTAACTGCATTCAAAAATGTATTTCCAAATCCAAAAAGCGTCAGTTAAAAAAAAAAAAAATGTGTTCAATTATATCAAACGCTTTATAAAAGTTTTGAAAGAAAGCTGGAGACACTGCACGCTCTGACGGGGCACGCTGACGCATCATGACGTAATATATTTGACAAGTCGCTATTCTAGTCACTTTATTGATCATAAAAACACTTTTTTTCCCCACATATTGTATGTGTGGGATGATGGTTATTAATTTTATTGGTAATGTATTTAAACATCTTTAATTGCCTAGTTTAATGGACATCTGTTAGATCAGTGGTGTACATGGTCTGCAACAATCGTCTGTTAGTTAGGTGGTACATGTCAAAGTAACATCCACATGGATGGATGACCCAAGGTTTCCCAGCAGAACATTGCCCAAAGTATCACACTGCCTCTGTCGGCTTGCCTTCGTCCCATAGTAGTGCATCCTGGTGCCATGTGTTCCCCAGGTAAACCATGCACAAATACCCAGCCATTCGCATGATGTAAAAGAAAACAGAAAACAACCTTCGCCCCCCAAGTGCACCAATGAGCTTTGGCCACCCATGCCTGTCGCCAGTGCATCACTGTTCATTCCCTGGAGCACTTTTGATAGATACTGATCATTGCAGACCGGGAACACCCCACAAGAGCTGCAGTTTTGGAGATGCTCTGACCCAGTTGTCCAGCGATCACAATTTGGCCCTTTTCAAACTCGCTCAAATTCTTATGCTTTCCCATTTTTCCTGCTTCAAACACATCAGCTTTGAGGACAAAATGTTCACTTGCTGCCTAATATATCCCACCCACTAACAGGAGCGGAGATGAAGAGATAATCAGTGTTATTCACTTCATCTGTAAGTGGTCATAATGCTATGCCTCATACTTCTATGTGCTAGTAACATTATTGAAATTGTATTTTAAAATCCTCTTTTTATGTCTGCTTGGTGAAAAAAAAAAAAAAAAAACTATCCTAATGGGCATCCTCATAATTCACTCTCAGAAAGCCCTATTGTCACACTTCAGTCTGTCTATCTGGCTATTTTATCCCTTTACAGACATATCAACCGTACAGTCACAAATACATTTAGAACTTTATGGAAAACATCCATGCCAAAACCATACAGGGGGTGGAGCAATACAGCAGTAGAAGATTTCTGTCTCAACTTCATCACACTTAAAAAAAAGTACGGTTGAGAAATCAGTTAAAGAAACAATAATAGCTTTTAAAGAGTTAAAACCTAATTTATGCAAAACATTGATATCTCTCTTTAATGAGGCTCTCAATTAATTAACATTTTACTTCAATGAATATTAATTAGAACTATAAAAAATGTCATAAAACATATTGTCCTTAATTCATGGGATCCAGGCTTTAGAGCTGTTTTGTTAAATGATTCTTTAATTGCCCCGGTGAAATACCATGTTTTGACTGTAAGATCATGATAGACACAAGTAAAGCCATGCTCATCATTACCATGGGTAAATGGTTTCTAAAATAAATAAGTAATTATAAACTACAGTATAATAAACACATGTAGAAAATATGAAAAGTTTGATTTATATTCTGTAATAACGAGCCTAATGTAGGCCTAACGTAATAATAGCAACATTTGTAACAAATATATTTCAGCCAAAAAAAAAATAATGTTTTTTCACTGTTAGTATCTGCAAGGTAAATTTCTATAAAGGTGGTGGTGCTGGATTGACAAGCTAGTAGTGTAATTGTATAGTTATTAGTGTGTAATTGCCGTTTTCCAATTTATCTCGTCATGTATTTAGCCGACCTGTTATGTTCCCATAACAAAATACCATATGAACCAAAATTTGGTGTCAAATCTGAATGGATCACGTGACTTGTGCTGTTTATCTGTTTGTTGAGGATACAAGCCTTTTGCAGTTTCCCATACACTCCAATGTAAAAAATGTTTCTTCTTTTTTTGTTCAATCCGCCGCCTAAGGGAGAGGTCTCTCTCACTTTGGCCTGTCAGTTCAGAAGACACACCAATGGGCTGCTTTCCCTGCATGGTGGTATACAGGTATGCCGGATTACCAGCTCAGCCCTGCTTTGGTGCGGATACAAGTTTATCATGTCAAGTTTTTGTCTTTATGATTTTTTTTTTTTTTCTAGGTTTAGAGCCAAAGTTCTTCTGTTCAGCACCTGCTGTGGCAAACCGATTGATAAAACACGGAGAGAAGAGATATTTCAAACCCCAAGAGACAGTAACCATCACCTGCTGTGAGGAATTTGATCTGATTGGCTCATTAGTGGTCACATGTGGACCAGATGGCCATTGGGTGAACTTGCCTAAGTGTCGCCATAAAGGTAATTTAGACTGTTTTTACACTGCATCTGAAATTGCATACTTACGTTAGGTTAAAAACGGCCTGTGACAATAACAATTCACAGTACTCATAAAAGAGTTAGCAAAATGTACTCTGATGACATAGTACTGTTTCCGACAAGACTGGACAATTTACTATCCCACGGGAGAGAAACTGACCCTGGTAGGTCAGGTGATAATGACAGCATGGCGGATATGTTAGTATGTAGTATGTTTGGATTGCATATAAAACTTTTTCAAAATATTATTTAAAATAAACAAAAGAGTGTGTGATTTCAAATGCATCCCTGGTTTGAATAATTAATCTGAAACTGAGTTCAACTCCCTCCTAAATTTCAAGTGTTATAAAGAATGCTGCTCACTAAAGGTAAGCTAACTGTAAGATCATGGTAGACACAGGTCAAACCATGCTCATCATTACCATGAGTAAATTGTTTCTAAAATAAATAAATAATTATAAACTATAGTATAATAAACACATGTAGAAAATATATGAAAACAACCTTTTTTAATTTGATTTATATTCCCCAATAACTAATAAACCTAATGTAGGCCTACCGTAATCATAGCAACATTTGTAATGCTGTATAATACATCTGCGATGCTAACATAAACCCATTTCAAATGGATGAAGCCTTGGCCTGGAAGAGAGGTCGTCAGGTGGTCCCCAACCTTCACTGGGTGTTTCAACCCTTTACCACAACACCCTCCAGTTGGCGGGTCAGCAGTGACTGGCCAGGTCAATGCCCCTCTCCACCAGGTTTCCAACTTGTGTGCTCTTTGTGCCAGAGCCAACAGGAGGCTCTCTCTGATGCTTCTCCCAGCCTATGAACGCCTGCTTTCCTCAAGTGGCCTCTCAGTCCAAACTTTGTCAATAGATTCCACACAGATTGAGCTGGGAATCCTCGACATCCGACTTCCCCCGTCATCAGCCATGTTGTACACCACTTGTCCCACCAGTCTTGGACATGTTGCTGGTATTTGGGGCTTTTCCTCTCTGGAGCTTCCCCACAGCCCTCTTTCCACTGCACTGTCAACTCCACCAAGATGATCTTCTTTCCCTCTGGAGACCACATGATATATCAGGCCTGCGAGTTGTGGACAAATATATTATAATAAATATATTTTGTCCAAGCCACCATATTTATTCACTGTTAGAATCTGCAAGGTAAATTTCTATGAAGTTGGGCGTGTTGGATTGACAAGCTTGTAGTTGTGTGTAATTGGCGTTTTCCATTTTACCTCATGTATTTAGCCGACATTGTCGCAGCTGTTTTCAGCTAGATTAATCAAATAACCTGTTATGTTCCCATATCACACGACTGTATAAACAAAATATGGAGTCAAATCTGAATGAAAAGTGACTTTTCATGAATGAAAATTGCTGTTTATCACTTCCCAAAGCGCTGTGCTGATACAAGCCTTTTGTAGTTTCCCATACAGTCCAATTAAAAAAAAGATGCTTCTTTTTCTTAAGGGGGAGGTCTCTCTCACTTTGGCCTATCAGTTCAGAAGACAAACAAATGGGCCACTGTCCCTGCATGATGGGCCAGTCCATGGCAAAAAAACCCAAAAAACAAATAACCTTGTATCCACCCAAAAGTGTGCCAGCCCACCGGTAAAAGGCCCGGTATGCCGGATTACCAGCCCAACTCCGCTTTGGGACGAATACAAGGTGTCAATGTATTATATAAAGTTTATGGCTGTAATACAGTGCGATAAAGAAGGAAGGAAGAGGACAAAGGGGTCGGCTTTCGCACACTTCAGTGTGACTCTCTTTCTTATTCACTCAATAACAGTTTCACTTCCGGGTCTCGGCATTTCCGGCTTCCGGGACAATCTCAGAGTCTCAGGGGGGGCGTCAGCAGTCCGTCTTTCTCTCCCCGGCTTCCGATTCCGCCAGCGTTTTAACCTCTCTCCACGCCCATTACTGGAACAAGAGACAGGTGTTATCAATCTGCGTCCAACCCACTCACTTACCGCTCGTCCCGCGGCTCTCTCTCCCGCTGCAGACCTCGCTGAACCACGCCCCCCTTGCCACATACCCCCACCGCCCGACTCAGGCCGGGGAGCCGTCTGGCCTGCAACCCCCCCCCCCCCCCCCCCCCACACACACACACACATTTCTGGAGAGGAAGTCGGCCACAGCCATCTGAGCACCCGGCCTGTGGACCACCTTGAACTTAAAAGGCTGGAGAGCTAGATACCAACGGGTGATCCGCGCGTTGGTATCCTTCATGCGGTGGAGCCATTGGAGAGGAGCGTGGTCCGAACAAAGGGTGAACTCCCTCCCCAGGAGGTAGTAGCGGAGGGTGAGAACGGCCCACCTGATGGCAAGGCATTCCTTTTCTATGGTGCTGTACTTAGCCTCTCTCTTGGAGAGCTTGCGGCTAATGTACAGCACCGGCCGCTCTCCCCCCTCCACCTCCTGGGTCAGGACTGCGCCCAACCCCCTGTCCGACGCTTCAGTCTGCAACACAAAAGGGAGAGAAAAGTCAGGGGAGTGTAAAAGCGGCCCGCAACACAGAGCAGCCTTAACTTGGGTGAAGGCCTGCTGGCACGGCTCCGTCCACTGGACCGTATCTGGTAGCCCCTTTCTAGTAAGGTCAGTCAGAGGGCTGGTGAGGTCCGAATAATTGGGAATAAACCGCCTATAATATCCCGCCAGCCCCAAGAACTGCCTTACCTCCTTTTTGGTCTTGGGCCACGAACAGGTCGCAATCGCAGCGGTCTTATCAATTTGGGGACACACCTGTCCATGGCCCAAGTGGAAGCCCAGATACCTTACCTCCACCCGCCCAATTGCACACTTCTTCGGGTTGGCCGTGAGCCCCGCTCTTCTCAGGGACCTCAGGACCGCCCTGACATGCTGCATATGCCGCTGCCAATCGTGACTGTAAATCACGATATCATCCAGATAGGCAGCAGCATATGCGGCATGGGGAGGCAAAATCCTGTCCATGAGCCGCTGAAAGGTGGCAGGAGCCCCGAACAACCCGAATGGAAGTGTGACAAATTGGTGCAATCCAAACGGCGTGGTGAAAGCTGTCTTTTCTCTGGACAATGGAGACAAGGGGATCTGCCAATAGCCCTTCGTTAAGTCCAATGTCCAATAAAATCGAGCCGTGCCCAGCTGATCAAGCAACTCGTCAACCCGCGGCATTGGATAGGCGTTGAATTTCGACACAGCATTCACCTTGCGATAGTCCACGCAGAACCTGACCGAGCCGTCGGTTTTAGGAACCAAAACTATCGGGCTCGCCCAGTCACTGTTGGACTCCTCTATTACTCCCATATCAAGCATTGCACCCAATTCTTCCTGAACCACCTTTTTCTTGTGTTCAGGTAATCTATACGGCCGGCTATGAACTACCACGCCCGGCTCGGTCTCGATATGGTGCTGAATCAGGTCGGTACCTCCCGGTAGGGGCGAGAACACGTGCGTCGTGCGACCTCAAACGGCCCCTGCCACTTTGACATTCATTTGGAGCTCGATGTAGGGAGTAATACAAGTACTTTCTCTCCCGGTGTGAATTTGCGTAGTTTAGTACCCCTGTTATACGACCGGCTCTGGCGGTCCTGGGCTTGCAAAAAATTCTCCCTGGATAGCCGCCCCAGTGTGTGGAGTTTTGTTCGCAAGTCCAGTACATACTGAATTTCGTTTTTCGCCAAAGAAGGTCCCTCCTCCCAAGTCTCTCGCAGGACATCCAGCACCCCCTGAGGCTGGCGTCCGTAGAGAAGCTCGAAGGGGGAAAACCCCGTGGAGGCTTGCGGGACCTCCCGCACGGCGAATAAGAGGGGTTCTAACCACTTGTCCCAATTTTTGGCATTTTCCTGTACGAACTTAAGGATCATGGATTTAAGGGTGCGATTAAACCGCTCGACCAAGCCGTCCGTTTGTGGGTGATAGACGCTTGTTCGAATGGATTTAATGCCCAATAATCCGTACAGTTTGCGTAATGTACGTGACATAAACGCCGTGCCTTGGTCGGTGAGGATTTCTTTCGGAACCCCCACCCGGGAGATAAGGCGAAATAGTGCGTCCGCAACACTCTTTGCCGAAATGTTGCGGCTCTTAGGAACTAACAATTGGGTTGTATCCATTTTTGTCTGAGTGTCTTGGGTCACTCGATACAACCGGTATTTTAATATGGCAAAATACGGGTAGGTGACGGGCAATGCGGGTTGGAGAGACTGGCCGTCGATGGATCGGACCTGTTGGAAGGCATGTTTGAGGGTCTCATCCTGGGACTGCTCCAGAGGAAAGTCATCGCGGTCCGAGAGAATCAGTCTCTCGACCCCGCTCAGTTCCTCTGGAGCCGTTCCCAGTTCCCAAGCAGCATCCGCACATAACGACCCCAATAAAACCGAAATTAGCGGATGCCAGAGGTGGGGACTAACCACCACCTCTACGCTATGCTTTTCTCCCCTGAACTGGATCGTGATTGGGACAACCGGATACTCCACCACATCCCGTGCACACACCGCACCTTAACCACGCGGCTTGTATCCAATGCCCCCGGCTGCATCAGGCTTTGATGGATCGAGGTTTGGTTACATCCTGAATCCAACAAGGCCTGATATGTACCCCCTTGATACTCACGGGTATTTGGTACTCTCCTGCCTGATCGGGGGTGGCCTGCGGGACGTCCGGAACCCGGATCATTGTCCCGATGTCCATCATCGGACACCGGTCCACAAAATGATCCGGGTCCCCGCAACACCAGCAGGCCAGCCCAGGCCTACCCGCCGCCCCAGTGGCGGGGAGTGGGTTGGACAATGGACGTGGAGAGAAGGAGGAACTGGAAGCATGGTCCCCTCCCGCCCCTATCAGCCCCGCCCCCCTGGGCGGGGCCCTCGAATTCCCGAACTGCCCCGGGCCCATACCTCCCCGGCTTCGGGGAGGAATACGAGGGGGGCCCGGTGGGCGGGACCTAGGGAGAGGGACAGGGCGAGAGAGAGAGACAGATGTTAGAGGGGGAACACCCACTCGGCTGTTCTCTTGGGGAGCCGAGCGATGAACTTCTCCAGCACCACCAGATCGACAACGTGGTCCACATCGCTTCCGCCGGCCAATAGCCACTTGCGGCAGGAGTCCCGGAGCTGCTGGGCCATCGCGAAGGGCCGGCCGGTCTCGCCCCAGTCCAGGGAGCGGAAGCGCTGACGGTGCTGCTCCGGAGAGACCGACCGACCCGCTGGATGATGGCCTTCTTCAGATCTTCATAGACCAGGAGGTTCGCCACCGGAAGTTGTTGGGCAGCCGCCTGGGCTTCTCCGGATAGTAGAATGATGAGGCGCACCGGCCATTGTGCACGGGGCCACCCGCAGGCCTCCGCAGTCTTTTGGAATAATTCCAGGAAGGCCTCGGGATCGTCCTGTGGCCCCATCTTGTGCAACCGGTGCACCGGTGCGCCGGTCTGCCCGGCGGCCTCGGCCTGAGCCTCCCGGTCGAGCCAGCTCCGGAACCTCTCGCGGTCCTCCTGCTGGCCTTGGACGATCGCCGCGAATCTTCGTTCCTGATCCGTCCTAAGGTCCAGCAGTGCCTGATGTTGCTCGCGGTGTAGGACCGCGAGGGACGAGATGATCTCCGCAAGTGGGGTGGAGGACGGTGTTTGCATGGCGGCGGCTCGGTCCTACTTCCTTCCCGGGTTTCGGCACCAGTGTAATACAGTTTGATAAAGAAGGAAGGAAGAGGACAAAGGGGTCGGCTTTGGACTGCTGATGTCTTTTATTTAAACTCAAATAATCACTCGCACACTTCAGTGTGACTCTCTTTCTTATTCACTCAAGAACAGTTTCACTTCCGGGTCTCGACACTTCCGGCTTCCGGGTCAATCTCAGAGTCTCAGGGGGGGCGTCAGCAGTCCGTCTCTCTCTCCCCGGCTTCCGATTCCGCCAGCGTTTTAACCTCTCTCCACGCCCATTACTGGAACAAGAGACAGGTGTTATCAATCTGCGTCCAACCCACTCACTTACCGCTCGTCCCGCTGCAGACCTCGCTGAACCGATGTCTTTATCAGCATCAAAGCGCACGAGTGTGAATCCCGCGATATCCGCAACTGATCTCGCAGGTGTCTGATCCACTACGAGAGGAGAGAACTGTCCGGCTTGCCTGCACTTTTTTCACTCCTCCCCTCACTGCAGCCGCCTAGTCTCGCCTTTATTTCAAGCGAGGCAAGGCGCATCTCAAACAAGCCTATTCATTTATTACACCGCTCTGTGAAATACTTGATTCTGATTGGTCAATCGTGAATTCCAGTGGTATGTTATTTCCAGATAACAACCGCTGATACGGGTACTATGAGTTAGCTTGACCGGTACTACTTCTATGATTAACGCTGGCGCCATCTTGTGGCTTAAACAGCTGTGGGTTACAATGGAAGACTTCAAGACAGGTTTCCTTTATATAGATATTTTTCTTACACAAACTCATCAATTAGAATCAGAAGGCTCTACTAACCCATTGGAGTCACGTGGAGCACGTTATTCGATGGACAGCTGCATTTTTTATGGACTTCAAAAACAGCTACAACTACTGCTTGGAAATAACGTTAGCCTTGACTTTTTAAATATAACTCCGATTGTATTTCTCTGAAAGAAGAATGTCATACACCTATGATAACTTGAGGGTGAGTAAATCATAGGCTTGGTTTCATTTTTGGGTGAACTAACCCTTTCAGCATTAATTTTCAACATTTAGCAGCAATAGATAAAGGCTTTTTTGTTATCGCTTTGCGTCGGGGTCCTGATCCCTCTGTCTGGGTTTATTCTGCGATAACAACCGGCTGGGTGGACATTATCCCTTACTTATTACACACAGGCTGATATATTTCAAATGTTTTTCTTTTCATTTTGATGATTATAACTGACAACTAAGGAAAATCCCAAATTCAGTATCTCAAAATAAGAATATTACTTAAGACCAATACAAAAAAGATTTTTTTAGAAATCTTGGCCAACTGAAAAGTATGAACATGTACAGCACTCAATAGTTAGTTGTGTCTCCTTTTGCCTGAATTACTGCAGCAATGCGGCGTGGCATGGAGTCAATCAGTCTGTGGCACTGCTCCGGTGTTATGAGAGCCCAGGCTGCTCTGATAGTGGCCTTCAGCTCTTCTGCATTGTTGGGTCTGGCATATCGCATCTTCCTCTTCACAATACCCCATAGATTTTTTATGGGGTTAAGGTCAGGTGAGTTTGCTGGCCAATTAAGAACAGGGATACCATGGTCCTTAAACCAGGTACTGGTTGCTTTGGCACTGTGTGCAGTTGCCACGTCCTGTTGGAAAATGAAATCTGCATCTCCATAAAGCTGGTCAGCAGCAAGAAGCATGAAGTGCTCTAAAACTTCCTGGTATATGGCTGCGTTGACCTTGGGCCTCAGAAAACATAGTGGACCAACACCAGCAGATGACATGGCACCACAAACCATCACTGACTGGGGAAACTTTACACTGGACCTCAAGCAATGTGGATTGTGTGCCTTTCCTCTCTACCTCCAGACCAGGGCTATTCAAATCTTACCCTGGAGGGCCAATGCGCTAGCCTAGAAATCTAGACGCACCCTAGCGGCAGCAAATTTTATTTGCCCGCAAGTGTCATCTAGGAACTCTCAATACACACCTGAGCTGTGTTCCTCAGAATCTGGACGGGCCAATCACATCATGTATAGCGCCGGCGGGCGGGGCCATAAGGACGATGGCCGAGTTGCGTTTGCGTGCTTCTAGTAAACACAGAAACTGGCGAAAGGCGGTGGTCTTTCGAATCAGCTTTGACCGCGATCCTGGAAGACTTGGAGTTAAGCTTTTCTCTGAGAAAAGAACAAAGAACGGCACTGAAGTCATTCTTAAAAAGGGAAGATGTGTTCAGAGTTTAGAGTTTCACCTTCGTTGCTCTGGTTGGTTGTATCGCTATCCTATCGTGTGCAGAGGGAGTTTAAAAGACAACCGTTTATCCCGCCCCTCAGATTGAGCTGTCAATGGTGAGTTTCCAGACCAAACATCTTGATGTGGGTCTGGCTTGTCAGGCTACCAATGCACAGCAGAGTTTAGCTCCAACCATGATCAAACACACCCACCTGTGATTTTCTAATGATCCTGAAGACATTGATTAGCATGTTCAGGTGTGTTTCATTAGGGTTGGAGCTAACCTCTGCACCGCATTGGCCCTCCAGGGTAAGATTTGAATAGCCCTGCTCCAG
This sequence comes from Pseudorasbora parva, assembly GCF_024679245.1. Taxonomy (NCBI): domain Eukaryota; kingdom Metazoa; phylum Chordata; class Actinopteri; order Cypriniformes; family Gobionidae; genus Pseudorasbora; species Pseudorasbora parva. Next base: position 9,434,468 of record NC_090177.1, on the reverse strand, counting down.
ACTCTGTGACCCTGATTTCCAAAGAAAATGCAACATTTACTTTCATCAGAGAACAACTTTGGACCACTCAGCAGCAGTCCAGTAATTTTTAGCCCCGGTGAGATGCTTCTCACACTCTCTGTTGTTCAAGAGTGGCTTGACACAAGGAATGTGACAGCTGAAACCCATGTCTTCTATATGTCTGTATTTCTTGAAGCACTGACTCCAGCTGTAGCCCACTCTTTGTGAATCTCCCCTACATTTTTGAATGTGGGTTTTATTTCACAATCCTCTCCGGGGTGCGGTTATCCCTATTGCTTGTAGACGTTTTTTCTCCACATCTTTTCCTTCCCTTTGCCTCTCTATTAATGTGCATGGACACAGAGCTCTGTGAACAGCCAGCCTCTTTTGCAATGACCTCTTGTGTCTTGCCCTCCTTGTGCAAGGTGTCAATGGTCGTCTTTTGGACAAATGTCAAGTCAGCCGTCCTCCCCTATGATTATGTAGCCTACAGAAGTAGACTGATAGACCATTTAAAGGCCTTTGCAGGTGTTTTAAGTTGGTTAGAGCTTGGCACCAGGTGTCTTTAATATTTAACCTTTTCAGAATATTCTAATTTTCTGAGATACTGAATTTAGAATTTTCCTTAGTTGTCATTTATAATCATCAAGATTTAAATAAATAAACATTGGAAATATATTAGTCCATGTGTAATGGCAAGGCATGTTTATTTATATATCACATTTCATACCCAATGGCAATTCAAAGTACTTTACATAGAAATTAATTAAAATAGTGATAATATGTGCATGATAAATAAGAAGGATAATTAAAACGGTTGTAAAGAGAATAAAAAAAACAAAAACAATAATATGGTCAAATACACAATAGTCATTCTTAAAAAGGGAAGAATGTATATATATATATATACATAAAAAAAAAATATATATATATAATTATATATATATATATATATATATATATATATATATATATATATATATATATATATATATATATATATATATATATATATATATATATATAATATATATATATATATATAATTTTTTATTTTATTTTTTTTCACCCGCTGTCTGCTTAGAATAATTTTCTTCCCGACCATCCCGTTAAATTTAGATCTCGTTTCCAGAATTGCACATTTAAATTTCCACAGAGAAAGTAAAAATGTCGTCTGCACAAAAATATTTATTATTTTATTCACCTTGTCAAGATTGTCAAATACAAAATTCGTAAAATTTTGCTATCAACAAAGGAAGAGTGTCAGAGAATAATAATAATAATAAAAAAAGTGTCATTCATTACAAGCAAAATATATGTAGGCTTCCATCACGAAATTAAATCACTTTTTAACCGAACAATTTAACATCCTTGAGAAGAATGTCCCGATGTTGAGTTCAATGTTACAAAAGATTTGCCTGACATGGGTTTCTTAAGTTTATTTACTGCTAGAAACAAAACAAATGGTGTACTCTTCCCTACAAAGCAAAAAGGCAGTAACTATGCAGAGGGTAGAACCAGTGGTGTAGTCTAGATTTTTGTAGTGAGTATACTGTGAATTTTATTTTATTTTTTTTCCTCATACGCATCCATCCCAGAGCGACACACAACAGGCACTACCACACTCACTAATGCAGTATGCATCTACATGTAATTGAGAGCATTATTAAAGACAGCTTATGTAAAATTACTAAGTAAGAAGAGCATTTTTTGCAGTGTGTGCTTACTGCAGTTACTGCATGCGTTCATATGCATATTCAGTAGTTCAAACATAACGTTATTTCTAAACCATCTATTAATAAGCTTACATTCCAGTAACGTTACTCCCTGGGTTGCTGAAGGGATTCCGCTATCGTTCGTCAGCATTTTTCTTTATTATTCAGTTGTGGTAGTCCCTCGATGAAACATTGTAAAACCAGGAACAAAACGCTGTGGCAACAAGCAATGATTGGTAGAGTAGCAGCATGTAGTCTGACATGTTTCTTGCTCAGGACACGACACGATTTTAGGAGTAAAAATCGCGTAATTGCAACAGACAAAAAATATTATGCACTGCACAAAAATGCTTTTCTTACTTAGTATTTTTGTCTTGTTTCTAGTCAAAATATATAAAAATTCTTACATTAAGAAACATTTACTAGAGAAGTTTTTGCTTAAAATAATTAATAATCTGCCAATGGGGTAAGAAAAATAATCATGTTTTCTGTTTGAATTAAGTTCCCCCCTTTGGCAGATTATTTTGCTCATTTTAAGCAAAAACCTGTGCTCCAAGTGACATATTCATATAACATTTAAGGATAAATATTGGTAATCAGACAGTTGGCAGCACCCAGTGACTTCCACAGTAGGAAAAAATATAGACTATGAAAGTCAATGCATGCTGCCAACTGTCTGATTACCAACATTTTTCAAAATATCATCTTTTGCATTAAACAGAAGAAAGAAACTCACACAGTTTTGGAACAAATTGAGGTTGAGGAAATAACACAATTTTCATTTTTGGGTGATCTATACCTTTAAGAGCTACATTTAGCCTTAAATGTTATATGAAAATGGTACCTGAAACACAGGTTTTATCAGCGGTTATCTACCTAACTTACTGTCCCTCCAGCCTCCACTCTTACCAAGGATGTTTGTTTTTAAATTCCCTAGCCTGACTTTCTGTCGACAAGGCTGGTCAGAAGTTCTAATTTCTCTCATCATCTGAAATAACAAGGAGTTATAAAATTGTATTCTGTTTACCACACACACACCTGGTTCACTATCTTTGTGGGGACTCTCCATAGGCATAATGTTTTTTATACTGTACATTCTATCCCGTTACACTGCCCCTAAACCTACCCATCACACACACACACACAATTCCCCCACCCCTAAACTTACCCAACACACACACACACACACACACACACACACACACACACACACACACACACACACACACACACACACACACACACACACACACACACACACACACACCAATCCATTATACATGGGAGCTTTACTGTATCTTGAAGATTGTTGTCTTCTGAGTTTCGGTGTTTTTACACTGGCAGTTTAGTTCAGAGCAGGGCACAGGTCTTATGAAAAATTGGTAATGTGAAAGCTGTTATGCGGACCAGGGAGCGCACCAGAACCACACCATACCTGGAGGAGGAATATAGCGCGGCCCCTTTAAGAGATGCGCGTTCCCCATTGAACTGCCAGTATTTTGTGTGTGTGTGCAGAACTGTGCCGCGATTCACACAAACAGTGTGAGAAACACGGACTTGGAGCGCTTTTGTTTAGAAAAGTAACACAGACGTGGTGAATTTATGAATGAAAGTTCTGTCACAAAACTATATTGTTACGTATCCTCACGCTATTTAAGTGGGTATACGGAAATCCTTGTCCTTTCCTAGTGGGTATACGGCGTATACCTGCGTATCACGTAGACTACACCACTGGGTAGAACTGAGAAAAATTACTTTAAAGTTATCCTGTCATCCAGACTAAGTAGTTGTATGTAGATTACTGGAGACTTTCATCATGTTTGGGGATTCCTCACCCACATTCATTAATACTTCAAATCTGTTTTCAAGATGTATAGGTGGTGGTAGGAAACCAATGTTTGAAATCCTTGTGTCTGGGGTAGAGCATGCTACTGTGGCAATAGGTGATCCTTTTTTGCCAACGATTAGTGTGTTGATCAGTTACTTGTTTCTCTACCTTTTGAGTAGCACTACATGTTTGGGACTCACCAGCTGTGTGCAGAGGGCATTCATGATAAAGCTCTGCTATGTAATTTGTCTGATTTGGTGGTTCCACAAGTAACTTTGTTTCAAGAACTGCCATTGAATCCATTGTAAAAGTGGCAGTTTGTGCAGTAAGTAGATTCTTGAACCAGTTGGGGCATTTTAGAATGTAGGCAGCTGTGTGTCTGTTCCTGAATATAAGTGGATGGAATTGGGAGGCTGGTCGGATGAAATATTCAGTTGTTTTTGTTTTTTGTTTTTTTTTGTAATCCAGTCACCAGAGTTTCTAGTTTTATCATTAAAGTCAAGCTTTGTTGTTTGAAATTATGAGATAAAATATAGATGCGATAGAGCGAAGCACGGAGCAGTAAGCAAGAGTGTCTGAATAGTAGCTAAGTAGGAAGTAATGAATGAATATTATACAAGTTTCACTTTTTGAATGGAATTGAACTTTTGGATGATATTCTAATTATATGACCAGCAGCTGCACTTTTTAAATGGTCGTCCTTATTCGAAGTACCTACTCAAGAGAGTGTGTGATTTCAGATGCAACCCTGGTTTGAATACTTAATCTGAAACTGAGTTCAACTTCCTCCTAAATTTCAAGTGATATAAAGAATGCATGCTGCTCACTAAAGGTAGTTTCTTGCTTTAAATTTAACATCAGAAAGACATTGGACTCCAACATTGGACTCTTGATTAAATCAGGTTGATGTCAAAACCCAACACTGACTTGATATCAACCTCCAACATTGGATAGACATTGAATTCCTGTCACTTTATAATTTAACGCTGTGTGGATGTTAACATTATCACATTACCATAGCTAACAATGTTGATATTTGGCATTAATATGATGCCATGACATATTATCATTATGATGACCATGAGATGTTGGGTTTTGGTTACTTTACCTAAAATGTTGGCTTTTGACATTAATATAAAAAATTGCCATGATACATTTGGTAGACGTTGAATTTAAACCAGTAAAATATAAAGGTCAGCTGCTGTCAGAATTCAGTGTCAAATTGATGATGGCATTAGACATAGTCTTGACATTCAATTTGAGTCAACTTTCATCAAAACCTATATTCATGTGCCTTATGATGCATGTGGCCTGCTGGTTAGGTATTAACTCTTTCCCCGCCAGCATTTTTGAAAAAAGTTGACCGTTTTTGACACTGAAAGGGGTTTTTGACAAAAATGTAATAGCCCATAGAATATTTAGTTTAATGAATATCTGAGCATGCAATATGTAAGGGATAATGTACACCCAGCCGGTTGTCATCGCAGAATAAACCCAGACAGAGTGATCAGGACCCCGACGCGAAGCGGAGGGATCTTGCTTCACTCTGAAGGGGTTTATTCTGCGATAAAAACCGGCTGGGTGTACATTATCCCGCTTATTACACGGCTACTAGTCTCAAATAAATAATTATTAGACACAAAATATTGTCTCGAGATTAAATATTTTATTAGCTCTTACGCTTGGCTTCCGCGAAGGAAAACAGTTCCAACCTGCTTTAAGCCTTTATCTATTGCTGCTAAATGTTGAAAATGAATGCTGAAAGGGTTAGTTCACCCAAAAATGAAACCAAGCCTATGATTTACTCACCCTCAAGTTATCGTAGGTGTATGACATTTTTCTTTCAGACAAATACAATCGGAGTTATATTTAAAAAGTCCAGGCTAACGTTAATCCAAGCAGTAGTTGTAGTTGTGTTTGAAGTCCATAAAAAATGCAGCTGTCCGTCAAATAACGTGCTCCACACGACTCCGATGGGTTAATAGAGCCTTCTGATTCGAATCGATGCGTTTGTGTAAGAAAAAGATCTATATTAAAAACGTTATAAAGGAAACCTGCCTTGAAGTCTTCCATTGTAACCCACAGCTGTTTAAGCCACAAGATGGCGCCAGCGTTAAGCATAGAAGTAGTACCGGTCAAGATAACTCGTAGTACCCGTATGAGCGGGTGTTATCTGGAAATAACGTACGGCTAGGATGCGCGATTGACCAATCAGAATCAAGTATTTCACAGAGCCGTGTAATAAATTAAAATAAAGAGCTGGCCCTCTTCTTTTAAACAACAAAAGCAAAAACTTTTACTCTAGCTTCATGCATTCTTTTTTATCAACACTTGAATATGAGTAGGTTTCATTAGAAAAACAATATTTTGATAGCCTAGAAATCTAGATGCACCCTAGTGGCAGCAAATCTAAATTGCTGCGAGTTATGTCTAGCAACTCTCAATACACTTCTGAGCTGTAAACGCCAAACTCTGGTTGGGCCAATCACATCGTGTATAGAGTCGGTGGGCGGGGCTTAACATAATGCTGAGCGCTTGCATGCTTCTGCTTCTAGTAAACACAGAAACTGGTGAACGGCGGCCTTTTAAATCTGTTTTGACCGCGACTCTGGAAGACTTGGAGTTAAGCTTTTCTCTGAGAAAAGAACAAAGAACGGCACTGTTGTCAAGATGTGTTCTGAGTTTTGCCGACCGGATACGGTAAAAGTTTAATCTATCAGCGAGCTCTGTTTCACCTTCGTTGCTCTGGTTGGTTGTAGCAATATCCAATTGCGTGCACGCCGTGCAGAGGGAGTTTGAAAGAGAACCGTTTATCCCGCCCCTCGGACTGAGCCCTGTCAATGGTGAGTTTCCAGACCAAACATCTTGATGTGGGTCCAGCTTGTCAGGCTAATATTTTGAACAAAAAGCTGAGAAATCAAGGTTTTTTTTTTTGTGAAAGACTGTTTCCAGATCAGTTTCAGAGTGATGATCAAACACAGACGGAGTAGATCAAGTCCATCTTCCGTCCTTTGGATGAGACGTTAAACCGAGGTCCCGACTCTCTGTGGTCGTTAAAAATCCCAGGATGTCTGTCGATAAAAGAGTAGGGGTGTAACCCCGGCATCCTGGCCAAATTTGCCCACTGGCCCCTGTCCATCATGGCCTCCTAATCTTCCCCCTATCCTGATTGGCTTAATCACTCGGTCTCCTCTCCACCAATCAGCTGGTGTGTGGTGGGCGTTCTGGCGCAATATGGCTGCCGTCGCATCATCCAGGTGGATGCTGCACATTGGGGGGGGGCTGAGGAGATTCCCCCCTTCTATATGTAAAGCGCTTTGGGTGTCTAGAAAAGTGCTATATAAATGTAATGAATTATTATTATTATTATTATCAGCACTCCTAATGCTTGCACAGTCCTGTACCTCATCCTGGGTCCACATTTCATTCAGTAACATTCGATAGTTTTGATTCATATGCTGTTTAATGATGATGATCACGTTATTTGACAATTGCATATGATTACATGTAATCGCTTGTTTTACTGCATCTTACTCACATGTGTTTTGATCAGGAGATTCTGTACTTATTCAGAAGATGCACAACAGAGCCCCCTAGCATCCGACAGTTAAAACACGGAAACCCGGAAAATTATGTGTTTGGCCTTGAATCGCTTCTCACAAATAATGGAAAATTCCGTGTTTGGCGGGGAAAGAGTTAAACTTATTTGAATTAATTTATTTGTACTTTTTATATAAATTGTATTACTTTTTATGAGTTGCAATTTTTATTAGTAGATAAGATGTAGCCTAGAAATCTAGACGCACCCTAGCGGCAGAAAATCTAATCTTTCGCGAGTGTCGTCTAGCAACTCTCAATACACTTCTGAGCTGTAAACGCCAAACTCTGGTCGGGCCAATCACATCGTGTATAGAGTCGGTGGGCGGGGCTTAACATAATGACGGCCGAGTTGCACTTGCGTGCTTCTAGTAAACACAGAAACTGGTGAACGGCGGTCTTTCGAATCAGCTTTGACCGCGACTCTGGAAGACTTAGAGTTAAGCTTTTCTCTGAGAAAAGAACAAAGAACGGCACTGAAGTCATTCTTAAAAATGGAAGATGTGTTCTGAGTTTTGCCGACCAGATACGGCGAAAGTTTAATCTTTCAACTAGCTCTGCTTCAGCTTCGTTGCTCTGGTTGGTTGTAGCGCTATCCAATTGTGTGCACGCCGTGCAGAGGCAGTTTGAAAAACAACCGTTTATCCCGCCCCTCGGACTGAGCCCTGTCAATGGTGAGTTTCCAGACCAAACATCTTGATGTGGGTCTGGCTTGTCAGGCTAGATAAGATGGGTAAAAAAGGAGAACGTACATGAATACTGGTTTTTAATGATGTCATATAATTAGAAAGATATAGTTTTTGGCTTTATGAATTGTTTTTTCTCCTGGTTCAGAGCCAAAAATCTGTTCAGCACCTGTTGTGGCAAACCGATTGGTAAAACACAGAGAGAGGATGCAGTACGAACCCCTGGACACAGTAACCATCATCTGCAGTAAGGGATTTGATCTGATTGGCTCATCAGTGGTCACATGTGGATCAGATGGCCAATGGATTAATTTGCCTGAGTGTCGCCCTGAAGGTAATTTAGGCTGTTTTCACACTGCATCTGAAATCACATACTTCCCTAAGGCTAAAAATATTCTGTGACAAGAGGTAGCAAAATATACTCTGATGATCTACTACTACTTACAAGATTTGACATTTTACTATCCCAAGATGCAACATTAGTGAATTTGTTAACATCAATCACATACTTGCCTGAGGCTAAAAACAGTCTGTGACTAAATAATTTGCAGTACTTGGCAGAATGTAATCTGATTGCCTACTACTACCGGCGAGATTGGACACTTTACTATCCCAAGATACAACAAGAGAGAATTTGTTTATATGAAATGATGAAACAGTCACTGGTAGCTCAGGAGATTATATCAACTGGATGGATATGTTAGTTTGCATGTTTGGATTACATGTATGTAGCGGAGGCCAGCTAGTAGTTGCTGTGTGCGTAAACCTCACTCCTCTGATCTCAAGAGCCTCCTTGTTAAAATGTCCAACACTCATGCTGGCTGACCCGGTTTTGAGTCCCGCTTGGAGTGGGCGGTCAGACATGTGGGGTTACATATAGAATATACTTTTTAAATGGTCGTCCTTATTCAAAATAAGTACCTACTCGAGAGTGTGTGATTTCAGATGCATCCCTGCTTTGAATACTTAATCTGAAACTATAAGTTCAACTTCCTCCTAAATTTAAAGTGATTTAAAGTGATGCAGGCTGATCACTAGATGTAGATTCATGTTCTAAATCTAACATCAGAAAGACACTGAACTCCTACATTGGACTCTTGGTAAAATAAGGTTAATGTCAAAACTCAACATTGACTTGATATCAACCTCCAACATTGGATAGACCATGAGCGTCGCTAGGCTATTTATTTGTTGTAAATTGTAATAATCATCTCAGAAAAATAAATGTTTATGTCAGGCGCAGTTAAAGTAAAAAGTGCCTTGGACAAACGCTAAAGATGAGAGGGTGTAGCCAGGCTCTGTCACTTTATAATTTAACGCTGTGTGGATGTTAAAATTATGACATTTAGCAGATGTTGGGTTTTTGTTACCATAGATAAAAGTTTGATATTTCATGATAATATGATGCCATTAGATGTTATCATTATGACGACCATGAGATACTGGGTTTTTGGTTACTGAACCTAAAATGTTGGCCTTTGGCAATAAATTGCGATGATACATTTGGTAAACAATGAATTTGGTATTGACTCAAAACCAGTAAAATATCAGGGTCAGCTGCTGTCAGTATTCAATGTCAAATTGCTGATGGAAATAGACATCGTCTTGACATTCAGTTTTAGTCACCCTTCATCAAAATCTATATCCATGTGCGTTATGATGCTTGTGGCCTGCTGGTTAGGTATTAAACTTCTAAGTGTAATTATTTTATTTGTGCTTTTTTCACTAGAAGATGATAACATGGGTGAAAAGGAGACCTTGCATGAACAATTGTTTATATTGGTGTCACATAATTAGGGGTCAAGCATGGAAGGTCAAGTTTTTGGCTTTATGAATTGTTTTTTCTCTTGGTTTAGAGCCAATGATCTTCTGTTCAGCACCTGCTGTGGCAAACCGATTGGTAAAACGCCGAGAGAGGATGCAGTACGAACCCCAAGACACAGTAACTATCATCTGCAAAGAGGGATTTGATCTGATTGGTTCATCAGTGGTCACATGTGGATCAGATGGCCAGTGGCTGGATTTGCCTGAGTGTCGCCCTGAAGGTAATTTAGGCTGTTTTCTCACTGCTTCTGAAATCACATACTTCCCTAAGACTAAAAATAGTCTGTGACAAAAACAATTCACAGTACTAATAAAAGAGTTGGCAAAATGTACTCTGATGAACTACTACTTCTGGTGAGATTGGATACTTTACTATCCCATGATGCCACAGGAGAGAATTAGTTAATGGCAGTGAAACAACATAACTGACGCTGGTCAATATGGCGGATATGTTAGAATGAAGTATGTTTGGATTACATGTATGTAACGGAGGCCAGCAAGTAGTTGCTGTGTGAGTAAATCTCACTCCTCTGATCTCAAGAGATGCTCTAGCGACTGATGCTAGAAGTTACAGCCTTTAGCCTCCTTGTTAAAGCGTCCAACTCTCATACTGGCAGACCCGGGTTTGAGTCTCGCTTTGTGTGGGCAGACGGACGGACATGTGGGGTTACAGATAGAATATACTTTTTAAATGGCCGTCCTTATTCAGAATACGTATCTACTCAAGAAAGTATGTCATTTCAATCTCAAACTGAGTTCAGCTTCCTCCTATATTTCAAGTGATATGAAGAATGCATGCTGCTTACTAAAGGTAGTTTATTGCTCTAAATTAACCACCAGAAAGACATTGGATTTTCAACGCTATGTGGATGTTAACATTATAACATTTTGCAGATTTTGGGTTTTAGTTACCATAGCTAAAATCTTGATATTTGACATTAATATGATGCCATTAGATGTTATTATTATGATGACCATCAGATGTTGGGTTTTGGTTACTGTACCTAAAATGTTGGCCAGTGGCATTAATGTGAAATTGCATTGATACATTTGGTAGACATTAAATTTGGCATTGACTCAAAACCAGTAAAATATCAAGGTCAGCTGCTGTCAGTATTCAATGTTAAATTGATGATGTCATTAGACATCACCTTGACATTCAATTTTTGCCACCCTTCATCAAAATATATATTTTGGCCCACTGGTTAGGTATTAAACTTCTAAGTTTACACTTTACAGGGCATCAGTTACTTCAAAGTTTAATTCCTTTAAAGGGGTGGTAAAACACAATGTCACTTGTCTAACTTTAGCTATTGTGTAATGTTGATGTGTGAGCATAAACAACATCTGCAAAATTACAACGTTCAAAGTTTAAAGCAAAGGGAGATATTTGCTTTTAAAGAAATACATTTCTAATGACTACAGCAAACCGCCGGTAGAGACTACAGACTTTTTTCTGCAGGGTTGCGGACATCACCAGCCCCAAAATTTACATAAACCCCTCCTCCGAGAATATTAAATAAGGGGGGAAGGCCATTTTTTATTGCTTTGGAATAGTAGGCTGGAGTGTTGTTGCCACAATGCATACGAAATGCTATTATTTTCATCCGGATTGCATGTCCACTTTGTTACGCCTTCCTAGGGATGGGGGACTTAGGGATGAATGGTTAAAATGTATTTTTATCTCGGCCCCTCATAATTATTACCCAAATCTCACTCTCTGTGCTGCAAATTTTAAGGCGGAAAGCTTACAATCGTCACAAGTTCAATGCAGGATTGGCACAATGGCTTCCTGAAAGATGGAGCAGTTCCAACTTTAAAAACAGAAAATGTTTACAGGCCACAACCTATTATGATTTATTTTTCGTCAATGTGTTTTCCTGTAATAGTTTGTATTGTAAATTGTTTGTTGTAACAAGGAAGTAAACAAATGACAACACTGTTTGGCTCTGCAAACCATTTTTTTAATGCTTTGGCATGCACAATCACATTCTAGGATGGTTCCTGGAGCATACGATTACATATGTGATTAGAACGTTCAGTAATCAACTGCCAAATTCAAAAATGTAAATCTGCTTTAGTGCATTGATTGACGCTGAGCCAGAGACTGAGTAGGAGACTATGTGAGCTTAGTGTCTTTTAATGTATATTTTAGGTTTCATAAACTTCAATTTACATTACACAATCACAAAAATGTCACGTATATCAGGATAAGTGGGTGATCTTAGGTTGTAAATCCAGCAGGCCCCATCTCTGTCAGTGTTGTAAACACATAACGGTGGTGCGGACGCCCACAGCCTGTGATAACTTTACCGATAAACTAACACATTCATTTTCTACCCTGTTCCTTCACGTAAAGTCACATAAGGTGAATTCAGTGTGTTTGGGACACTTTTCCCAAGTCATCTCAATGCCAAAATGTGTCCCAATCACCTTAAATTCACCCTATATCAGAAGAAATGGATGATCTTGTGTTGTAAATCCAGCAGGCTCCGACTCCCTGTTAGTGTTGAAAACATATAATAGCGGCGCCCCACCCCGCCCACAGCCTGTGATAGCTTACAGATCAACAAACACGTGCACTAGGTGATTAGCGAATCAAAACATACAATTCAGCTAACCAATCTGAGCCCATTGCGGTTTTTTTGAGAGACTGGCTTCATAAAACCCAAGAAAACCATCAGACCATTTTTACAAGGAGGGACAGAGCAGTGCAGAATAAAGGTAAAATAAATGAAAAATTTTGCAATTTTTTTTTAAACAACGCATAAACAAATGTTACAGTGCACCCCATGAAAACAATCAAGCCTTTGAAAGAATGTGTTTTACCACCCTTTTGATTTATTTATTTGTAATTTTTTTATGTAAATTGTATAACTTTTTATGAGTTTCATTAGCACTCACTAGTACTACTTTCACTAGCAGATGATAAGATGGGTAAAAAAGGGAGCACTTGCATGAACACTTGTTTTTAATGGTGACATATAATTAGGGGTCAAGCATGGAAGGTCACGTTTTTGGCTTTATGAATTGTTTTTTCTTCTGGTTTAGAGCCAAAGATATTCTGTTCAGCACCTGCTGTGGAAAACCGATTGGTAAAACGTCGAGAGAGGATGCAGTATGAACCCCTGGACACAGTAACCATCACCTGCAGTAAGGGATTTGATCTGATTGGCTCATCAGTGGTCACATGTGGATCAGATGGCCAGTGGCTGAACTTGCCTGAGTGTCTCCCTGAAGGTAATTTAAGCTGTTTTCACACTGCATCTGAAATTGCTTCGGTTACATATGTAACCCTCGTTCCCTGAAGGAGGGAACGGAGACGTACGTTGGAAGGGCCGACGCATTGGGATCACTTCTGGGAGCCCCTATCAGCTTCGAGATATAGAAAACGGGCCAATGGCATGCGTGCTTTGCATATCGTACCCCGCCCCCGCTGCGCGGGTATAAAGCGGAAGCGGTCGCCACGCACTGTTGTTTTTCACTGAGGAGCTGAACTAGTGGCTCGGCCTGCCGTGAGGATACAGCAACTGTGGTGACGGGATGTACGTCTCCGTTCCCTCCTTCAGGGAAACGAGGGTTACATACGTAACCGAGACGTTTCCTTTCAGTCGGTCACTTCGACATACGTCAGAAGGACCGGCGCATTGGGATCCCTATGGAAAACGCCACAGTTACTACCATTTTCCAGCGCATATAAGCGCACGCATCCGTTCCATGAGGAAGGGAGTGACGCAGCAAGCCGACACTAGAACGGGCACTCCGGTGCTACCGACTATGGGAAGTGAGTACACGGGAAGATACCGGCTCTACACGTAGGCTATAGAATCTAGCGAACGTGTTGGGTGTCGCCCAGCCCGCAGCTCTACAAATATCTGTTAGCGAGGTGCCACGAGCCAGCGCCCAGGACGAGGCTACACCCCTGAGGGAGTGGGCTCTAATCCCGAGCGGGCAGGGCACGTTTTGGGATTCATACGCCAAGACGATGACATCCACTATCCAGTGGGCCATCCTCTGCTTGGAGACAGCCTTTCCCTTCTGCTGGCCTTCGTAACAGACGAAGAGCTGCTCTGAGGTTCTAAAGCTTTGTGTTCTGTCCACGTAAGTCCGAAGGGCTCGGACTGGACAGAGAAAAGCCAGGGCTGGGTCTGCCTCCTCCGAAGGCAGTGCTTGCAGGCTCACCACCTGGTGCCGGAAGGGAGTGGTGGGAACCTTGGGCACGTATCCTGGCCGGGGTCTCAGGATTAAGTGAGAGTTTTCCGGCCTGAATTCCAGGCACGATTCGTCAACCGAAAATGCTTGCAGGTCCCCTACCCTCTTGACAGAGGCCAATGCAGTCAGGAGTATCGTCTTTAGAGACAGGATTTTTAACTCTACTAACTGCAGAGGCTCAAAGGGAGGTCTCTGCAGTGCACTCAGCACCAGAGACAGGTCCCAAGAGGGTATGGGGGGGGGGGGGGGGGGGGTTAATCACCTCTCGCCCCTCAGGAACCTGACGATCAGGTCGTGTTTCCCCAAGGACTTACCTTCTACAAGCTCGTGATGGGCAGCAATTGCGGCCACATACACCTTGAGGGTGGAGGGAGACAGCCTTCTCTCCAACCCATCTTACAGAAAGGAAAGCACGCCCCCGACAGAACATCTTCGGGGGTCTTCTCGATGAGGAGGTCAGAGGTCCTTCCTCAGAGGAATGGGCCAAGGAAGTGCTGTCGCAAGGAGCACTAGTTCCGGGAACCACGTCCTGTTGGGCCAACACGAAGCTACCAACAGGACCTGACTCGTCCTTCCTGACCTTGCACAATGTCTGTGCAAGAAGGCTCACTGGGGGAAACGCATATTTGCGTAGGCCCTGGTGCCAGCTGTGCACCACAGCATCTGTGCCAAGGGTCCCCTCGGTCAGGGAATAAAACAACTGGCAATGGGCTGTGTCCGGGGAGGCAAACAGGTCTACCTGTGTGGCCCCGAAGCAATCCCAAATCAGCTGGACCCCCTGGGGATGGAGTCTCCACTCTCCCGGAAGCACTATCTGTTGTGAGAGCTAATCGGCTGCACGATTGAGCAGGCCCGGAATGTGAGTGGCACGAAGTGACCTCAGCTACTTCTGACTCTGTAACAGGAGGTGGCGGGCGAGTTTTGAAATGCGACGGGAGCGTAGACCACCCTATTTGTTGATGTATGCTTTGGCCGCAGTGCTGTCTTGAAGCGGCTCAGGGCAAGACGAACTGCTAACAACTCCAGGCAGTTGATGTGCCATTGCAGTTGAGGCCCCGTCCACAGACCCAAAACTGCAAGCCCATTGTACATGACACCCCAGCCGGTGGATGAGGCATTCGTGGAGACAATCACATGCCTGGATACCTGTTCTAGGGGCACCCCCGCCCGTAGAAATACAGGGTCCGACCACGGGCTGAAGGTTTGGCGGCACCTCGGTGTAACTAAGACACGGAGGGACCCGCTGTGCCACGCCCACCTCTGAACTCGGCCGTGTAGCCAGCGTTGAAGCGGTCTCATATGGAGTAATCCGAGCGGCGTGACTGCAGCTACGGATGCCATATGCCCCAGGAGCCTCTGAAATTGTTTTAGTGGGGCCGCTGTCCTGTGCTTGAACGAATTCAAGCAATTCAACACCGACTGGACGCGCTCCTCGGTGTGGCGCGTTGTCAGGGCGACCGAATCCAGCTCCATACCAAGAAAAGATATCCTCTGCATGGGGCAGAGTTTGCTCTTTTCCCAGTTGACCCGAAGCCCCAACTGGCTGAGGTGCCGGAGCACCATGTCACTGTGTTCGCACAATGGTAAATGGACTGCATTTATATAGCACTGTTATCAGACTCTATGGCCATCCAAAGCGCTTTACGTCTTGCCTCACATTCACCCATTCACTCTCTCATTCATACCCCGACGGCGATGTCAGCCATGTAAGGCGCCATCCAGCTCGTCGGGAGCAGCTGGGGTTTGGTGTCTTGCTCATGGACACCTCGACACTTGGTCAGGTGGAACCATGGATAGAACCACCAACCTTCCGGTTTGTAGACCATCTACATGAACCACTGAGCCACTGCCTCCCCAGGATCAGCCGGTCGTCGAGGCAGTTGGGGATGCGAACACCACGCTCTGCAATGTTCATTGGCCCGTTTTCTATATCTCAAAGCTGATAGGGGCTCCCAGAAGTGATCCCAATGCGTCGTTCCTTCCGACGTACGTCGAAGTGACCGACTGAAAGGGAACACATACTTCCCTAAGGATAAAAATTGTCTGTGACAAGAGGTGGCAAAATATACTCTGATGATCTACTACTACTTGGCGAGATTGGACAATTTACTATGCCAAGATGCAATGTTAGGGAATTTGTTAACATCAGAGAAACAACGTAACTGGTGCTGGTAGGTCAGGAGATTATGTTAACATAGCGCATATGTTAGTATGTAGTTTGTTTGGATTACATATATGTAACGGAGGCCAGCTAGTAGTTGCGTTGTGCGTAAACCTCACTCCTCTGATCTCGAGACATAAAGTCTAATCTATATACATATATATATATATACTTTTTAAATGGTTGTCCTTGTTCAGAATAAGTGCCTACTCAAGAGAGTGTGTGATATTTATGATATTTAGATGCAGCCCTGGTTTGAATACTTAATGTGAAACTAAGTTCAACTTCCTCCTAAATTTAAAGTAATGTGAAGAATGCATGCTGCTCACGAAAAGTAGTTTCTTGCTCTAAATCTAACTTCAGAAAGACATTGGACTCTAACATTGGACTGTTATTGAAATCAGGTTGATGTCAAAACACAACACTATCTGGATATCAACCTCCAACATTGAATGTACATTGAATTTCTGTCACTTTATAATGTAGCAGATGTTGGGTTTTTGTTACCATAGCTAAAATGTTGATATTTGATGTTAATATGATGCCATTAGATGTTATCATTATGACAGCGATGAGATGTTGGGTTTTGGTTACTGTAAATAAAATGTTGGCATTCGGCATTAATATATGAAATCACTGTGATACATTTGGTAGACATTGAATTTGATGTTGACTCAAAACCAGTAGACTATCAAGGTCAGCTGCTGTCAGTTTTCAATGTCAAATTGATGATGGCGTTCTAAAGACATAATCCTGGCATTCAATTTTGGTCACCCTTCATCAAAACCTATATTCATGTACCGTATGATATGTGTGGCCGACTGGTTAGGTAGTAATCTTCTAAGTGTAATTCTTTTAATTTATTAATTTGTACTTTTTAGGGCCCAATCCCTGAAAGGGCGCAGAGCCCTATTGTTCTTCTAAGAACAATTTCGTTTTTTCGACTATTCGGGCACTTTCGGGGCTCTTATCATGCTCGAAAACTCTTGAAACTTTGCACACACATCGGAATCTGCGGCCATCAGGGCCGGACCAAAGCTAGTACCTGGGTGTGGCAGGGGGGCTCGACAGCGCCCCCTAAAGTGGGGTCTGAAAACGTGGTCCATATATCAAACACACTTGCACGTACATATATGAAACTCGGTACACATATAGATCTCATCGGGCCGAACAACTTTCGTGCTCTAAGTTATGTGTCAGCCCAACAGGAAGTGAGCTATAATGGATTGTTCGAAAAACGCAGGCTCTGGAATTTAACATACTCCTCCTAGACAATTCAGCCGATCAGCACCAAACTCTGTCAGCATGAAGTCAAGACACTGAGGATGGTAAATTGCGAGTAACTTTTTTGATTTCTCAAACGGCTTGGCCGTGGCGAGGAGATGAATTTATGGCAGGAAAAGGGAAACAGGAAGTGTATTATAACTTCTGCATACATTAATTAATTTTGATGAAACTTCAGCTGTGTGTTTGTTGTAAGAGGACGATCACATGGATGTGACTATTGTGAGTCAAAGTTATAGTGCCACCAACTTGCAGCAGGAAGTGTGTCACTTTCAAAATGCTTTGAAATCACCATCTTATTTTTACCCGATTTACTTCAGACTTCATCAGTATAATGTCAAAGCATAGCAGATAAAAAGCTGGTAAGCACTTCTTGATATTGTAAATACTGTTGCCACAAATGACATGAAACTCGACAGACACATCAGACATGCTGTACAGTAGATATGGGCAAAGACTTAAAAACGGGCGTGAGGGAGGAGCTCAGTAGCGCCATCTTTTGACAAAAGTAATGCAATCTTTTGTCAAAAGTGGGGGGGTTAGTTTTATCTTCAATCACCAAACTCTGTATATATATTGTTCTCTTTGAACTGGACAACTTTCTAATTTACAGTCATTAGTTCCGACCAACAGGAAGTCAGATATTTAGGGCTTGAAGTGTGTAGGGGTTGAAATTTTGAACATTCCAATCTAATATGACACAATCGTGATTGTAAAAGCGCTATATAAATAAAGTTGATTGATTAATTGATTGAGGACCTTATTGTAATTGCTGAGTCCATCATTCTTCTTCTCCCAAATGAATTACATTTTTGAGGGCCTAAACACGCATGAAAACTCATGAAACTTTGCACATGCATCAGAAGTGGTGAAAATACACATCTGATATGGGTTTCAGAATTAGGTGTGGCAAAATGGTTCAATAGCGCCACCTACAAAATTTTAATTAAGCATCATTCGCGCTACATTTCATGTATGAGTATGAAAATTCGGCAGCCCAATACCTACAAAAAAGACCCTGGGCGCCAAACCTGAAAAACCAACAGGAAGTGAGATATTTTGAATTTTCTTTGGTAAATTGGTGCAGTTTTTGCCATTGCCAGACGTTGTACTTTAACAAACTCCTCCTAGAGATTTAATCATATCAACATTGTATTTGTAAAGTCTAATCTAAGGGCCTTTGTGGCGTTAAATTGGGAAGATTTCGAGTTTTCCCTGAAGGGTGTGTCCGTGGCGGCCTCACAAATATTGATGTTTCGCCATGACACAGGAAGTTGTTGTAACTTAGGCATACAATGTCCAATATGCCTCAAACTTTGCATGTTTGACAAGAGTCCTGGCCTGAAGACATCTACATTCCAAAATACAGTCAAAGTTATGGCGCAACCAACTGGCAGCAGGATGTGTGTCACTTTTTGAAAATGTTTTGAATCACTGTCTTACTTTCACCCGATTTACTTCAAACTTCATCAGTATAATGTGAAAACATGACAGATATAGACATACGAATGGATTCCTGATATTTTAAATACCGTTGCTATGGCAAAGACAAGCATGCCACTTATATTGCAGCCAATCAGCTTTCGTGTTATTGGCACGAGCCTCTTTCTGATCGTACCCCACAGACAGACGCATAAAATATATATATATATATATATATATATATATATATATATATATATATATATATATATATATATATAATCAAATTGATTCATTAAATTTAATTGGTCTCATAGATGTGACTGTTGTTGTTTGTAGTCATAGCAGCACCAACTGCTGCAGTTAATGTGGTGAATTCAACTTTATTTGTAGGGCACTAACAATATAGTTTTATATAATTAGTTTAATAATTGTGTTAATAAAATAAATAAAAAAGACCTTGAATTAAATACTGGCCTTCTGGACTTAAAAGATAACTTTGCACATATTTGAAAATTACCTATTATATCATATTACATTACAATTCATCTATATTTAAATTACATCATGGGTGTGGCTTGTGGTCATAGTGGCACCAGCTACTGCGGTAAATGTGGCATATTTGAGCGATTTTAAAATACTCTCCTGTTTAAATGCATATTGCCTGTCGTGCACAATTTGCCTGAAGCCACCAGGGTGGCGGTGCCACCGGCTTGGGCCCGTCATCGCTGCTCGCAGCTTTAATTTTTATTAAAATTGTATTACTTTTTATGAGTTATGATTTTCACTAGTCTATGATAAGATGTGTGAAAAAGGAGAACTTGCATGAACAGTTGTTTTTAATGGTGTCATATAATTAGGGGTCATGGATGGAAGGTCAATTATTTGGCTTTATGAATTTTTTTTTCTCCTGGTTTAGAGCCAGTGATCTACTGTTCAGCACCTGATGTGGCAAACCGATTGGTAAAACGTCGAGAGAGGACGCAGTACGAACCCCAAGACACAGTGACCATCATCTGCAGTAAGGGATTTGATCTGATTGGCTCATCAGTGGTCACATGTGGATCAAATGGCCAATGGATTAACTTGCCTGAGTGTCTCCCTGCAGGTAATTTAGGCTGTTTTCACACTGCATCTGAAATCACATGCTTCCCTAAAGCTAAAAATAGTCTGTGACAAGAGGTGCCAAAATAAACTCTGATGATCTACTACTAGTGACGAGTTAGGACACTTTAATATCCCAAGATGCAACGTGAGTGAATTTGTTAACATCAGTGAAACAACGTAACTGGTGCTGGTAGGTCAGGAGATTATGTAAACATAGTGAATATGTTAGTATGCAGTATGTTCGGGTTGTATATATGTAACGGAGGCCAGCTAGAAGTTGCAGTGTGCGTAAACCTCACTCCTCTGATCTCTAGAGCCATACTACTAGCAACTGCCACTAGAGGTTGCAGCCTTTAGCCTTCTCATTAAAGTCCCGGGTTTGAGTCACGCTTGGAGCGGGCAGTCGGACATGAGGGGTTTTATATATATATATAATATATATATATATATATATATATATATATATATATATATATATATATATATATATATATATATATATATATATATATATATATATATATATATGGATGAATGGATGGATGGATGGATGGATGGATGGATGGATGGATGGATGGATGGATGGATGGATACTTTTTAAATGGTTGTCCTTATTCAGAATAAGTGCCTACTCAAGAGAGTGTGCGATATTTGTGATATTTAGATGCAGCCCAGGTTTGAATACTTAATGTGAAACTAAGTTCAACTTCCTCCTAAATTTCAAGTAATGTGAAGAATGCATGCTGCTCACGAAAAGTAGTTTCTTGCGCTAAATCTAACTTCAGAAAGACATTGGACTCTAACATTGGACTGTTATTGAAATCAGGTTGATGTCAAAACACAACACTATCTTGATATCAACCTCCAACATTGAATATACATTGAATTTCTGTCACTTTATAATTTAACAGATGTTGGGTTTTGGTTACCATGGATAAAATGTTGATATTTGATGTTAATATGATGCCATTAGATGTTATCATTATGACTGCGATGAGATGTTGGGTTTTGGTTACTGTAAATAAAATGTTGGCATTCGGCATTAATATATGAAATCACTGTGATACATTTGGTAGACATTGAATTTGATGTTGACTCAAAACCAGTAGACTATCAAGGTCAGCTGCTGTCAGTTTTCAATGTCAAATTGATGATGGCGTTCTAAAGACATAATCCTGGCATTCAATTTTGGTCACCCTTCATCAAAACCTATATTCATGTACCCTTTTTATGAGTTATGATTTTCACTAGTCTATGATAAGATGTGTGAAAAAGGAGAACTTGCATGAACACTTGTTTTTAATGGTGTCATATAATTAGGGGTCATGTATGGAAGGTCAATTATTTGGCTTTATGATTTTTTTTTCTTCCTGGTTTAGAGCCAAATGTCATCTGTTCAGCTCCTGCTGTGGCAAACCGATTGGTAAAACGTCGAGAGAGGACGCAGTACGAACCCCAAGACACAGTAACCATCATCTGCAGTAAGGGATTTGATCTGATTGGCTCATCAGTGGTCACATGTGGATCAGATGGCCAATGGATTAACTTGCCTGAGTGTGTCCCTGAAGGTAATTTAGGCTGTTTTCACATTGCATCTGAAATCACATACTTCCCTAATGGGTCCTGCACACTGTGCAATTTTTCCAAATCCTTTGCGAATGTCCCTTGTCAGACTGTACGAACATGACCCCCAATGTAGGCCATGTCACACTGTAGACCTTAGTTGGCATTAATGTCAGACTGCACGATAGTGAAGGTGTGCTAAAAACGGGCGCGCACAAGAAAACTGGTCCGGAGTTTTATATCATCAATCAATGATGCATTCGGTGACGGTGAGCTGCATTACACGCAGGACTGAAATGCTGGCTACAAAGAAATCTCTAGCTCTCGTTTTGGTCATAGTTTGTCTTGAAAAACGGAGATATTTGACTGTTGTCGTAGAAGTCACATTGCAGGATTGTGTGCCAAATCTTCTGACACCGCCAGAATTTCGTCTAAGGTAAAATTTGATCGCAGCGCTCATTAATCGGCTGCCGGTGAACATGTCAAACTAACGACCAAAGACGTCAGATATTAGCCTAGGATCTGAGGAATCTTTTAGGATTTGCTAAATTTGTCTCAGACGGCCAACTCGTGGCCAAAATCGCACAGTGTGCACCAGGCTTAAGGCTAAAAATAGTCAGTGACAAGTGTTACCAAAATGTACTCTGATGATCGACTACTATTACTGGTGAGATTGAATACTTTACTATCCCAAGATGCAGCGGGAGTGAATTTGTTAACGGCAGTAAAACAACTTAACTGACGCTGGTAGGTCAGGAGATTATGTCAACATGGTGGATCTGTTAGTATGCAGTATGTTCAGATTACATATCAGAGGCTAGCTAGTGGTTGATGTGTAAGTAAACTTCACTGTAGTGCATCTGATGTCCCTTTTAAATTCAGGTGAGTAGAATATAACGTTAATGTGGAATACGATTCAACTTTTGATGCAGTACAGATCTCTCTCTTCCAGATTACTCTGTGCTTCTTTTTCATAATAAAAGTCTCCACTCTAACAGTTCTTTAACAGTTTCAAATTAAAAGTCTTAAACAAAATAATTAAATAAGCATGAAATATGAACTTATTTCTCTGTTAGTTACACTCCCACCAAAGCACATTCTTGTGATTTTTAAACTTGGTTATATAATCTTTAATCAAAGTATTATGGACTAACTCAAGAAACTGTAGACAAAAGGTAAGTTCTTAATCAGCTTCAATCAGGGTAACTATTTTCTGGATAGGCCTTTCAAGGTAAGTCAGTTTAGTTACATGTCTGCCGCTTTTATCCAGTGTTGAATCACTGATCAACAACTTCAGTTCTCACACAGTCATCTGTGCCACTCTGCACTTCTGTTGCCTTTGCTAACTTCCAATAAATGCGTGGAGCCGTGTCATCTTTCAGAATGACAATGTGATTGCATTTTTACTACTTTTATGCCATTTCTGCTGGTGTTGCAGGTTTAGAAGATATTCTTTTCTCCAATGTGACCAGAACACATTCGATAAATACTGCACCTTATGCCATCTCTTACGTAGGTAAAGGTCTTCATTGACAAACTCTCCAGGCTGTGGTAAAATTATTGAAGACTTCATTGTCAGGATATGGTTAGGTGTAAGAGGCGGCGGACCAGATGGATCATTCATATACTCATTGGTTAAGGGTCTGCTGTTGACAATAGCCATGACTTCATAGAGAAATTTTCGTAAAGAGGCACCATCAGATCTCTCTCTTCTTGATAACTCTGTGCTATGTATATCATGAGTGTCGCATCCGCACATTTTAGCACTTTTGTGTTATACAACTCTGCTTGCTCTTTTGCGAAAAGGGGGCAAATCGCGCTTACTTTTTCCAATAGTGCCAACCAGGCTGGTCTTCTTGCCCTGTAAGGCGGTGGCCAGTTTCGGTTAAGTGAAGAAATTATCCGTATTTCTGACACACACTGGAGTTGACTCTAAACACTAAAGTATCAAAGGCAGCTGCTGTCAGTATTCAATGTCAAACATGGTCCTGGCATTCAATTTTGGTCACCCTTCATCAAAAACTATATTCATGTGCCGTATAATGCATGTGGCCCACTGGTTAGGTATTAAACTTCTAACTGTAATTCTTTTATATCATCTATTCCTACTTTTTTATGTAAATTGTACTACTTTTTATGAGTTGTGATAAGTAAATGAGTAAATAATATGATGAGTGAAAAAGGAGAACTTTTATGAACACTTGTTTTTAAAGGCGTCACATAATTAGGGGTCAATTTTTTGGCTTTATGAATTGTTTTTCTCCTGCTTTAGAGCCAGTGATCTACTGTTCAGCACCTGATGTGGCAAACCGATTAGTAAAACGTCGAGAGAGGACGCAGTACGAACCCCAAGACACAGTAACCATCATCTGCAGTAAGGGATTTGATCTGATTGGCTCATCAGTGGTCACATGTGGATCAGATGGCCAGTGGCTTAACTTGCCTGAGTGTCTCCCTGAAGGTAATTTAGGCTATTTTCACACTGCATATGAAATCACATACTTCCCTAAGGCTAAAAATAGTCTGTGAAAAGTGGTGACAAAATAAACTCTGATGATCTACTACTAGTGACGAGATTGGACACTTTACTATCCCAAGATGCAACGTGAGTGAATTTGTTCACATCCGTGAAACAACGTAACTGGTGCTGGTAGGTCAGGAGATTATGTAAATATAGCGAATATGTTAGTATGTAGTATGTTCGGGTTGTATATATGTAACGGAGGCCAGCTAGTAGTTGCAGTGTGCGTAAACCTCACTCCTCTGATCTCTAGAGCTATACTAGCAACTGCCACTAGAGGTTGCAGCATTTAGCCTTCTCAATAAAGACCCGGGTTTGAGTCCTGGTTGGAGCGGGAGGTCGGACATGAGTTTTTTTTTAAATATATATATACATATTTTATATATATATATACATACTTTTTAAATGGTTGTCCTTATTCAGAATAAGTGCCTACTCAAGAGAGTGTGTGATACTTATGATATTTAGATGCAGCCCTGGTTTGAATACTTAATGTGAAACTAAGTTTAACTTCCTCCTAAATTTCAAGTAATGTGAAGAATGCATGCTGCTCACGAAAAGTAGTTTCTTGCTCTAAATCTAACTTCAGAAAGACATTGGACTCTAACATTGGACTGTTATTGAAATCAGGTTGATGTCAAAACACAACACTATCTTGATATCAACTTCCAACATTGAATATACATTGAATTTCTGTCACTTTATAATTTAACAGATGTTGGGTTTTGGTTACCATGGATAAAATGTTGATATTTGATGTTAATTTGATGCCATTAGATGTTATCATTATGACAGCGATGAGATGTTGGGTTTTGGTTACTGTACATAAAATGTTGGCATTCGACATTAATATATGAAATCACTGTGATACATTTGGTAGACATTGAATTTGATGTTGACTCAAAACCAGTAGAATATCAAGGTCAGCTGCTGTCAGTTTTCAATGTCAAATTGATGATGGCGTTAGACATAATCCTGGCATTCAATTTTGGTCACCCTTCATCAAAACCTATATTCATGTACCCTTTTTATGAGTTATGATTTTCACTAGTCTATGATAAGATGTGTGAAAAAGGAGAACTTGCATGAACACTTGTTTTTAATGGTGTCATATAATTAGGGGTCATGTATATGGAAGGTCAATTATTTGGCTTTATGATTTTTTTTTCTTCCTGGTTTAGAGCCAAATATCATCTGTTCAGCTCCTGCTGTGGCAAACCGATTGGTAAAACTTCGAGAGAGGACGCAGTACGAACCCCAAGACACAGTAACCATCATCTGCAGTAAGGGATTTGATCTGATTGGCTCATCAGTGGTCACATGTGGATCAGATGGCCAATGGATTAACTTGCCTGAGTGTCTCCCTGAAGGTAATTTAGGCTGTTTTCACATTGCATCTGAAATCACATACTTCCCTAATGGGTCCTGCACACTGTGCAATTTTTCAAAATCCTTTGCGAATGTCACTTGTCAGACTGTACGAACATGACCCCCAATGTAGGCCATGTCACACTGTAGACCTTAGTTGGCATTAATGTCAGACTGCACGATAGTGAAGGTGTGCTAAAAACGGGCGCGCACAAGAAAACTGGTCCGGAGTTTTATATCATCAATCAATGATGCATTCGGTGACGGTGAGCTGCATTACACGCAGGACTGAAATGCTGGCTACAAAGAAATCTCTAGCTCTCGTTTTGGTCATAGTTTGTCTTGAAAAACGGAGATATTTGACTGTCGTCGTAGAAGTCACATTGCAGGATTGTGTGCCAAATCTTCTGACACTGCCAGAATTTCGTCTGAGGTAAAATTTGATCGCAGCGCTCATTAATCGGCTGCTGAACATGTCAAACTAACGACCAAAGACGTCAGATTTTAGCCTAGGATCAGAGGAATCTTTTAGGATTTGCTAAATTTGTCTCAGACGGCCAACTCGTGGCCAAAATCGCACAGTGTGCACCAGGCTTTAGGCTAAAAATAGTCTGTGACAAGTGTTACCAAAATGTACTCTGATGATCGACTACTATTACTGGTGAGATTGAATACTTTACTATCCCAAGATGCAGCGGGAGTGAATTTGTTAACGGCAGTAAAACAACTTAACTGACGCTGGTAGGTCAGGAGATTATGTCAACATGGTGGATCTGTTAGTATGCAGTATGTTCAGATTACATATCAGAGGCTAGCTAGTGGTTGATGTGTAAGTAAACTTCACTGTAGTGCATCTGATGTCCCTTTTAACTTCAGGTGAGTAGAATATAACGTTAATGTGGAATACGATTCAACTTTTGATGCAGTACAGATCTCTCTCTTCCAGATTACTCTGTGCTTCTTTTTCATAATAAAAGTCTCCACTCTAACAGTTCTTTAACAGTTTCAAATTAAAAGTCTTAAACAAAATAATTAAATAAGCATGAAATATGAACTTATTTCTCTGTTAGTTACACTCCCACCAAAGCACATTCTTGTGATTTTTAAACTTGGTTATATAATCTTTAATCAAAGTATTATGGACTAACTCAAGAAACTGTACACTCTAAAAAATGCTGGGTTAAAAACAACCCAAGTTTGGTTGAAAATGCACAAACCCAACAATTGAGTTGTTTTAACCCAATGGTTGAGTTGTTTTAACCCAGTGGTTGGGTTAAATGTTGCTTAAGACAACCCAATTGATGGGTAAGAACAACTCAACCATTGGGTTAAAACAACCCAATTGTTGGGTTGGTGCATTTTCAACCCAACTTGGGTTGTTTTTAACCCAGCATTTTTAGAGTGTAGACAAAAGGTAAGTTCTTAATCAGCTTTAATCAGGGTAAGTATTTTCTGGATAGGCCTTTCAAGGTAAGTCAGTTTAGTTACATGTCTGCCGCTTTTATCCAGTGTTGAATCACTGATCAACAACTTCAGTTCTCACACAGTCATCTGTGCCACTCTGCACTTCTGTTGCCTTTGCTAACTTCCAATGACTGTGTGGAGCCGTGTCATCTTTCAGAATGACAATGTGATTGCATTTCTACTACTTTTATGCCATTTCTGCTGGTGTTGCAGGTTTAGAAGATATTCTTTTCTCCAATGTGACCAGAACACATTCGATAAATACTGCACCTTATGCCATCTCTTACGTAGGTAAAGGTCTTCATTGACAAACTCTCCAGGATGTGGTAAAATTATTGAACACTTCATTGTCAGGATATGGTTAGGTGTAAGAGGCGGCGGACCAGATGGATCATTCATATACTCATTGGTTAAGGGTCTGCTGTTGACAATAGCCATGACTTCATAGAGAAATTTTCTTAAAGAGGCACCATCAGATCTCTCTCTTCCTGATTACTCTGTGCTATGAATATCATGAGCGTCGCATCCACACATTTTAGCACTTTTGTGTTATACAACTCTGCTTGCTCTTTTGCAAAAAGGGGGCAAATCGCGCTTACTTTTTCCAATAGTGCCAACCAGGCTGGTCTTCTTGGCCTGTAAGGCGGTGGCCAGTTTCGGTTAAGTGAAGAAATTATCCGTATTTCTGACACACACTGGAGTTGACTCTAAACACTAAAGTATCAAAGGCAGCTGCTGTCAGTATTCAATGTCAAACATGGTCCTGGCATTCAATTTTGGTCACCCTTCATCAAAAACTATATTCTTGTGCTGTATAATGCATGTGGCCCACTGGTTAGGTATTAAACTTCTAACTGTAATTCTTTTATATCATCTATTCCTACTTTTTTATGTAAATTGTATTACTTTTTATGAGTTGTGATAAGTAAATGAGTAAATAATATGATGAGTGAAAAAGGAGAACTTGCATGAACACTTGTTTTTAAAGGCGTCATATATTTAGGGGTCAAGCATGGAAGGTCAAGTTTTTGGCTTTATGAATTGTTTTTTCTCCTGGTTTAGAGCCAATGATCTACTGTTCAGCACCTGATGTGGAAAACCGATTGGTAAAACGTCGAGAGAGGACGCAGTACGAACCCCAAGACACATTTACCATCATCTGCAGTAAGGGATTTGATCTGATTGGCTCATCAGTGGTCACATGTGGATCAAATGGCCAGTGGCTGAACTTGCCTGAGTGTCGCCCTGAAGGTAATTTAGGCTGTTTTCACACTGCATATGAAATCACATGCTTCCCTAAAGCTAAAAATAGTCTGTGACAAGAGGTGCCAAAATAAACTCTGATGATCTATTACTAGTGACGAGATTGGACACTTTACTATCCTAAGATGCAACGTGAGTGAATTTGTTAACATCAGTGAAACAACGTAACTGGTGCTGGTAGGTCAGGAGATTATGTAAACATAGCGAATATGTTAGTATGTAGTATGTTCGGGTTGTATATATGTAACGGAGGCCAGCTAGTAGTTGCTGTGTGCGTAAACCTCACTCCTCTGATCTCTAGAGCTATACTAGCAACTGCCACTAGAGGTTGCAGCCTTTAGCCTTCTAGTAAAGTCCCGGGTTTGAGTCCTGGTTGGAGCGGGAGGTCGGACATGAGGGGTTTTATATATATATATATATATATATACCTAATCTGAAACTACGTTCAACTTCCTCCTAAATTTCAAGTGATGTGAAGAATGCATGCTACTCATGAAAGGTAGTTTCTTGCCCTAAAATGTTGATATTTGACGATAATATGATGACATGAGATAATGGGTTTTGGTTACTGTACCTAAAATGTTGGCCTTCAGCATTAATATGAAATTACTGTGATATATTTGGTAGACATTGAATTTGATGTTGACTCAAATACAGTAAAATATCAAGGTCAGCTGCTGTCAGTATTCAATGTCAAATTGATGATGGCATTGGACATCGTCCTGACATTCAATTTTGGTCATCCTTCATCAAAAACCTATATTAATGTGCTTTATGATGCCTGTGGCCCACTGGTTAGGTATTGAACTTCTAAGTGTAATTCTTTCAATTTATTAATTTGTACATTTTTATTTAAATTGTATTACTTTTTATGAGTTGTGATTTTCACTAGTCGATGATGAGATTGGTGAAAAAAGAGGACTTGCATGAACACTTGCTTTTAATAATGTCATATAATTAGGGGTCATGTATGGAAGGTAATTTTTTTTGCTTTATGAATTGTTTTTTCTCTTGGTTTAGAGACAACGATCTACTGTTCAGCACCTGTTGTGGCAAACCGATTGGTAAAACGTGGAGAGAGGACGCAGTACGAACCCCAAGAGACAGTAACCATCATCTGCAAGGGATTTGATTTGATTGGCTCATCAGTGGTCACATGTGGATCAGATGGCCAGTGGCTGGACTTGCCTGAGTGTGTCCCTGAATGTAATTTAGGCTGTTTTACACTGCATCTGAAATCACATACTTCCCTAAGGCTAAAAATAGTCTGTTACAAGAGGTGGCAAAATATACTCTGATGATCTACTACTACCAGTGTTGGGAACGTTACTTTAAAAAAGTAATTAGTTATAGTTACTCATTACTTGTTCCAAAAAGTAATGGAGTTAGTAACTGAATTACTCTATGATAAAAGTAACTCGTTACCAGGGAAAGTAACTATTTAGCGTTACTGTAAAAAAAAAAAAAAAAAAAAAAAATTGCTATAAGTCATATAATTTTTTTTAACCAGTTTTCACAAGTCAGTTGAAATGAGTAGAACAGACAAGTGTTTATAACTTTTTTTCTTTTTTAAATTTCAAATATGTAAAATAACTTGGATGCCCCCAAAATTAAATGAATGAAATGGACACTAAATATAATCAATTATTATTATAAAATATTGTACACTAATCTACACTATTTTAATGTTGCTGTATGACAATGTGAAAGACCTATCAAATTCAATACATTATTATAGTGGAACAATAAAACAAAATATATTTTTTAGAACTGTAATATTTATTGCACAGACCCCAACTGGCCATCAAATAAGTCTAAAAATAAATGATGCTCCTTAAGAAAAGTATACAAAAAAATAAAAACAATAATAATAATAAATATATTAGCTTAATTTACATAGACTAGACTCTTTTTAGTGCACATTAAAATTCTAAAACTGTCACACAACTGGTAGACATACTGTAGCCTGCTTGAAGTATTTTCTTCCTCACAAAAGTAAATAGTTTAACAAGAAGTGAAGTGCTCTCAAGTCTTGTTTGTATGGCGGGCTTATCCACTTTCTCGCGAGAAACCTAGTTTTGGTGTCTTTAATATCGTGGTTCTGTCTAATCCTTTGATAGCGGAGCTCACGTTATCTTTTGCGTTCACCGACGAGGAGAGACTCCTCTGGGCATAAGTTGCACGTTACAACATTCTTACCTTTCACCTCAACGCGGGGAAATGTAGTGCTTATACTTCCAATTTGCGAAAGCTACCATTGAAGTCATTGGACATGCCATCGCTCTGACTCCTGATCGCTGGTCGCATGCGCGCCAGTGTGTGTCACACACACACACACACACACACACACACACACACACACACACACACACACACACACACACACACACACATAGCTGCAGGTCCGCTGACAGAGCGCGCAGCTTCAGTGAGCGTAATTATAGTAAGGCCGCATTTTCTTCTCAGTAACGGTAACGGCGTTGTAACGGAGGAAACCGTAATTCGTTTGATTACTCGTTACTGAAAATAATAACGACG
Organism: Pseudorasbora parva; assembly: GCF_024679245.1. Classification (NCBI taxonomy): domain Eukaryota; kingdom Metazoa; phylum Chordata; class Actinopteri; order Cypriniformes; family Gobionidae; genus Pseudorasbora; species Pseudorasbora parva. The sequence continues at coordinate 9,403,915 of NC_090177.1, read as the reverse complement.
TTAGTAAAGACGTTTATCTATAACGCCGTTATTCCCATCACTGACTACTACTGCCAAGATTGGACACTTTACAATTCCAAGATGCAAAGTGAGTCAATTTGTTAACATCAGTGAAACAACGTAACTGGTGTTGCTAGGTCAGGGGATTATGTTAACATAGCGGATATGTTAGTATGTAGTATGTTTGGATTACATATATGTAACGGAGGCCAGCTAGTAGTTGCTGTGTCCGTAAACCTCACTCCTCTGATCTCGAGACATTCTAGCAACTGCCACCAGAGGTTGCAGCCTTTAGCCTCCTTATTAATGACCCGGGTTTGAGTCCTGCTTGGAGCGGGAGGTCGGACATGAGGGGTTACATATAGATATATACATATAGTTTCAAAACCCAACAGTATTTTGATATCAACCTTCAACATTGGATATACATTGAATCTCTGTGACTTTATAATTTAGCAGATGTTTTTTTTTATTTTTATTTTTTTTTACCATAGCTAAAATGTTGATTTTAGGGGGCGGCAGTGGCTCAGTGGTTCATGTAGATTGTCTACAAACCAGAAGGTTGGTGCTTCGATCCCCGGTTCCTCCTGACCAAGTGTCGAGGTGTCCATGAGCAAGACACCTAAGCCCCAACTGCTCCCGACGAGCTGGATGGCGCCTTGCATGGCGCCGTCAGTGTATGAATGAGTGTATGGATGGGTGAATGTGAGCCAAACATGTATGGCTTTGGATGGCCATAGGGTCTGTTGAAAGCGCTATATAAATGCGGTCCATTTACCATTTACCATTTGATATTTGTTGTTAACATGATGCCATTAGATGTTATCGTTATGCCAACCATGAGATGTTGGGTTTTGGTTACTGTACCTAAAATGTTGGCCTTCGTCATTAATATGAAATTACCATGATACATTTGGTAGACATTGAATTTGATGTTGACTCAAAAACAGTAAAATATCAAGGTCAGCTGCTGTCAGTATTCAATGTCAAATTGATGATGGCATTAGACATCGTCCTGGCATTCAATTTTCACTAGTCGATGATAAGATGGGTGAAAAAGGAGGACTTGCATGAACACTTGTTTTTAAAAATGTCATATAATTAGGGGTCAAGTATGGAAGGTACATTTTTTGCCTTTATGAATTGTTTTTTCTCCTGGTTTAGATCCAATGATCTACTGTTCAGCACCTACTGTGGAAAACCGATTGGTAAAACGTCGAGAGAGGACGCAGTACGAACCCGTAGACACATTTACCATCATCTGCAGTAAGGGATTTGATCTGATTGGCTCATCAGTGGTCACATGTGGATCAAATGGCCAGTGGCTGGACTTGCCTGAGTGTCTCCCTGAAGGTAATTTAGGCTGTTTTCACACTGCATCTGAAATCACATACTTCCTGTAATGGCAAAATAATTAACTCCGTCGCTTCACTGAATAAGAGACAAACATTAGCCAATTATAATTATTAAGGTTTATTTAATAAAAAAGTTTCTTGCAAGAAAGAGGCACGGTTGATGCAACCACAAAGCCACACCAAGCGTACACTGAAGTCATAACAGAAGTGACGATCTCTTATACTGTTGGCAGCATCCTCCCCCCTCAGTACATTTCCATACAGGCCGTTGTTTAAGTCAGGATGTCACGTAGCCCATCCATAGCTCATAGTACACGTATGTCCTGTACTGCATATCTCACACCATGGGAAGGTAAACATATGGTTATACCAAGATTTGCATTTTGCCACAACACTCCCTAAGGCTAAAAATAGTCTGTAACAAGAGGTGGCAATATATACTCTGATGATCTACTACATCAGAGTATATATTGATGTCAAATTGATAATGGCATTAGACATTGTCCTGGCATTCAATTTTGGTCACCCTTCATCAAAATCTATATTCATGTGCCTTATGATACGTCAATCAATCAATCAACTTTATTTATATAGCGCTTTTACAATCACGATTGTGTCAAAGCAGCTTCACAGTGTCAAACAGGATAATATTGCGACAAAATTAGATTTGGCTGTACAGTCGTACTGGAGAAAACAGTGATGTTATCAGCTTATTTTAATTTATCATATAACGACAATGTTGGCAGATCAGTATTATAGTTTATAGAATTAAATAAGACCTAATTCATACATTTTATTTGTATAATAAGTTGAATAACTTTAATCATATTTTTAGTGTCCCCAACTGAGCAAGCCAAGCCAAAGGCGACAGTAGCAAGGAACCAAAACTCCATCAGGGCATGATGGAGAAAAATAAACCTTGGGAGAAACCAGACTCAGTCGGGGTTCCAGTTCTCCGCTGGCCTATTAACACACCGTGTAAGATTATTATTCTGGCAACCTTACAGGTCAGAAATCATATTAGATTGGAATATTCAAAATTTCAGGGTATCACGGAAGAGACGGATTTATTTAGGATGGGGCGTCGATTACACAAGAGTATGAATACATGAAAGATCGGAATTATTGCGCCGAAGACGGGTTTTGAGCATGTTGTGCCAGTGAGGCAAATTCGGAGGAGACACCATTTGACACGGCTCAGCAGACACTCCAGGATGCGTTGGTCATGTCCAGGCAGGTCCACCATCCGATCCGGACAGGGCCCAGATCCGGGATAAACCTCGGGATAAACAGAGAGACTAACATTAGCGTAGATGCCACTCTTTTTATGATGTAACGAGTACATCAGGTGTTTTGGGAAGTGTTCCCGGTTCCGGCTGACCCAGTTAATGCAGCCTAACAATCAGTCAATTGATTTGAATAATGAAAGTTAAAAATGTTCTATGTGTATGCCATAGTAAAGAGATGTGTTTTTAGTCTAGATTTAAACTGACAGAGTGTGTCTGCCTCCCGAACAATGCTAGGAAGACTATTCCAGAGTTTAGGAGCTAAATAGGAAAATGATCGACCGCCTGCAGTTGATTTAGATATTCTAGGTATTATCAACTGGCCAGAGTTTTGAGACCGCAATAGACGTGATGCCATTATATATATATATGTGGCCCACTGGTTAGCTATTAAACTTCTAAGTGTAATTATTATAATTTATTAATTTGTAATTTTTTATTTAAATTGTATTTCTTTTTATGAGTTGTGATTTTCACTAGTCGATGATAAGATGAGTGAAAAAGGAGAACTTGCCTGAACACTTGTTTTTAAATAATGTCTTATAATTAGGGGTCAAGTATGGAAGGTCAAGTTTTTGGCTTTATGAATTGTTTTTTCTCCTGGTTTAGAGCCAATGATCTTCTGTTCACCACCTGTTGTGGCAAACCGATTGGTAAAACGTAGAGAGAGGATGCAGTACGAACCCCAAGACACAGTAACCATCATCTGCAATAAGGGATTTGATCTGATTGGCTCACCAGTGGTCACATGTGGATCAGATGGCCAGTGGCTAAACTTGCCTGAGTGTCTCCCTGAAGGTAATTTAGGCTGTTTTCACACTGAATCTGAAATTACATTCTTCCCTAAGGCTAAAAAAAGTCTGTTACAAGAGTTGGCAAAATATACTCTGATGATCTACTACTGCCGGTGAGATTGGACACTTTACTATCCCAAGATACAGCGGGAGTGAATTTGTTAATGGCAGTAAAACAACGTAACTGACTCTGGTAGGTCAGGAGATTATGTCAACTTGGTGGATATGTATGTAGCATGTTCAGATTACATATAGGTATCGGAGGCCAGCTAGTAGTTGCTGTGTGAGAAAACCTCACTCCTCGGATCTCAAGAGATGCTATAGTGACTGCCACTAGAGGTTGTAGCCTTTAGCCTCCTTGTTAAAGCATCCAACTCTTATGTTGGCAGACCTGGGTTTGAGTCCCGCTTGGAGTGTGCGGGTTGTTTGACATGAGGGCTTACATATAGATAGATATACTTTTTAAACAGTTGTCCTTATTCAAATCAGTACCTACTCAAGAAGTGTGTGAATTCAGATGCATCTATGGTTTGAAAACTTAATCTGAAACTGAGTTCAACGTTCAAGTGATATGAAGAATGCATGCTGCTCAATAAAGGTAGTTTCTTGCTCTTAATCTAACACCAGAAATACATTAGACTCTTGGTGAAATCAGGTTGATGTCAAAACCCAACACTATCTTGATATCAACTTCCAACATTGGATAGACATTGAATTCCTGTCATTTTATAATTTTACACGGTGCGGATGTTAACATTATGAAATTTAGTATTGTGTTTTGGTTGCCATAGCTAAAATGTTGATTTTTGATGTTAATATGATGACATGAGATGTTTTCATTATAACAACCATGAGATGTTGGGTTTTGCCTACTGTAAATGTTGCCCTTTGGTATTGATATGAAATTACCAGGATACATTTGGTAGACAGTGACTTTGGAGTTGACTCTCAACCAGTTAAGTATCAAAGGCAGCTGCTGTCAGTATTAAATGTCAAACATTGTCCTGACATTTAATTTTGGTCACCCTTCATCAAAACTTATATTCATGTGCCGTATAATGCATGTGGTCCACTGGTTAGGTATTAAACTTCTAAGTGTAATTCTTTTAAATAATTTATTTGTACTTTTTATGTAAATTATATTACTTTTTATGAGTTTAGATAGGTAAATGAGTAAATTATAAGAAGAGAGGAAAAGGATAACTTTCAAGAACACTTGTTTTTAATGGCGTCATATAATTAGGGGTCAAGCATGGAAGGTCAAGTTTTTGGCTTTATGATTTTTTTTTCCTGGTTTAGAGCCAAATATCATCTGTTCAGCTCCTGCTGTGGCAAACCGATTGGTAAAACGTCGAGAGAGGCCGCAGTACGAACCCCAAGAGACAGTAACCATCATCTGCAGTAAGGGATTTGATCTGTTTGGCTCATCAGTGGTCACATGTGGATCAGATGGCCAGTGGCTGAACTTGCCTGAGTGTGTCCCTGAAGGTAATTTAGGCTGTTTTCACACTGCATCTGAAATCACATACTTCCCTAAAGCTAAAAATAGTCTGTGAAAAGAGGTGGCAAAATATACTCTGATGATCTACTACTACTGCCGAGATTGGACACTTTACTTTCCCAAGATGCAACGTGAGTAAATTTGAAACAACATAACTGGTGCTGGTAGGTCAGGAGATTGTTAACCTTATTCAGAATAAGTACCTACTCAAGAGGGTGTGTGATATTTAGATGCAGCCCTGGTTTGAATACTTAAAGGGTTACTTCAGAGATTAGCATATGGCTTTGTATCAGTAGAAACCCTGGAGTATATTCAAATAAATGTGCTTTCCCCCCTCATATCCCCCTGAGACAAGAGATTTATGCATTTTATTTCTGGAAAAATTCCTCCTATGATGCAAATTGATGATATTTGCATCATAGGAGGAATGTTTGGCTAAAGATTATAGCCAGCAGAGGGAGCCATTTCCACATGTTTTGAACCCGCACATGGGGGATGGAGATCACACTCAGAGCTCACCTCGCAGCTACAGGCACTCATTTAAACAGAGCTATGGTGAGCAATGCAAGTCTTTTAACTTCTCCAATTAATTTCTATGAAAGTTAAGCTTGCAAAGGCATGAACTGAATCTGCCAGACTGAACTTGCGATGTGAATGTATGTTGTGAGTGTAGTCAAAATTACCTCAGCTCTCATCACGAGAGCTCATCAGCTCATTTATCTCACTCCTGCAGTCAGTGCTCAGTGCTGTGACACCCGTGCGGTGACTCACTCATTATATTGAACAGACACGTTCAGTTTTTAATTGTAGTGTCTTCTCCAACTCAGTCACAGTAATCAAGTTGGTGGTTTTGGGAATGGCCTATCGGGGCAGCGAAGCATTCTGGGAATTGTAGTCTTTCATCCCCATGAGCCAAAATACATTTTCTGTCTTTTCTCAGTCTAGAAGGCACCAAATTAAAAAATAATTTCACATTTCTACTACATTGATGACCCAGTTTAAATACAGATTCATCTTCCCAGCGCGGAAGTACCCCTTTAATCGGAAACTATGTTCAACTTCTTCCTAAATTTCAAGTGATGTGAAGAATGCATGCTACTCATGAAAGGTAGTTTCTTGCTCTAAATCTACCATCAGAAATACATTGGCCTCCAACATTGGACTCTTATTGAATTCAGATTGGTGTCAAAACCCAACGCTATCTTGATATCCACCTTAAACATTGGATATACATTGAATCCCTGTCACTTTATTATTTAGCAGTTTTTTGTTTTGTTTTGTTTTTTTACCATAGCTAAAATGTTGATATTTGATGTTAATATGATGCCATTAGATGTTATTGTTATGACAACCATGAGATGTTGGGTTTTGGTTACTGTATCTAAAATGTTGGCCTTTGGCAATAATATGAAATTATCGTGATAGATTTGCTAGACATTGAATTTGATGTTGACTCAAAACCAGTAAAATATCAAGGTCAGCTGCTGTCAGTATTCAATGTCAACTTGATGATGGCATTAGACATCGTCCTGGCATTCAAGTTTGGTCACCCTTCATCAAAATCTATATTCATGTGCCGTATGATACGTGTGGCCCACTGGTTAGGTATTAAACTTCTATGTGTAATTATTTTAATTTATTATTTTTTTATTTAAATTGTATTATTTTTTTATGAGTTGTGATTTTCACTAGTTGATAATAAGATGGGTTAAAAAGGAGAACTCGCATGAACACTTGTTTTTAATAATGTCATATAATTAGGGGTCTAGTATGGAAGGTAATTATTTTGGCTTTATGAATTGTTTTTTCTCCTGGTTTAGAGCCAGTGATCTACTGTTCAGCACCTGTTGTAGCAAACCGATTGGTAAAACGTCGAGAGAGGATGCTGTACGAACCCCAAGAGACAGTAACCATCATCTGCAGTAAGGGATTTGATCTTATTGGCTCATCAGTGGTCACATGTGGATCAGATGGCCAGTGGCTGAACTTGCCTGTGTGTGTCCTTGAAGGTAATTTAGGCTGTTTTCACACTGCATCTGAAATCACATACTTCCCTAAAGCTAAAAATAGTCTGTGAAAAGTGGTGACAAAATATACTCTGATGATCTACTACTACTGCAGAGATAGGACACTTTACTATCCCAAGATGCAGTGGGAGTAAATTTGTTAACGGCAATAAAACAACGTAACTGACTCTGGCAGGTCAGGAGATTATGTCAGCTTGGTGGATATGTTAGTATGTAGTATGTTCGGATTACATATAGGTATCGGAGGCCAGCTAGTAGTTGCTGTGTGAGAAGCTCACTCCTCTGATCTCAAGAGATGCTATAGTGACTACCACTAGAGGTTGTAGCCTTTAGCCTCCTTGTTAAAGCATCAAACTCTAATGTTTGCAGACCCGGGTTTGAGTCCTGCTTGGAGTGTGCGGGTTGTAGGACATGAGGGCTTACATATAGATAGATATACTTTTTAAACAGTTGTCCTTATTCAAATAAGTACCTACTCAAGAAGTGTGTGAATTCAGATGCATCACTGGTTTGAAAACTTAATCTGAAACTGAGTTCAACGTTCAAGTGATATGAAGAATGCAGGCAGCTCAATAAAGGTAGTTTCTTGCTCCAAATCTAACACCAGAAATACATTGGACTCTTGGTGAAATCAGCTTGATGTCAAAACCCACCACTAACTTGATATCAACCTCCAACATTGGAAAGACATTGAATTCCTGTCATTTTATAATTTTACACGGTGCGGATGTTAACTTTATGAAATTTAGTATATATTGTGTTTTGGTTGCCATAGCGAAAATGTTGATATTTGACGTTAATATGATGACATGCGATGTTATCATTATGACAACCATCAGATGTTAGGTTTTACATTTACATTTTACATTTATGCATTTGGGAGACGCTTTTATCCAAAGCGACTTACATCATATTCAAGGTACACATTTTTACATTATTTTAATTTTTTTTACATATTTTACATTATTTTACATTTTTACATAGGTTTTGGTTACTGTATCTAAAATGTTGGCCTTTGGCAATAATATGAAATTATCGTGATAGATTTGTTAGACATTGAATTTGATGTTGACTCAAAAACAGTAAAATATCAAGGTCAGCTGCTGTCAGTATTCAATGTCAAATTGATGATGGCATTAGACATCGTCCTGGCATTCAAGTTTGGTCACCCTTCATCAAAACCTATATTAATGTGCCTTATGATATGTGTGGCCCACTGGTTAGGTATAAAACTTCTACGTGTAATTATTTTAATTAATTAATTTGTAATTTTTTATTTAAATTGTATTACTTTTTATGAGTTGTGATTTGCACTAGTTGATAAGATGGGTGAAAAAGGAGAACTTGCATGAACACTTTTTTAATTTTTAATAATGTCATATAATTAGGGGTCAAGTATGGAAGGTAATTATTTTGGCTTTATGAATTGTTTTTCTCCTGGTTTAGAGCCAAATATCTTCTGTTCACCACCTGCTGTGGCAAACCGATGGGTAAAACGTAGAGAGAGGATGCAGTACGAACCCCAAGAGACAGTAACCATCATCTGCAGTAAGGGATTTGATCTGATTGGCTCATCAGTGGTCACATGTGGATCAGATGGCCAGTGGCTGAACTTGCCTGAGTGTGTCCCTGAAGGTAATTTAGGCTGTTTTCACACTGAATCTGAAATTACATTCTTCCCTAAGGCTAAAAAAAGTCTGTGAAGGGAGTTTGCAAAATATACTCTGATGATCTACTACTGCCGGTGAGATTGGCACTTTAGTATCCCAAGATACAGTGGGAGTGAATTTGTTAACGGCAATAAAACAATATAACTGGTGCTGATAGGTCAGGAGATTATGTTAACTCTGCGGATATGTTAGTATGAAGTATGTTCGGATTACATATACGTGTCGAAGGCTAGCTAGTAGTGGCTGTGTGAGTAAACCTCACTCCTCTAATCTCGAGATGCTCTAGTGACTGATGCCAGAAGATGCAGCCCTTGCCTTCTTGTTAAAGCATCCAACTCTCATGCTGACCAACCTGGGTTTGAGTTCCACTTGAAATAAACGGATGGACATATCGGGTTATATATAGAATATGCTTTTTAAACGGCTGTCCTTATTTAAAAGAGAGTGTGTGATTTCAGATGCATTACTGGTTTGAATACTTAATCTGAAATCTGAGTTCAATCAATTAATCAACTTTATTTATATAGCGCTTTTACAATGATGATTTTTTCAAGGCAGCTTCACAGTGTTAAACAGGACAAAATTGCAACAAAATTTGATTTGGCTGTATAGTCGTTCTGAAGAAAACAGAGTTATGTTATCAGCTTATTTTAATTTATCATTAAAATGTTATCAGCTAAGTGATGTTATCAGCTTATTTTACTGGTTCTCGCCTTCAAAACAACCACTGGCTCTGCACCAATATACCTAAACTCGCTTGTTCAGTCTTACACACCCTCCAGAAGCTTGCGTTCTGCGAGTGAGCGACGCCTCGTGGTTCCATCCCAAAGAGGCATGAAATCACTGTCACGGACATTTTCCTGGACCGTTCCCACCTGGTGGAATGACCTGCCGATCTCAATTCGTGCTGCCGAGTCTGTAGCCATTTTTAAAAAACATCTTAAGACACATCTTTTCCAACTGCACCTGACCAATAAAGAATAGCACTTAACTATCCATTAAATTTTGTTTGTTTGTCCAAAAAAAAAAAAAAATTGTGTAGCCTTAACTGAGACTTCTTACAGCTCTTACAGGTTGTTGGCCTTGTTTGTTTCGTTGCTTCTATTGCTCTCCCCTTTTTTGTAAGTTGCTTTAGATAAAAGTGTCTGCTAAATGATTAAATGTAAATGTATCATATAGCGACAATGTTGGCAGATCATTATTATAGTTTATAGAATTACATATAATCTAATAAATTCATTTTAGTTGTATATTTAGTTGAGTAACTTGGATCATAATTTTAGTGTCCACAACTGAGCAAGGGACAAAGGCGACAGTGGCAAGGAACCAAAACTCCATATGAGCATGATGGAGAAAAATAAACCTTGGGAGAAACCAGACTCAGTCGGGGTACCAGTTCTCCTCTGGCCTATTATCAAACAGTGTATAATTATTATTCTGGCAACCTTACAGGTCATTAGATAGGACTATTTAAAATTTCTTGGTATCACGCAAGAGACGAGTTCATTTGGGATGGTGCGTCAATTACACAAGAATATGAATACTTGAAAGATCGGAGTTATTGCGCTGGAGACGGGTTTATTGAGGATGGCGGGCCGGTGAGGCAAATTCAGAGGAGACACCAATTGACACAGTCTCAACAGATGGATATGTTGGTCATGTCCAGATGCAGATCCAACTTCTGATCCAGACACAGCCTGGATCCGGCCGACTGCAGTAAACCTCGGGATAAACAGAGAGACTAACATTAGTGTAGATGCCACTCTTTTCATGATGTAACGTACATCAGGTGTTATGGGAAGTGTTCCCGGTTCTGGCTGACCTAGTTAATGCAGCCTAAAAATCAATTAATTTATTTAAATAATGAAAGTTAAAAATGTTCTATGCATGCCATAGTAAAGAGATGCGTTTTTAGTCTTGATTTAAACTGACAGAGTGTGTCTTTCCGAACAATGCTAGGAAGATTATTCCAGAGTTTAGGTGCTAAATAGGAAAAGGATCAACCGCCTGCAGTTGATTTAGATATAGATTTAGTTGATATATTATCAACTGGCCAGAGTTTTGAGACCACAATAGATGTGATGGAGTATAATGTGTTAAGAGCTCGCTTAAGTACTAGGAAGCTTAACCATTTAGTGCTTTGTAAGTAATAAGCAAGATTTTAAAATGAATGCAATGTTTAATAGGGAGCCAGTGCAGTGTTGACAGAACTGGACTAATATGATTGCACTTTCTGGTTCTAGTAAGAACTTGAGCGGCTGCATTTTGGACTAGCTGGAGTTTGTTTATTAAGCGAGCAGGGCAACCACCCAGTAGAGCATTACAATAATCTAGCCTTGAGCTCATGAACACATGTACTAACTGTTCAGCATTTTGCATTGAAAGCATGTGCCGTAGTTTAGATATATTTTTAAGATGGTAGAATGCAGTTTTACAGATGCTAGAAACGTGGCTTTCAAATGAAAGATTGGTATCAAAGAGCACACCCAGGTTCCTAACTGACGCGGAGGGCTTGACAGAGCTGTAATCAAGTTATAGACAGTATTCTCGGTTACTGCTTATGGAGTTTTTCTGTCCAATAATTAAAAATTCTGTTTTATCTGAATTAAGTTGCAGAAAATTATTATTCATCCAATTTTTTATATCAGCTATGCATTCCGTTAATCTTGTGAATTGGTAAGTTTTGTCAGGGCGTGAAGAAATATAGCGCTGAGAATCGTCAGCATAACAATGAAAACTAACGCCATGCTTCCTAATGATATCTCCCAGTGGTAGCATATACAGGGTGAAGAGCAACGGTCCTAACACTGAGCCTTGCGGTACTCCATACTGAACTTGTGATCGGTGTGACATCTCTTCATTTACTGCTACAAACTGATAACGGTCAGATAAGTACGATTTAAACCATGCCAATGCAATTCCACTAATACCAACATAATTTTCGAGTCTATTCAAAAGAATATTGTGATCGATAGTATCGAATGCAGCGCTAAGATCGAGTAATACTAATAGAGATAAAACCACGATCAGATGATAAGAGTAAATAATTTGTAACTCTTAATTAGAGCAGTCTCAGTACTATGATACGGTCTAAATCCTGACTGGAAATCCTCACATATACCATTTCTTTCTAAAAAGCAACATAATTGTGAAGACACTGCCTTTACTAGTATTTTTATAGAAACAGTAGATGCGAGATTGTCCTGTAATTGACTAATTCTTTGGGATCAAGTTGCCTTTTTTGGTAACACTTTACTTGAAGGGGTGTGCATAAGACTGACATGACACCTTCATAATCATGACATGACACGTGTCATGAATATGAAGGAGTTTTTCTGCATCTTTATGACAACTGTCATTAAGTGTCATTCGCTTAATTATGTCATTTTTAATGCAATGATGACATTTCGGAGTTGTCTTTATGACAACTTGACATAAACCAATACATCATAACCTGTCAGTGTCTTTGTCATGACAACTTGACATTACCAAGACAACATAACCTGTCATAAACATGACAACAGATTATCAAATTTAAGAAACTTACTTAGCTTATAGGGTTAAACTTAAACTGTTATGTGGTTGGTTTTGATGTTGACTGAGGCCATTATAATGTCATAAATTTTTTTCAGTGGCACAAGTTTAATTTGTCATTAAAATGCAATTAGGTGTTAATACGCTGTCAAATTATTTTTTAATAACAGCATCATTAATATTTTTCAGTTCACAATGTTTTATTTTATTTTTTAAGTTTCCTCCACCAGCTTCAACAAAAGGTTAGATAATAGACAATTTCAAATGTCTTAAAAATATAAAAAGGAGTTTGAGAAATAAAATCAATCATTTAATTTTTAAGACCTGCCCTCTCACAGAACTGACTCTTAAAAACACAAGGCATGAATTTATACACAGGTGACCAGCACCAATTAACGCAAAAAGGGGAAAACACGTACACAAATAATGGCCATTACAAAAAATAAACATATATATATCAACATCATATACACACATAAACGAACACAGAAAAATAACACTTTGTCAAATGACTTCACTTTATAAATTATCTTCCGATGTATAAAAATAAGAGAAATAGTCTTTAGAGCCCCACCCCGGGCTGAACAAGGAATGGTTGTGGCTAGAGCCTAGGCCGGAACATTATATATAGGGCCAACGTTTCCGTCCGCGAACCCCTTTTGACGGTGCACCAGCACACGAGACTCCTCCATAACAAACGGAATGGTAAGAATAAACTCAAACTATTCGTTAAAGAGTGAGCGAAAGTTTAAATAAAGTATATTAAACCCAAAATAACGTTGTTGTGAATTGTTTTTACTTACTGCAAACTAAATTGACATTAAACACCTAAACAAACTAACCTGACTGAGGCTCTGTCAACAACTGTTACAGCGTACACATTACCAGTGGTGCCACCATAGACATCATAGGTGTATATGTCTATGCCACTCTATCATTTTGAGTTATATTTATAGTTTTTAATGACTCTGTACGATTTCCTCTATGATGCCATATTTCAGGTCAAGCTAAATATTCATGACACTGTTATAAAATAATTTGACAGAGTATTGACACTTAATGACATGTTAATGACAAATTCAACTTGTACCACTAGTTTAGGTCAAGAAATATATTCATGACAGTGTTATGAAATAATTTGACACAGTATTGACACTTAATGACATGTTAATGACAAATTCAACTTGTACCACTGTAGTTTAGGTCAAGAAATATATTCATGACAATGTTATGAAATAATTTGACATAGTATTGACACTTAATGACATGTTAATGACAAATTCAACTTGTACCACTGTAGTTTAGGTCAAGAAATATATTCATGACAATGTTATAAAATATTTTGACAGAGTATTGACACTTAATGACGTAAATGACAAATTAAATTTATAAAAAAATCATGACATTATAATAGCCTAATGACAGCCAACGTCAAAACCAACCACATGACAGTTTAATAATAATAATAATAATAATAGTAATAGATTTTATTTATAACAAACTTTTCATTCCGAAGAATCTCAAAGTGCAACAAAGGGAAAAAATAACAATACATGAATAACAAGTAAAAATTACATCTCAACATCATGCCGGACGCTGATGATGCTAGCCTGGTGCAAACTTCAGCCACCATGCAGTTCAAGCCCGAGGGAGACCACCAGTGAGCAGCCGACACCCAGAAGAGAGAGCAGCCGCAGCGAGCAACATCAAATGTCCTTCAAACCAAAACCAACCACAAATTCAAACAAAAACAGAAGAGAAGCGGTGAAAAAACGGGAAACAACGTCCTCTCAGTGGCTGCCAGCAATCAGCAACAGTCCCAATAGTAGCTCTGTTAGACTAGTCACAAACATAAGAAAATATAATAAAATCTAAATTTAATAGGAAAGTTAACATGATTTGTGGGTGGAGAAGCGGCGAACAGACAACGCCAGCATCCTCTCCCCCACGTTGCCTAGCAATTAATGTAATGTAAACCCAAAAAGCTAAGTAGTTTCTTAAATTTGATAATTAATCTGCTATGTCATTTCATGTCTGTTTATGACAGGTTATGTTGTCTTGGTAATGTCAAGTTGTCATGACAAAGACACTGACAGGTTATGATGTATTGGTTTATGTCAAGTTGTCATAACAAAGACAACTCCGAAATGTCATCATTGCATTAAAAATGACATAATTAAGCGAATGACACTTAATGACAGTTGTCATAAACATGCATAAACACTCCTTCATATTCATGACAAGTGTCATGTTATGATTATGAAGGTGTCTTGTCAGTCTTATGCACACCCCTTCAAGTAAAGTGTTACCGCCATTATACATTTGGTAGATGTTGAATTTGGCGTTGACTCAAAACCAGTAAAATATGAAGGTCAGCTGTTGTCAGCATTTCATGCCAAATTGATGATCGCATTAGACATCATCCTGACATTAAATTTTGGTCACCCTTCATCAAAATGCCGTATGATGTCTGTGGCCTGCTGGTATTCAACTTCTAATTGTAATTCTTTGAATTTATGCATTTGTACTTTTTTATGTAAATTCTATTACTTTTTATGAGTTGAGATTAGTAGAGTTATAGTAGAAGATAGATGAAAAGGGAGATCTTGCATGAACACTTTCATGATTTTAATGGTGTCATATAATAAGGGGGGCAAGAATGGAAGGTCATGTTTTTGGCTTTATGTATTGTTTTTTCTCCTGGTTTAGAGATTAAGATCTACTGTTCAGCACCTTTTGTTGCAAACCGATGGGTAAAACGTGGAGAGAGGACGCAGTACGAACCCCAAGACACAGTAACCATCATCTGCAGTAAGGGATTTGATCTGATTGGCTCATCAGTGGTCACATGTGGATCAAATGGCCAGTGGCTGGACTTGCCTGAGTGTCGCCCCGAAGGTAATTAGCCTAAGGCTAAAAATAGTCTGTGACAAAATAATTCACAGTATTAATAAAATAATTGGCTAAATATACTCAGATGACCTCCTACTACCGGCGAGATTGGACACTTTACGGTAACACTTTATTTTAAGGGTCCAGAATAATGCACTAGTTAAGGATTAATGAATGATTAACTTGTTCACAATTAAGCATTAGTTAAGCATGAACACAATAGTAATTAATGATTAACTTAAGATAATAGAAAGGGTATATTACCCATTATTTACAACTTAATAAGCCATATATTATTTTTGTGTAGTGATGTAATTATATTTCTGTTATAACTGAACAATAAGCTAGTAGTTATGTTTAATTACTTGAATTTTGCCATTATAAATGGCTAAAATAGTGTAATAAAGCAAATTTGCTCAACTACCATTAATACAGTACTAATAAAGGCAATTTGACCCCCTATTCTAAAGATAAGTTCTTATTGTTTAGCAGTTATGCTGCAACGTGATCTCACGAGAATGTGTATTTTGTAAAGTGTGGTTCTACATTAATCTAATACGTACCACATTTAAATGTGTAATAAACCTCGAACCGCCTTGGAGATATCAACTTCCAACATTGGATAGACATTGAATTACTGACACTTTATATTTTAACGTTGTGTGGATATTAACATTATGACATTTAGCAAATGTTGAGTTTTGGTTACCATAGCTAAAATGTTGATATTTGACGTCAATATGATGCCATAAGATGTTATCATTATGATGACCATCAGATGTTAGGTTTTGGTCCCTGTACCTAAAATGTTGGCCTTTTGTATTAATGTGAAATTGCCATGATACATTTGGTAGACATTGAATTTGATGTTGTCTAAAAATCAAGGTCAGCTGCTGTCAGTATTCAATGTCAAATTGATGATGGCATTAGACATCGCCCTGACATTTAATTTTGGTCACCCTTCATCAAAACCTATATCCATATGCCTTATGATGCCTGTGGCCCGCTAGTTAGGTATTAAACTTCTAATGGTAATTATTTTATTTGTACCTTTTTATTTAAATTGTATTACTTTTTCACTAAGATGGGTGAAAAGGCGAACTTGTAATAGATCTATGTAGTAGAAGTAGATCTTGCATGAACACTTGTTTTTAAAGGTATATAATTAGGGGTCAAGAATGGAAGGTCAAGTTTTTGGCTTTATTGTTATTATTATTTTTTTCTCCTGGTTTAGAGCCAATGATCTTCTGTTCAGCACCTGCTGTAGCAAACCGATGGGTAAAACGGCGAGAGAGGACGCAGTACGAACCCCAAGAGACAGTAACCATCATCTGCAGTGAGGGATTTGATCTGATTGGCTCATCAGTGGTCACATGTGGATCAGATGGCCAATGGTTGAACTTGCCTGAGTGTTGTTATAAAGGTAATTTAGGCTGTTTTCACACTGCATCTGAAATCACATATTTCTCTAAGGCTAAAAAATAGTCTTTCACAAAATAATTCACAGTACTCATAAAAGAGTTAGCAAAATGTACTCTGATGACCTACTACTTCCGGTGAGATTGGACATTTTACTATCCTATGATGCCACATGAGAGAATTTGTTAATGGTTGTGAATCAACGTAACTGACGCTGGTAGGTCAGGTGATTATGTCAACATAGCGGATATGTTAGTATGTAGTATTGTTGTAAACTTAGAATGGATACGAAGTACTTTTGGATATATCTTTACCAGAATTCTCTATTAAGAACACATGCTTTTGGTAGATGCAGTCTTCAAGTCGGACTTGAACAGTAAGACCGTAGGATATATACACATTTAGGGTGACGGATTACACAAAAAATGGGTGACAACTAGGGATGGGTATCGTTAAGGTTTTAACGGTATTACTACTCTTATCGATACTGCTTATCGGTCCGGTACTTTAACGGTATTCTTATCAGTACTTTTTGAGATTAAATATATATATAATCTCCCGCCCCACTGCGTGGGTATAAACGGCATTGCATTGCAGTCACGCATTTATGTTACCTGCTGAGGAGCACATGGCAAAATGCAAAACTTGGAGAAATGCAATCACAGCGCCTACCCGTAGGGAGGACTTAGAAATACACGTTTGACCCATATGGGATGCATACGGAAGAACCTGGAGTGTCCAGCCGCAGGTGGAAAAGTTTTTCAACCCCAGGAGTGGCACTCAAGGAGACTTACCGTGGAGAATACACGTGACTGTAATAACGTTTGTAGATGGGAAGGAAGGAAGCGGGAACCGGCGAACATTCAACAACTTTTATTAAATAAACAAAACCAAAGTAAACCGCGGGTAGCCCCTCACGGACGGCTGCCCGCACACACATAACAAAACGTAAACAAAACATAACATAAATTCCAGGTCTGGTCCTCTCTCTCCTTGACTGGTGTCACTCATCCTTAAATGCCTCCGAGCTCTCTCCTGAGAGGACTTGAGACCGGTGTGGCTTGCAGATGACGCTCCTCACTTGCTCCTCCCATGTCCCTCGCTCGTTCACCTCGCCACATTATTATTATTTTATATTTAACAAAATCTCAAAGTACTAATGTATTCTCTCATTCACCACTATAAAAGTTAACCCAACTATGACGACTTCCGCTCTAAGAAACCTGGAAATGTGAAAAGGGTCTATTACATTCAGTCTCTACATAAAACATACTTCAGTTTACAGTCTACATATACGTATCATCTTAATGACATCACATCTCATTAATTTCTTTCTCAAACATGTCCATAGCATCCATTTCAATCACTATTCCCTGATTTTTACTCAAGAACCTTCGTTAAACCCATTTTTACTCATCATAGTTTCCTCAGATTTCCATATATTCAATAACCTTTTTGTCAAACTTGCTATTTCCATCAAACGTCTTGGTTACGTATGGTAAACATGGTTCCCTGAAGGAGGGAACGGAGACGTATGTCAGACTGACTGACAAATTGGGATCACTTCTATGAGCCCTATAAGCATTGAGATATAGAAAACGGGCCAATGAACATTTGCATATCGTGCCCCGTGGCGCGGGTATAAAGCGGAAGTGATCGGCACGCACTGTTGTTTTTCACTGAGGAACCGAACTAGTGACTCGGCCTGCAGTGATGCTACAGAAACTGTGGCGATGGGACGTACGTCTCCATTCCCTCCTTCAGGGAACGAGGGTTACCATACGTAACCGAGATGTTCCCTTTCAGTCGGTCACATTCCCTTTGGAAAATGCCACAGTTACTACCACTTCCAGTGTCCTGCTAGAGACCCTCAGACCCCGTCTGTACCGGGCGGGGAAATTCCTACAGGGAGAGTCACCCTGCTGTTCCGCAAGACCAACTCAGCAGACTATTGGATAACGCTGCGGAAGCCAATTCGTGCCCAGAGGAAGTTAACATGTGGAGAATACACGTATGGACTGGCCACAGGCAGTACAACATACGGAGTCCCAGGGGTGGCCCCAGCCATTGTAGGCAGGGGAGCAACACCTAACTGAGACACGGGAAAGACACAACCTCACCGTAGGGAGCTGCACTGTACACATATGGGACCGTCGTGGGGGTTGCAACATATGGAACCCAGCCTTACACAAGTTCCACAATTGCATATGAGTGTTAGACCTGGCATCAGACGCTCCGCCACGTCTGACTGCCGCGGGCCGCGGAGGATTCTACAGGGTTCACCATACTAGGGAACTCGACTGGAGCATACAGGCGCACTGCTCTACACGTAGGCTATAGAATCTAGCGAACGTGTTGGGTGTCGCCCAGCCCGCAGCTCTACAAATATCTGTCAGTGAGGCGCCACGAGCCAGCGCCCAGGAAGAGGCTACACCCCTGGTGGAGTGGGCTCTAACCCCGAGCAGGCAGGGCACATCTTATGATTCATATGCCAAGACTAAGGCATCTACTATTCAGTGGGCCATCCTCTGCTTGGAGACAGCCTTCCCCTTCTGCTGGCCTGCGTAACAGACAAAGAGCTGGTCTGAGGTCTTTATCGCTGGGACCGCTCCGTCAAAAACACACTTCTTTGGTATGATTTGGTGAAGTTCTGACAGCAGTGACTGTAGAGATCCGCGATGTTGTGAAGCTTCCCGTCATTTCTGCATTCAAATCGGTTCAAATGCAGCGCTGCCTTCCCGGAATGCTGTGCTGAAGCGTTGAAGTCGCTTGATGTCACCCATAGGAATAAAGTGGAGCGAGGTGGGGAGTGTTTATGGGCGTGCATTTCCTCTCTTGCTCTAGTCACGCGCGCGCGCACCCTTCTGGGAGAAGAGCCCGTACGGCCCATACAAGGACCTTCCGCTCGATATTTAACGTCAAGCCGAGCCATACTCAAAAAAAAACTCTCCGAAACTTGTGAGAAACCGGAAGGAGTATTTTTGACAAAGAAATACTCCATCAAACGTCCAACATTAGTTTTTGAAACTTTGTCTATGTTTAGGATGGGAATCCAAGTCTTTAACAGTGTAAAAAGCTCAGTATGCATGAAACAGCATATATACACTCTAAAAATGGCTGGGTTAAAAACAACCCAATTGGCAACCCAGTGCTGGGTAAATATTGGACAGAACACATGCTGGGTTAAATTAACCCAGTGGCATTTTAACCCAGCCGGCTGGGCTGTTGAGAAAACCCAAAATGTAGTCAATTTTTTCCCATTAATAGATTTGCTATTCTGGGTTATTCTTGCTGGGTTGTTCTTAAAAAATCTCCTGTGCATTATACTGTAAAACTAGACAATCATGAAAGAACAAATAAAGGATGCATGCATGACTGTTAAAACAATAATTTGTATTGCTTGACAAATGGTACAACACACAAATGTCTTAAAATTGGCAACAATGACAACTACAAACCTAATATATTCCGTCAATTTATTCACGTTTAAATCAAACTTTTATTTTGACGGGTTGCCGTGACTTTTTGTCTCTGTGTTTATGATATGACAAGCGCCCCCGTCATTCACACAGAGACGCAAAACATGGAAGACTAATATTTAAATAGTATTTAATATACACAGATATTTTCGGCTAGTCTGGAGACCTGCGTGACGCGACTGAACGCATTTGTGGGACCGAATATAGGTTACTTGTGAGTCGATGCTATACAGATACTATCGTCACATTTTTAACATTTCAGTATGTACTTATCAAAGTACCGGTGACATCCCTACATAAAACCATGTTTAATTTTCGTAAGGGGATCATGGTTCTGTGTAATCACAAACTGTATTAATCTATCGTCTCACATGCCTAACTTACCTAAACTAACACGAGTCAGTAACTTACATTGCATCGGATTCTGAGGTAAAACTTTTGTCGTCTTAACGTCATGTAAGCTTAAGAATTGTTGCCGCGAAGAAAACAAAAACTATAATTATGCTAATTAAAATGATTATTAATGAAAATATATGAACTTATCTTAAAACATCTGCAACCAGTGGCTTTGCCTTTTGCATTGTCCTTTCAAAATGACAGTTTGGGAGCGAATTTAAACAAATCAAGGCGGGAAGCAAGTGAAACAGCCAAGCGCTGGGTAGAATCAACCAAGCATTGCGACCCAGCAGGTTTAACCCAACGACTGGAAATTGAAACTACCCTACTATTGAAACTAAATAGACTGAAACTACCCAATGGTGTTTAAAATGTGATCAAATAAACCAACAAAAATTACCCAACAGTCTAAACCCAGCATTATATCCAAATATCTAAATTTCTCTGTTTAATTCGTGGTGAAAACATGAATGTGCGTAGTTTAGTGGAAGATTGCTGCCATCTACTAGCCTAGAAATCTAGACGCACCCTAGCGGCAGCAAATTTAATTTGCCCGCAAGTGTCGTCTAGGCACTCTCAATACCATTCTGAGCTGTGTTCCTCAAAATCTGGACGGCCCAATCACATCATGTATAGAGTCGGCGGGCGGGGCCATAATGACGACGGCCGAGTTGGGTTTGCGTGCTTCTAGTTAACACAGAAACTGGCGAACGGCGGCGGTCTTTCGAATCAGCTCTTTCCGCGACTCTGAAAGACTTGGAGTTAAGCTTTTCTCTGAGAAAAGAACAAAGAATGGCACTGAAGTCATTCTTTAAAAGGGAAGATGTGTTCGGAGTTTAGCCGACCGGATACAGCGAATGTTTAATCTATCAGCGAACTCTGTTTAACCTTTGTTGCTCTGGTTGGTTGTAGCGCTATCCTATCACGTGCAGAGGGAGTTTGAAAGACAGCCGTTTATCCCGCCCCTCGGATTAAGATTGTCTATGGTGAGTTTCCAGACCAAACATCTTGATGTGGATCTGGCTTGTCAGGCTAGCCATCTACTGGAAAACAAACACTTCTCAATGAATAGTTTCTCCATGCATGAGATGCAATTACTCTTGCTATTTGGGTTTAGGCTGTAATGTGGCATAAGTGCTATTTTTGTATAGTTTAACTATCATCAGCCTTAATAAATAAATAATTAAATAAATAAATAATATAAATATAATGATGGGGTAGAATGGACTGGACATCATTTAAATCAACAACAATAAAAAATAAAATAAAAACATTAATGTATTACAAAAATAAAACAGTACAAGTTTTTCCACAACTGCAATAACATTTAGTGCTAAACCTTGATACATGGGGCAGCAAGTAAAATTTTGGCTAGGGCAGCAAATTGGTCAGGGCCGGCCATGGGCAGGACAGTTTGGATGATAAAATAGCCTAAGTCTTATAATACTGTGATGTGTGAGGCTCAGGGGTAGCTACATTAAAGGGGATCTATATTGACAAACAATTGTTGTTTATGTGGATATTTAAAAATAATATAAAAAATCGTATATTCAGTTTAACAGCATTGGGTTCAAGAAGTTTGAAACTGAACTGCACAGTGCGCACATTTTGATGCTTAAATTATGTTCAATGAATGTTTCCATTAACCACTGTTATGCTTCTAAAAGTTTTTTTCCCTCTCATGAAAGTAATTCCAAAAAGTATGAAACTTATGTTGGTAAGTTTATGTATATCCAAGCACTGCAATAGCCATTATTTTTAAAGAAAGGAGACATATAGGCGTGTTTATGTTACATCTGCATGGCTAAAAATGTATATTGTATTGTGAGTTATATCCGCTGCCATAAAGGACAATGTCCATCAGAATGCGCCGGCAACTTTGTCCCCATGGGTTAAAGAAAACGTAGCCTATTTAAATAGGCTATGTTTAAATATTAGCCTATAATATATTTTTTATTTATTTCATATGTTCATTAATAAAACAAAACAAAAAACAGCATGAGTGAGATATATTATACATAAGATGCGCATATGTCTGAAGACATGGAGTGGGTCAGGCATTTAAATTTAAAATTGAATTTCGTTTAGTTTTTCAATGAGCGCTGATTTCTAGTGTACCCTATTTACTTGAACTTTGTTAGTCTAATATCTATGGTTTCAGAGGCAGCCACAATCAGAATTAAGCTCTCTGAAAAATTAAATAAAATTAAATAAAGTAAAATATGCCTAAAGAAATAAACAATCGACAAACTATGCAGTAAGTAGCGAGGCATATAGGACATAAACTGTTTTGTGTTTATAATAGCTCTAGTTATTGCATGTAGGCTACTATCGGATATCAGACATTCTATTCTATTCTATTCTATTCTATTCTATTCTATTCTATTCTATTCTATTCTATTATATTCTATTCTATTCTATTCTATTCTATTCTATTCTATTCTATTCTATTCGGATTGTCTACAGACCGAAAGGTTGGTGGTTCGATCCCCGGTTCCACCTGACCAAGTGTCGAGGTGTCCTTGAGTGACACCTGTTGTTAAAAACTTTTCTATTTTCTTTAGTGTACTGATTACCCTGATGTGTTTGACTTTTAAAAGTTGTGTTTTTTATTTTTTACTCTCTTCTGGTTTTATTTTTATGTATGTATGCTATTCTTGACCTTCTGTAAAGCACTTTGGTCAGCCTGGGGGCTGTGGGAAATGTGCTATATAAATAAAATTGAACTTGAACTTGAACCTAACCCCAGCTGCTACCGACGAGCTGGATGGATATATATATCAGAATTTGATTGGCCCGAATAAAGCTCTCTGAAGTGCGATGCCGCGCTGAGTGACATATGCCCATTAATCACTTCCTCACAAAGAAAAATATTGCAAGTTATTCAAGATAATACAATTTGAACAAGTACTAGAATAATACAGCATCACGGTACACATTTCAGCTATGTCTATGTATTTTAACTATTATAGTATTTTAAAGGACAAAAAGCAAACTTTAACTACTTTTAACATCAAGTCAGCTGTCACTTCACTTTGCGCGAGGCCCTGTGTGTTCTTGCACAGTCCTTGCGACGGTATACTGAGTAAAACCTTCGTAACTGTAATTGAACAATAAGCTAAATAAATTAGCTGTTCAAAAACTAATATCTAAATATATACGTATATATATATATATATATATATATATATATATATATATATATATATATATATATATATATATATATATATATATATATATATATATACATTTACATTTAATCATTTAGCAGACGCTTTTATCCAAAGCGACTTACAAAAAAGGGTAGAGCAATAGAAGCAACGAAACAAACAAGGCCAACAACCTGTAAGAGCTGTAAGAAATCTCAATTAATTAGCACAGTACACAACTTTTTTTTTTTTTTTTTATAGCCAGCTACAACAAATACTCACGTACGGAAAATACAGAACACTGGATTTTGATAGCTATGATAACAACCCATTAGGACTAAGGCTGATGCCCCAACTGTTGTCGTTAATGCGGATTCAGTGGCCTAATGGGTTGGTTTTGTATGGCATTCTAGCTAAACGCGCAGCAATAGCCATCGACAGCAAAAACTCACGTACGCAAAATACAGAACACTGGATTTTGGTAGCTATGATAACTATGTAACATACCCGCCTGAAGGCACAAATGCGGATGAGAGACGTAGATATGATCAGTAAGTGCTATTCTGTATTGGTCAAGTGCAATAGGAAAAGTGCAGTTGGAAAAGATGTGTCTTAAGATGTTTTTTTAAAAATGGCTACAGACTCGGCTAGGGATGGGTATCGTTAAGGTTTTAACGGTATTACTACTCTTAACGATACTGCTTATCGGTCCGGTACTTTAACGGTATTCTTATCGGTACTTTTTGAGATTTACTATATATATATATATATATATATATATATATATATATATATATATATATATATATATATATATATATATATATATATATATATATATATATATATCCCATACACACACAAACACACACAATTAACAAAGATACACATTATAAAGGCCTACACAGTGCTTTAATTTCAGGAAGAATTCTAGTAATCAAATGTAAAATAACACTGCATAGTTTATCATAGATAGGATAAATGAATGCTTATTAAAGCTGAAGTTATTAATTCAAGAGCTGTGAGTGATTTGCTCTTTGCATTTGGTTGTTTAATTCGCAGTAATTCATCAGCATGTTTATTTACACTGCTGCCTCTTTAAGACAGATGTGCAGATCTATAGGCGACTGATACTAGGCAGATGCACTTCATTTTCTCCCGACTATTCATAACAACAACGTCCATTTTAGACACAAACTGTGTTTAAGAGACTCTCCAAGCCGGTCATTTTGACACAGATGTTTGTGTTCATTTGATCGTTTCGACGCGAGTGTGAAACCGAAAGTGTAATTTGCTCGTCACTTTGCGGGCTGTTTCGGAGCGCGCGCCGACTTGGGAACAATCTCTTGCGGACATGTTTGTGCTTTTAATCGCTCTTTTTATTATTAAACGCATCCCACAATTTACCAGCAGTAGCTAGACTGTATTTTACAACAATCATCAGTCGTGCTGATTCTGTCATTGCGTTTGAGTTATAGGGAGAAATGACAGCGTAGGCTACTGCTGCAAATGGAATTAAGTTGGGCTAGACATAAATATTAAAATTATATTCTTTGCCAAAATCTAAAGCCAAAATCTAAAATAAAATCACATTATCACAATCTAATGTAAAGTATAACCAGGCTATGTTTGAATGTTTAGTTCTGTTCTGTCCTCCGTCATCTCATTAGGGCTGTCGTTTTGCTCTTTGCCCGTTTAATACCGGGTTTCGGTACCCATCCCTAGACTCGGCAGCACGAATTGAGATCGGCAGGTCATTCCACCAGGTGGGAACGGTCCAGGAAAATGTCCGTGAGAGCGATTTCATGCCTCTTTGGGATGGAACCACGAGGCGCCGCTCATTCGCAGAACGCAAGCTTCTGGAGGGTGTGTAAGTCTGAACAAGTGAGTTTAGGTATATTGGTGCAGAACCAGTGGTTGTTTTGTAGGCGAGAACTAGAGCCTTGAATTTGATGCGCGCAGCCATTGGCAACCAGTGCAGTTTGATGAAGAGAGGCGTAACATGCGCTCTCTTCGGCTCATTAAAGACCACTCTCGCCGCTGCATTCTGGATCAGCTGCAAGGGTTTGATAGTGCATGCTGGAAGCCCAGCCAGAAGAGCATTACAATAGTCCAGTCTGGAGAGAACAAGAGCTTGAACCAGGAGTTGTGCAGCCTGTTCTGATAGGAAGGGTCTAATCTTTCTAATGTTGTATAAAGCAAATCTGCAGGACCGGGCTGTTGCAGTAATGTGGTCAGTGAAGTTTAACTGGTCATCAATCACAACTCCAAGGTTCCTGGCTGTCCTTGATGGAGTTATGGTCGATGAACCAAGCTGAATGGAGAAATTTTGATGAAGTGCTGGGTTGGTTGAGAAAACAAGTAATTCTGTCTTTGCAAGATTAAGTTTAAGATGATGCTCTTTCATCCAGTCAGAATTGTCTGTCAGACAGGCAGCGATACGAACACTGACTGTAGGATCATCTGGTTGAAATGAGAAGTAGAGTTGAGTGTCATCAGCATAGCAGTGATAGGAAAAGCCATGTTTCTGAATGACGGAACCTAATGATGACATGTAGATGGAGAAAAGAAGTGGTCCAAGGACTGAGCCCTGGGGAACCCCAGTAGCTAGATGATGTGACTTAGACACTACACCTCTCCATGACACCCTGTAGGACCTACCAGAGAGGTAAGACCTGAACCACTGGAAGGCAGTTCCTGAGATACCCATCGTCTTAAGTGTTGACAGGAGGATCTGGTGGTTAATTGTGTCAAAAGCAGCAGACAGATCCAGCAGAATGAGCACTGAGGATTTGGAAGCTGCCTTTGCCAGTCTCAGTGCCTCAGTTACCGAGAGCAAGGCAGTCTCAGTCAAATGGCCGCTCTTGAAGCCGGATTGGTTGTTGTCTAGGAGGTTGTCCCTTTCAAGAAACATAGAGAGTTGATTGAACACAACTCGCTCAAGGGTCTTTGCAATGAAAGGCAGAAGGGATACCGGTCGGTAGTTTTCTAAAAGTGCTGGATTCAGAGAGGGTTTCTTAAGCAGTGGGGTTACCCGAGCCTGCTTAAATGCTTTGGGAAAGGTTCCCGTGTGAAGAGAAGTGTTGACAATGTGAGTGAGTGCAGGAGTGATTGAAGAAGAAATGGCCTGAAGGAGGTGAGTGGGTATAGGATCAAGTGGACATGTAGTAGGGTGATTTGAAAGGATGAGTTTAGAAATATCTGCCTCGGAGAGCGGAGAGAAGGATGGAGTGTTAGTTGTTGAGATGTGCTTGTCAGTTTGTGATGAGGAGAACTGTTTGCTGATGAGGGATGTTTTGTTTGTGAAAAATTATACAAAGTCATCAGCTGTAAGAGTTGATGAAGGAGGGGGAGGAGGAGGACAAAGGAGAGAGGAGAATGTTTTAAAGAGTTTGCGAGAGTCAGAGCATTTGTTGATTTTGTTGTGGTAGTATGTTGTTTTAGCAGTGGAGACATTTGTAGAGAAAGAAGAGAGAAGAGACTGATACAAGGTAAGGTCAGTATAGTTTTTAGATTTCCGCCATTTCCTCTCTGCCGCCCTGAGTCCAGAGCGATGTTCACGGAGAACATCAGACAGCCAGGGGGCAGATGGGGTGGGGCGGGCTGGTCTGGATGAAAGGGGGCAAAAACTGTCTAAGGAGGATGTTAGAGTGGAGCAAAGTGTGTCGGTAGCACTGTTAGTGTCCAGTGCTGAGAACTGAGCAGGTGGAGGGAGTGAAGATGAAACCATAGTGGATAGGTGAGAGGGAGAGAGTGAGCGTAGATTACGCCGAAAGGTAATCTGTGTAGGAGTGCGTGTTGTATCAGGAATCAGTATGAGGTTAAGAGTGATGAGAAAGTGGTCTGAGGTGTGTAATGGAGTAACTAAAGTGTTGTCCGTGGAGCAGTTGCGTGTGTATACGAGGTCTAATTGGTTACCTGATCTGTGAGTAGCCGTAGTAGATACTAACTTAAGGTCAAATGAAGTCAGTAGAGTGCTGAAGTCTGCAGCTAGGTGTTTATCAAGATGGATGTTGAAGTCACCAAGCAGAATCAGTGGAGTGCCATCCCCAGGGAAGCTAGAAATTAACACATCCAACTCCTCCACAAAGTTACCGAGGTGACCTGGAGGACGATAGACCACTACCACATGGATTTTAACAGGGTGAGTAATAGTGATTGAGTGCGATTCAAATGAACTGGCCGGTAGAGATGGTAATGGATCAAATTTCCAATCATTTGAGATAAGCAAACCAGTACCCCCACCCCTCCCAATAGGCCGAGGAGTGTGTGAAAAAGTTAAATTGGTTGAAAGGGCTGCAGGAGTGGCAGTGTCCTCTGGTTTGATCCAGGTCTCAGTTAGGGCCATGAGGCTGAGCTGAGAATGAGTCCCAATAGATGAAATGAAGTCTGCTTTGTTTACAGCAGACTGGCAATTCCAGAGACCAATTGGAATAGAGAGTAAAGTAGCAGAGGATGTTAGGATATAGCGCAAATTATTAGGATTGCGGCGTCTCGTGCGTACAGAGCATGAATTACGAGTGGTAGTAGTTATAGTTGAGATTTGAAAGCACATGGTGAATACAGATCAGAGAAAAGGCCAGATCGTAATTAGAAAAGAACCGAACACAAATAATGAAAGGAAGATGATACTCAAGTGCCTTGTCGGGGTCCTTGCTCGCGAGGAGTTGCACAGGGAAGATTTGAAGTCTTTACACTCGTCGGTCTTGCACAGGGAAGAGTTGAAGTCTTTACACTCGTCGGTCTTGCACAGGGAAGAGTTGAAGTCTTTACACTCGTCGGTCTTCACACAAGGAGGGCTTCACACTGCCGCTTCCGCTGCCGCGGACTATCACGCTATTTATACTCACTTGAGTATCGTTATTGAAAGCAGCTGGGAACGCCCCCAACAAACTCACTCCCCACGTGGCAATGACCAAACAAATGCTAACTCAACAAATGCTAACTCCCACACACACCGCAAGAATACACCAAAACTACTAATACACACCACTGCACCACACAGACACACTTATCCAACAACAAATGAACAAACAATCAAAAATGAGAAAAGTTACAAACACTTACACAGTAGTTGTCTATCAGTCAATCAATGCTTCACCTCTAGCCAACTGCTAACAAACACACGAGGCTTTTTATACCTCGCTGGCCACGCCCCCAACAAACTCACTCCCAACGTGGCAATGACCAAACAAATGCTAACTCAACAAATGCTAACTCCCACACACACCGCAAGAATACACCAAAACTACTAATACACACCACTGCACCACACAGACACACTTATCCAACAACAAATGAACAAACAATCAAAAATGAGAAAAGTTACAAACACTTACACAGTAGTTGTCTATCAGTCAATCAATGCTTCACCTCTAGCCAACTGCTAACAAACACACGAGGCTTTTAATACCTCGCTGGCCACGCCCCCAACAAACTCACTCCCAACGTGGCAATGACCAAACAAATGCTAACTCAACAAATGCTAACTCCCACACACACCGCAAGAATACACCAAAACTACTAATACACACCACTGCACCACACAGACACACTTATCCAACAAACAAATGAACTAACAATCAAAAATGAGAAAAGTTACAAACACTTACACAGTAGTTGTCTATCAGTCAATCAATGCTTCACCTCTATATATATATATATATATATATATATATATATATATATATATATATATATATATATATATATATATATATATATATATATATACACACGTTTCCCCACATATTGTCTTTGTGGGATTAAACAAGAATTCACACACTCACATAAAATCGCAGACCTCACGGCATAAGACAGAAGCAAATGTTCATTGAGAGAAATGAGTGAAGAGAAAGTAATTAGTGCATTCGCTGACACACTGCACTGAGCCGTGTTGAGTAGCGTGTTATACTACGTGTTAGCGAAAACATATATTACTTCACTGCTACACGTAAATGACGCGTAACGTCTGAGAGGACACTTCACTGCCACCCGTGATTTACGTGACGTCTACGTCGCGTCTACGCCTCGTCTGCGTCTTAAATTAATTGAGAGGACTAGAGACTAGAGAGGAGCAATTAATTGACTG
This sequence comes from Pseudorasbora parva, assembly GCF_024679245.1. Lineage (NCBI taxonomy): Eukaryota > Metazoa > Chordata > Actinopteri > Cypriniformes > Gobionidae > Pseudorasbora > Pseudorasbora parva. The sequence continues at coordinate 9,374,319 of NC_090177.1, read as the reverse complement.
ATAGACAGCTACTCTGTAAGTGTTTGTAACTTTTCTCATTTGATTGTTTGTTCATTTGTTGTTGAATAAGTGTGTCTGTGTAGTGCAGTGGTGTGTATTACTAGTTTTGGTGTGTGTGGGAGTTAGCAATTGTTGAGTTAGCATTTGTTTGGTCATTGCCACGTTGGGAGTGAGTTTGTTGGGGGCGTTCCCAGCTGCTTTCAATAACGATTCTCAAGTGAGTATAAATAGCATGATAGTCCGCGGCAGCGGAAGCGGCAGTGTGAAGCCCTCCTTGTGTGAAGACCAACGAGTGTAAAGACTTCAACTCTTCCCAGCGCAAGACCAACGAGTGTAAAGACTTCAACTCTTCCCAGCGCAAGACCAACGAGTGTAAAGACTTCAACTCTTCCCAGCGCAACTCCGCCCGAACAAGGACCCCGGCAAGGCACTTGAGTATCCTCTTCTTTTTCATTATTTGTGTTCGGTTCTTTTCTAATTTCTATTTGGCCTTTTCTCTGATCTGTATTCACCATGTGCTTTCAAATCTCAACTATTACTACTAGCACTCGTAAATCACGCTCTGTACGCACGAGACGCCGCAATCCTAATAATTTGCGCTATATCCTAACATCCTCTGCTACTTTACTCTCTATTCCAATTGGTCTCTGGAATTGCCAGTCGGCTGTAAACAAAGCAGACTTTATTTCATCTATTGGGACTCATTCTCAGCTCAGCCTCATGGCCCTACCTGAGACCTGGATCAAACCAGAGGACACTGCCACTCCTGCAGCCCTCTCAACCAATTATACTTTTTCACACACTCCTCGGCCTATTGGGAGGGGTGGGGGTACTGGTTTGTTTTATCTCAAATGATTGGAAATTTGATCCATTACCGTCTCTACTGGCCAATTCATTTGAATCGCACTCAATCACTATTACTCACCCTGTTAAAATCCATGTGGTAGTGGTCTATCGTCCTCCAGGTCACCTCGGTAACTTTGTGGAGGAGTTGGATGTGTTACTTTCTAGCTTCCCTGAGGATGGCACTCCTCTGATTCTGCTTGGTGACTTCAACATCCATCTTGATAAACACCTAGCTGCAGACTTCAGCACTCTACTGACTTCATTTGACCTTAAGTTAGTATATACTATGGCTACTCACAGATCAGGTAACCAATTAGACCTTGTCTACACACGCAACTGCTCCACGGACAACACTTTAGTTACTCCATTACACACCTCAGACCCCTTTCTCATCACTCTTAACCTCATACTGACTCCTGATACAACACACACTCCTACACAGATTACCTTTCGGCGTAATCTACGCTCACTCTCTCCCTCTCACCTATCCACTATCGTATCATCTTCACTCCCTCCACCTGCTCAGTTCTCAGCACTGGACACTAACAGTGCTACTGACACTCTTTGCTCCACTCTAACATCCTCAGACAGTTTTTGCCCCCTTTCATCCAGACCAGCCTGCCCCACCCCATATGCCCCCTGGCTGTCTGATGTTCTCCGTGAACATCGCTCTGGACTCAGGGCGGCAGAGAGGAAATGGCAGAAATCTAAAAACTATACTGACCTTACCTTGTATCAGTCTCTTCTCTCTTCTTTCTCTACAAATGTCTCCACTGCTAAAACAACATACTACGACAACAAAATCAACAATTGCTCTGACTCTCGCAAACTCTTTAAAACATTCTCCTCTCTCCTTTGTCCTCCTCCTCCCCCTCCTTCATCAACTCTTACAGCTGATGACTTTGCATCATTTTTCACAAACAAAACAGCTCTCATTAGCAACCAGTTCTCCTCACCACAAACTGACCCGCACATCTCAACCACAAAAACGAACACGCTTCCATCCTTCTCTCCGCTCTTCGAGGCAGATATTTCTAAACTCGTCCTTTCCAATCACCCTACTACCTCTCCACTTGATCCTATACCCACTCACCTCCTTCAGGCTATTTCTTCTTCAATCACTCCTGCACTCACTCACATTGTCAACACTTCTCTTCACACGGGAACCTTTCCCACAGCATTTAAGCAGGCTCGGGTAACCCCACTGCTTAAGAAACCCTCTCTGAATCCAGCACTTTTAGAAAACTTCCGACCGGTATCCCTTCTGCCTTTCATTGCAAAGACCCTTGAGCGAGTTGTGTTCAATCAACTCTCTATGTTTCTTGAACCTCCTAGACAACAACCAATCCGGCTTCAAAAGCGGCCATTCGACTGAGACTGCCTTGCTCTCGGTAACTGAGGCACTGAGACTGGCAAAAGCAGCTTCCAAATCCTCAGTGCTCATTCTGCTGGATCTGTCTGCTGCTTTTGACACAGTTAACCACCAGATCCTCCTGTCAACACTTAAGAAGGCGGGGATCTCAGGAACTGCTCTCCAGTGGTTCAGGTCTTACCTCTCTGGTAGGTCCTACAGGGTGTCATGGAGAGGTGTAGTGTCTAAGTCACATCATCTAGCTACTGGGGTTCCCCAGGGCTCAGTGTTTGGACCACTTCTCTTCTCCATCTACATGTCATCCTTAGGTTCTGTCATTCAGAAACACGGCTTCTCCTATCACTGCTATGCTGATGACACTCAACTCTACTTCTCATTTCAACCAGATGATCCTACAGTCAGTGTTCGTATCGCTGCCTGTCTGACAGACATTTCTGACTGGATGAAAGAGCATCATCTTAAACTCAATCTTGCAAAGACAGAATTACTTGTTTTCTCAACCAACCCAGCACTTCATCAAAATTTCTCCATTCAGCTTGGTTCATCGACCATATCTCCATCAAGGACAGCCAGAAACCTTGGAGTTGTGATTGATGACCAGTTAAACTTCACTGACCACATTACTGCAACAGCCCGGTCCTGCAGATTTGCTTTATACAACATTAGAAAGATTAGACCCTTCCTATCAGAACAGGCTGCACAACTCCTGGTTCAAGCTCTTGTTCTCTCCAGACTGGACTATTGTAATGCTCTTCTGGCTGGGCTTCCAGCATGTGCTATCAAACCCTTGCAGCTTATCCAGAATGCAGCGGCGAGAGTGGTCTTTAATGAGCCGAAGAGAGCGCATGTTACGCCTCTCTTCATCAAACTGCACTGGCTGCCAATGGCTGCTCGCATCAAATTCAAGGCACTAGTTCTTGCCTACAAAACAACCACTGGCTCTGCACCAATATACCTAAACTCACTTGTTCAGACTTACACACCCTCCAGAAGCTTGCGTTCTGCGAGCGAGCGGCGCCTCGTGGTTCCATCCCAAAGAGGCATGAAATCGATCTCACGGACATTTTCCTGGACCGTTCCCACCTGGTGGAATGACCTGCCGATCTCAATTCGTGCTGCCGAGTCTGTAGCCATTTTTAAAAAACATCTTAAGACACATCTTTTCCAATTGCACCTGACCAATACAGAATAGCACTTACTGATCACCACAGCAACGACCAAAAAGCGCACACTCCTGGATCATATCTACGTCTCTCATCCGGATTTGTGCCTTCAGGCGGGTGTGTTACATAGTTATCATAACTATCAAAATCCAGTGTTCTGTATTTTGCGTACGTGAGTTTTTGTTGTAGATGGCTATTGCTGCGCGTTTAGCTAGAATGCCATACAAAACCAACCCATTGGGCCACTGAATCTGCATTAACGACAACAGCTGGGGCAACAGCCTTAGTCCTAATGGGTTGTTATCATAGCTATCAAAATCCAGTGTTCGGCATTTTGGGTACGTGAGTTTTTGTTGTAGATGTCTATTTAAAAAAAAAAAAAATTGTGTACTGTGCTAATAAATTGAGATTTCTTACAGCTCTTACAGGTTGTTGGCCTTGTCTGTTTTGTTGCTTCTATTACTCTCCCCTTTTTTGTAAGTCACTTTGGATAAAAGCGTCTGCTAAATGATTAAATGTAAATGTAAATTGAATGGAATACATAGCAGAAGACCTTCGTTCATCATCGGATTGAAGATTCGGGTCGCCAATGTCACGTGATTTCAGCACTTTCAGCAGTTCGCTGTTGAAATCACGTGACATTGCCGACCCGAATCTTTGATCGATTCACTGATTCATTAGCCGTTTGATTCTTTTTGGAGGCACATGGAGGAGAAGACAATGCTGAATAAAATCGTAGTTTTTAATATTTTTGGACAAAAATGTATTTTCGATGCTTCAAGAGACTCTAATCAACCAACTGATGTCACATATGGACTACTTTGATGATGTTTTTATTAGCTTTTTGGACATGGACAGTGAAGTGGGCATTGACAGCATTATGCTCTGAGACTAAAATATAAAATATCTTAAACTGTGTTCCGATGATGAACGAAGGTCTTACGGGTGTGGAACGACATTAGGGTGAGTCATTAATGACATCAATTTCATTTTTGGGTGAACTAACCCTTTAATATTATACCATAAGATGTTATCATTATGACGACCATCAGATGTTGGGTTTTGGTTACTGTACCTAAAATGTTGGCCTTTGGCATTAATGTGAATTTGGCGTTCACTCAAAACCAGTAAATATCAAGGTTATCTGCTGTCAGTATTCAATGTCAAATTGATGATGGCATTAAACATCGTCCTGACAATCAATTTTGGTCACCCTAAAACCTATATTTATGTGCCTTATGATGCCTGTGACCTGCTGGTTAGGTATTAAACTTCTCAGTGTTATTCTTTTAATTTATTTATTTGTACTTTTTTATGTAAATTATATGACCGTTTATGAGCTGCAATTTTTACTAGTAGATGATACGATGGGTGAAAAAGAGAGCTTGCATTAACACTTCTTTTAATGATGTCATATAATTAGGAGTCAAGCATGGAAGATCAAGTTTTTGCCTTTATGATTTTTTTTCTCCTGGTCTAAATATCATCTGCTCAGCACTTGCTGTGGCAAACCTATGGGTACACGTGAAGACAGGATGCAGTACAAACTCCAAGACAACAGCAAGCAGGCTCCTGATTGGTTAACGCGGCGTGAATATCTGCCAAGTGCAGATTTTTCAACTTTGCACAAATCGCGCCGCACAGTGTCTATTAGCGTTTTGCATTGACTTAATATGTAAATGACTTGCGCATAATTTTATTGCTTTATTTGCGTCTAGTGTGAACACACCATAAGGCTAAAAACAAATAGAATAAAATATTTCACAGTACTCATAAAAGAGTTGGCAAAATGTACTCTGATGACCTACTACTATTTCTAGCTAGATTGGACACTTTACTGTCCCATGATGCCATGGAAGATAATTTGTTAATGGTGGTAAAACAACGTAACTGACGCTGGTAAGTCAGGTGATTATGTTAACATGTTGAATATGTTAGTATGTAGTATGTTCGGATTACATATATGTAATGGAGGCCAGCTAGTAGTTGCTGTGTGAGTAAACCTCACTCCTCTGATTTCAAGAGACGCTCTAGTGACTGACACTAGAGGTTGCAGCCTTTAGCCTCCTTGTTAAAGCGTCCAACTCTCATGCTGGCATGCTGTATGAACACTTATTTTTAATGACGTCATATAATTAGGGGTCAAACACTGAAGGTCAACTTTTTGACTTTATGAATTGTTTTTTCTCCTGGTTTAGAGCCAAAGTTCTGTTCAGCACCTGTTGTGGCAAACCGATGGGTAAACCGTCGAGAGAGAACGCAGTACGAACCCAAAGACACAGTAACCATCACCTGCAAAGAGGGATTTTATCTGATTGGCTCATCAGTGGTCACATGTGGATCAGAGGGCAAGTGGCTGAACTTGCCTGAGTGTTGCCCTGAAGGTAATTTAGGCTGTTTTCACACTGCATCTGAAATCACATACTTCCTTAAGGCTAAAAACAGTCTGTGACAAAATAATTCACAGTACTCATAAAAGAGTTGGCAAAATTTACTTTTCTTGGCAAAATGACCTACTACTTCTGGCGAGATTGAACACTTTACTATCCCATGATGCCACAGGAGAGAATTTGTTAATGGCGGTGAAACCATGTAACTGTCACTGGTAGGTCAGGAGATTATGTCATATGTTAGTATGTATGTTCGGATTATATATATATATCTATACATATTAAAGCATCCAGCTCTCATGCTGGCGTACCGGGGTAGGAGTCCCGCTAAGAGCGGTTAGTTCAAACAGGATGGGTTACACATAGAATGTACTTTTTTAGTGGTCGTCTTTGTTGAAAATAAGTAATTACTCAAGAGAGTGTGTGATTTTAGATGCAGCCCTAGTTTGAATACTTAATTTAAAAAAACTGAGTTCGGCTACCTCCCAATAGGGCATTTGCGATAATATCGCAGTATGATAAAACACAATTTTTTAACCGCAAAGGCTGCGATTACAGTCTGGTCAAGTTACACGCAAGCAAGAAGCATCAACTTTGCATGATATGCCTACAGGGAAGAACAGTTTGTTTTTAATCAGTCTAATATTGTGTTGGTCATACAATTGGGGAGGGAGAAAATATCCTCTCTCTAATAATACTGGACCATGATAATGGCACTGCGTTTGTTTTAGAAACACCCGTATTTTGCTTGCTTCTAATTCCCCTCTCTCTCTCTTACACACACATACAAATCATAAAATAACATTTCATAATTTAGAAAGGTTGATGTGAATCACAAATTCATTTTTCGTAGGCTTCATTACACAGAATATGCGCTGTGAGAAACTTTGCTTGATGTTACGCTTACAGTGTGTTGCCCAGCCATATTTTCCTTACAAATGCACTATGAAGGCTTTATTTGTGTCGTTTGTAATGCAGTGTGCTTATATATTAAAAATAGAAAACCTGACAGAAGTTTTTCAGTTTCAAATGTTCGCGCCGCGCTTTGTGAAAAGTGCTCACGCATGCGTACATGTGCATCTCAGATTGCTTTTATAACGCAAAATTAATGTAAACACAGTTAATGTTTTAAGGGATTAAATAGACAGGACAAACCACATCTTATATCTTATATTTTAAAGGAGATCTATGCATTAGTGTGAATGCAAATCTCCTGCTGTATATGATGTCATTAAAATAATCAAACAACAGTAAAGACGAGAAAATTGCTTATCTTTGTTGAATAGTACAGAAGATAAATAGCTGAAAAAAATAATTGCGTATTAAATTGCAAACACAATATAGTTTTTTTTTTTTTAATTGCAATAAGACTATTTTCACAAATCATTCAGCCCTACCTCCCATATTTCAAGTGATATGAAGAATGCATGCTGCTCACTAAAGGTAGTTTCTTGCTCTAAATCTAACATCAGAAAGACACTGGACTCCAACATTGAACTCTTGGTGAAATCAGGTTGATGTCAAAACCCAACATTGACTTGATATCAACCTCCAACATTGGATAGACATGGAATCCCTGTCATTTTATACTTTAAATGCTGTGTGGGTGTTAACATTGATATTTAGCAGGTTTTGGTTACAATAGCTAAAATGTTGATATTTGACGTTAATATGATGCCATGAGATGTTGTTATTATGAAAACCATCAGATGTTGGGTTTTGGTTACTGTACCTAAAATGTTATTCTTAGTGTTATTCTATATTTTTTATTTTTTATTTGTACTTTTTTTATGTAAATCATATTTCTTTTTATGAGTTGTGATTTTAACTAGTAGATGATAAAATGGGTGAAAAAGGAGACCTTGCATAAACACTTATTTTTAATGCTGTCATATAATTAGGGGTTAAGCATGGAAGATCAAGTTTTTGGCTTTATTAATTGTTTTTTTCTCCTTGTTTAGAGCCAAAAATCTTCTGTTCAGCACCTGTTGTGGCAAACCGATGGGTAAAACGTGGAGAGAGGACAGAGTACGAACCCCAAGAGACAGTAACCATCACCTGCAGTAAAGGATTTGATCTGATTGGCTCATCAGTGGTCACATGTGGATCAGATGGCAAGTGGCTGAACTTGCCTGAGTGTTGCCATAAAGGTAATTTAGGCTGTTTTCACACTGCATCTGAAATCACGTACTTCCCTAAGGCTAAAATTAGTCTGTGACAAAAACAATTCACAGTACTCATAAAAAAGTTGACAAAATGTACTTTGATGACCTACAATTTCCGGTGAGATATTACATTTTACTATCCCATGATGCCATGAGTGAGATTTTGTTAATGGTGGTGAAATGACGTAACTGACACTGGTAGGTCAGGAAATTATGTCAACATGGCGGATATGTTTAATATGTAGTATGTTCGGATAACATATATGTAACGGAGGCTAGCAAGTAGATTCTGTGCGAGTAAACCTCACTCCTCTGATCTCAAGAGATGCTCTTGCAACTGATGCTAGAAGTTGCAGCATTTAGCTTCCTTATTAAAGCATCCAACTCTCATGCTGGCGTACCTGGTTTCGAGTCCTGCTAGAAGCGGGTGGTTCAAACAGGATGGGTTACATACAGAGCTTACTTTTTTAGCGGTCGTCCTTATAAAAACAAAGAGATTGTGTAATTACAGCCCTGGGACCTGTTCTTCGTACGTTGCTAACTCAGTTAGCTGTATTTGATTGTTGATGATTTGGCTTGATCTCGGATTGTTTGGTTCTTCGAAGCTCATCCTGGACTTGCTGTCATAGCAACAGGTCCGTTAGTTTAAACCTGCTCGAGAGCTTATTTCATGTAAACAGGATTAGATTGCATCTTGAGGTGATACTTAAAATCTGTCCCAGCCACTGCTACTTTATTACAAGAGTTCATTACTGAACCACGGGCAATAATAATTTAAAATAATAATAAATATAAAAGTTTATTTGAAAATAGTATTTTAATGTTGTGTAAAATTTGCGTATAATACTATAGACACAGTCACTTGATTGAGAGATTTATTTGTGAATTGTGATGGAATGATTACTTTATAGATGTATTGGAGGTTTACACACATTGTGCAGTTAATCTTTGTCGTGTATTAATGTGAGTGATGACTGATAATATGGGATGGCTTGATGCAGCTCAAGAGGTGCAGATAATTTGATCTTGACCGTTAAGAAACTTTCATTAAAGCTGCAGTCCGCAACGTTTTGCACTCTAGTGGTTAATAAACAGAACTGCGTGCATCTTGCGGAAGAACATTGCAGCCGGAGCTACTTCTCTCTGTTTATGTCTATGGGGGATCACGCAGGGACTGTGCTCCTCCGCAGCGGTACCTATCAGTCTGGACTGAAATAGTCCCAATATAAATACTTATTATAAGTGTACCATAATGATTCAGGGTAAGACGAAAAAAAACGGTTTGGAAAATGGATTCATGTTGTACATTGTCATTATATAATTTTTGTAAATCTTGAACACAAAAATGTTACGGACAGCAGCTTTAATATTGTCACATAACAAATCTGCTTCAAATTGAATTAAAAATGAAATTACAACATTAAAATAAAAATGGAAAGTGTGTACAAATATTATCAAATCATGAATATAAATAATAAATAATTGGGAATCATGTTCATCAAAACAGTGCACATTCAATTTCTCTTAAAAACTGAAAGCACTCTTTGTTCATTGCCCGTAATATGTTTTTGTTCCTCTTTATTTATGTAATTCTTTTAATTTATTTATTTGTACTTTTTATCTAAAATGTATTACTTTTTATGAGATGTGATTTTCACTTGTAGATGATAAGATGGGTGAAAAACGAGAACTTGCATGAACACTTGCTTTTAAAAGTGTAATATAATTAGGGGTAAAGCATGGAAGTTTTTGGCTTTATGAATTGTTTTTTTCTCCTGGTTTAGATATCTTCTGTCCAGCACCTTCTGTGGCAAACCGGTGGGTAAAATCTGGAGAGAAGACACAGTACAAACCCCAAGAGACAGTAACCATCATCTGCAGTAAGGGATATACTCTGGTTGGCTCATCAGTGGTCACATGTGGACCAGATGGCCAGTGGTCGCACTTGCCTGAGTGTTGCCTTTAAGGTAATTTAGGCTGTTTTCACACTGCATCTGAAATCGCACACTTCCCTAAGGCTAAAAACAGTCAGAAGAATTCACAGTACTCATAAAAGAGTTGGGGAAAATGTACTCTGATGACCTCTCAGATAGCATGGTGACATTGATACAATGTGGAGTTTTGATCCAAAACATCATTTTAGATAAGATTGACATTTCAATGTTTAAAGTATGTTGGATCAGCATAAACATTGTGATGAAATCAACAGCACTCATGGGTAGAGACAATAGCTGTGTCCCAATGTGAAGCATTTACATTACATTACAGTGGCACTATGACGGCTATCTCAGTGTGAAGGCTGCATAAAGTGTGATTGCGTCACAGCGGCGCAATGAAGGCTGTCCCAATTTGAAAGCTGCACCTTCCTAAGGCCGCACAAAAATCACAAATATGCAGATTTAATTATGCCAAAGCTGATTGAAAACTGGCGAAAATATTGCTTCAGAATAAATTACATTTACACACAAAAAAAATCTAACTTTTTTATGGACAAGTACATTATTTACTCAGACAAGCACAAGAACGAGGCCTGAAAAGCCCATGAAGGTCGAGCCCTGAAAGTAATTAAATAAAGACTTGGACGTAAATATATAAATGTAAAAAAATATTGTAACAGTTACATTTAACATAAGAAATAAACTGTTAACAAATAGTTGGTAATGATTAAATATTTAACCTTGGGCTATATTTAGTGTATGGTCCAGTTTCCCATCTTTGCAGGCTTTGAAGCATGTCAAAATCCAATAAAAACAAATAAAAGACAGCTCCAGATTGAACGCGCGCTGTGAATTTATGCTGCGGACGCGATTACCTCAGCTCTCTTCACCAGAGCTCATTCAGCTCATTCATCACGATAAATGTAATCTGACTCCTGCTGCGTTTGTGCCATGACACTCACTTGGCAGTTCACTCAAAATTTGAACAGACATGTTCAGTTCCATTAAGTCGACATTAAGTCGGTCACTCTCGACGCCACATCAGAGTACAGACAAATAGGAATTTTACTCACGAGAGCCAATCTACTTTGAGTATAACAATGAGCCAATACATAGGGCCCTATAAAATCCGTTTTATTTTTTCCCAAATTCCGTTTTATTTTTTCCCAAATTCCGTTTTTTCTGTTTTAATTTTTGCAAATTCCGTTTTTTCCGTTTTAATTTTTGCAGATTCCTTTTTTTCCGTTAAAATGTTTGGCAATTCAGGTTTTTTTTTACCCTTTACTGTTATTTTGGTGAAAAAAGACTGTGCTTTTAATGTTAATATAATAGAACATAAAACAAAAAATAGGAATGACCTTAAATTTATTGAGGTAACAAACATCACATTTACTTTTTAGGACAAATATGATATTTGACATAACACTGCACTTCAAGTACTTCAAATATTAATGGTTATTAGCTTTAAACTTTCCGGTAAAATAAATGATAATAGTTTATATAAGTTAAAATGAAAGTGCTCCAGTAGCTTTTTCTTTCAAGTAATTTTTTTTAAAAAGAACATACAGTACTTTTACTTTTACATACAGAACTATTAAGTAAAACATTTAAAGCTGAAAATTAACATTAAAAAATAACACATTTCACCATGAAATCATGTAGCCTAGTGAATTGTTCTGTGTGTTTAACAATCACCATTATGATATCCAGAGCTGTGAAAAATAAAAATACACGAAAACACAACACTGCCTGAAGTTTTTTCCCCCAACTTCAAAGGCCCCTTTAAATTATTAAAACTAGATGCTTAATTTTAACTTTAAGGTTACTTATCATGTAAACTACCCATAGGCTACAGCATGTTAAATGCATGTTTGGAACATACTAACAGAGGGGAAAACGGCAGATATGCATATGCAATTTGCAGCAGATATGCATTGCTGCCTAATGTGCTCATTATAAATCAAAGCACGAGATGACAGGGGTCGAGCAGAACATCGGAAAATCTGACAGAATGGACAATATGGCAAATACACGAGCCGCGGTTCAGGTGCGCGCGTGACCAATGCTGCCTGAGCACAACGAGCGCGCGGCTCCCACTCTCCATACGCAAAGCTTCTGCGCCGCCTGCGCGTGCAGTGTGAAACCGCCGTTAGCGTCGAGTTTCTTAACTTTTTCGCTGCCGAAAGCAGAGCCGTGGAGACCAACTTCGCCATACTTTCATTGTTTTGAAGGGCGAGCTGAAATGACGGGAGGGGTTGTGTTGCGGAGATTTGCTTCCCCCCCGTCTGCACTTTCCTCAGACATACGTTCTTAACCCACACGACACAGAATTTCATTACAAATATGTAAAATTCCGGGGAAATCTGCGTTAACACCAGATTCCGTGTTTATATGCAGATTCCGCGTTAATATGCCAATTCCGTGATTCCGTCCGCGATTCCGTGATCGCGGAAATTATAGGGCCCTAAATACACATTGGCATGCAATGATTGCACCGAGTGCTCATGCCACGTACTGCAGGTATAAATGAGACACAGGGGATTGCATAAAATTATGCTTTTGCTTCGGAGATGAGTGGTATAGGGTTATGCCAGACATTACTCCTCGATGGGAACCAACCCCCGGGGAACCCTCACCCCTTCCGCACTCCGCAGCCAGTAGAGCTGCCATTGGAACGTGGTAGGCCGTCCTCGAGATGTGCATACGAGGATACGAGGCCGTCCTTGTATCCTTCGGGGCTCCCCGCGATGAGGAGATGTCCGTTGCTGCATCGGAGGGAGGGTCAGAGTCTTCCGGCTGCAGCGCCGGCTTGATTCATATGAGACCGCTTCAGCCTTGGCTTCACGCTTCACGGCCGAGTCCCAAGATGGGCGTAGCAACGCGACACTCACTGGGTCAGCATCACACCGGCCTGTCGCCAAACCTTCAGCCCGTGTATAGACCCCTCATTCCTTTAGGCCGGAGTGCCTCTAGAACAGATGTCCAGGCATGCTGTGGTTTTCACGGATGCCTCTGCAGGTGTGCCACCTGCATTGGCACATCGATTGCCTCGAGTTGCTAGCACATCGTGCTCTGAGCTGCCTCGAAGGCCGGTTACAGGGCAAAGATCTATTGGTCCGTATGGACAAAACTGTGACCACTGCATACATCAACCATCACCTGTTTGCCTCCCCAGAAACATCTGACTGGCAGTGGTTTTATTCGCTGACCGAGGACACACTCAACCTGGATGCACTTGCACACAGTTATTCTTGGGGCCTGCGCAAATATGCGTTTCCCCAGTGAGCCTTTACACAGACACTGCACCTTATGTTCTCTCCAGAAACAAAATCTGTGAGTCCTCCACCTCGGTGCCAGGCGTGGCGGAGTGTCTGGCATCAGGCCCCTTGCCGCTGAATCCTTGAGAACCGGTTTTGGGCTTGGGCTATGTGAGTGACCCTGCGTGGATCCCACATATTTTTGCACGGTTGCTCCTCTCGGAAACTTTCTCTTGAGAGAGCCCTCCCCTCTCTGGGATAGGGCACCCGCACTTCGACAGGCCTCGGCTCAGCTTTGTACTCCACATAACTCCTTCGGGGTACGATGTGGGCTCCGCTGTTGCCCCTTTCACCAGGGCACACTTTCCCAGTGTTATCTAATAGTCACTGAGCGGGTCATGCAGAACAGCAGTGATGGAAATCTCTGTGGGGCTCAAAGTAACATATTTTAGTAACTGTGGGAAAGTGAATAGCTCATAACTGGCACAATAGCGGTATAAACATACATATTTATTGGTACAATATGCATCACATGACTAAACATGCATTGTTGTTTTCAAATAACTTCACATTCCACGCTACGATGAAAATACGTCTTAAAAAGTTTTTGTTGACTTAAAACGGTGTCTCAGTGTGGACAGAAGGCCAAAACGGAGAGAAAAAGTTGCGTTTTCAAAGGAAAAGATATTAGTGTGGACATGGACATAGAAGCATTAATAGATTTTAGAGAACTAGAATACATACTTAATTTAATGGTACTATAATAATTTTTAAGTGAATCACTTTCTGTGATTAGTACTATATTAACATGCTTGAATGTGACTATGACAACTGAATTGATGTTATTAAGTAACATCATGCTTTTTTCTTTCAGATTACAAAGAACCCAAAGAAAAGAGGCAGTCGTCTGATTCAAACTAGATTTTTTTAACCTGTTAACCTGCGAGGATGTCGACGCACTTAGACTTTCTTTGATTAAATTCAAAATTACTTAAGTAATTACTTTGACCAACTATACATTATTAAGACTTTCATTTTTTTTTTACCTCTGTTTTATTCTCAAAATCTTATAGTGACCATAATTTGTTAATATGTGTCAGGAGTTATGAATATGAAAACCGGTATCGGTACCTTTTGATTAAAATATGAGCGTCAGCTGTTCACATTCAGAAAAAGTGCATGCAGACAGCCTGAGGGTGCACTGATGCACATTTAGTCAGAACAGGCAGACCATGTAACATTCCATGAACTCCCTGACATAAAAAAAGATTCCAGAAATCGATATAACATGTAGATTTGAAGAAAATAAACAAACAATCATGAGAATATATGTTTTGTCTGTGTTCTTTATGCCATGTTGGGTGTTTTCATAATAGATTATATTTATGTAACCAAGCTTCTGTATCGGGTTCGCCTAAACACTTTCAGGTGGCCCCTATTTAAGGATGAAGCCAACACTTGTTGAACATGCATTTGAAAGCTGAGGAAAATGGGTCGTTCAAGACATTGTTCAGAAGAACAGCGTACTTTGATTAAAAAGTTGATTAGAGAGGGGAAAACCTATAAAGAGGTGCAAAAAATGATAGGCTGTTCAGCTAAAATGATCTCCAATGCCTTAAAATGGAGAGCAAAACCAGAGAGACGTGGAAGAAAACGGAAGACAACCATCAAAATGGATAGAAGAATAACCAGAATGGCAAAGGCTCAGCCAATGATCACCTCCAGGATGATCAAAGACAGTCTGGAGTTACCTGTAAGTACTGTGACAGTCAGAAGACGTCTGTGTGAAGCTAATCTATTTTCAAGAATCCCCCGCAAAGTCCCTCTGTTAAAAAAAAAGGCATGTGCAGAAGAGGTTACAATTTGCCAAAGAACACATCAGCTGGCCTAAAGAGAAATGGAGGAACATTTTGTGGACTGATGAGAGTAAAATTGTTCTTTTTGGGTCCAAGGGCCACAGGCAGTTTGTGAGACGACCCCCAAACTCTGAATTCAAGCCACAGTACACAGTGAAGACAGTGAAGCATGGAGGTGCAAGCATCATGATATGGGCATGTTTCTCCTACTATGGTGTTGGGCCTATTTATCGCATACCAGGGATCATGGATCAGTTTGCATGTGTTAAAATACTTGAAGAGGTCATGTTGTCCTATGCTGAAGAGGACATGCCCTCGAAATGGTTGTTTCAACAAGACAATGACTCAAAACACACTAGTAAACGGGCAAAGTCTTGGTTCCAAACCAACAAAATTAATGTTATGGAGTGGCCAGCCCAATCTCCAGACCTTAATCCAATTGAGAACTTGTGGGGTGATATCAAAAATGCTGTTTCTGAAGCAAAACCAAGAAATGTGAATGAATTGTGGAATGTTGTTAAAGAATCATGGAGTGGAATAACAGCTGAGAGGTGCCACAAGTTGGTTGACTCCATGCCACACAGATGTCAAGCAGTTTTAAAAAACTGTGGTCATACAACTAAATATTAGTTTAGTGATTCACAGGATTGCTAAATCCCAGAAAAAAAAATGTTTGTACAAAATAGTTTTGAGTTTGTACAGTCAAAGGTAGACACTGCTATTTTTTTGAACACACCCCTTTCAACTAATTGCCCAATTGCACAGCCTTAAGAGCGTGCATATCATGAATGCTGGGTCTTGTTTGTTTTCTGACAATCTACTGAACCTACTGGTAACTTGTTTGCCACGTAGCAATAAAAAATATACTAAAAACCTTGATTATTCTGGTTAGTCACATTGTACTGCTATTATTTTGAACAATACTGTAACGTCAGTGACTGACGAATGGGGGTTTCGCTTAGAAGCCTATCATCTCCGAGACTAGAAAGCGCCCAATGGCAGTGCCAATGCCATGGGCATGCGAGATTGCATGCGTAACTCCGCCTACCCACGTGGGTATATAAGGAAGTAGCTGGCATCATCGCATTATGTTTTACCTGCTGAGGAGCCAAGTTGAACTCCGTTCCAGCGGTACAGCGGATGTGGCAACGGGACGTTACTTCTCCGTTCCCTCCTCAGGGAACGAGGGTTACATACGTAACCGAGACGTTCCCTTTCGTTCAGTCACTCCGACGTAACGTCAGTGACTGACGAATGGGGGTCCCAATGCAATAACGCCACTCGGCTGTCTTCCAGTGCCCTGTGCAAGCGTGAGAACCCTGATGCAAGTTAGGACGGTCAAAGGCCTATACTTAACGCAGGAATACCAAGGTACACTGGGAGGCATATTCCAGGAGGAGATATGCACCAAGATGCCTACCCGTAGGGAGGACTTAGGAATACACGTATGACCCCGGGGGGCTGCATACGGAAGATCACTGGGGTACCAGCCGCAGGTGGATTTTTAACCCCAGGCAAGGTTGCCAAGGGAATACACCCGCTCAGGGAGGCTTACGGTGGAAATACACATGTGGGGGTCGCCGAAGGGGAACCATGCACATGGGGCACCTGGCCGGACACGAGTGTCTGGGCTAAGGGTAGACTTACTGGCGTCGGCGTCGTCAGTGCTGGAGGAGCTCAGGGCTCTCAGGGAACTCACCTGTGAAGAATATCGCATGTATCCAGTCCGTGGAGTGGAATGGCGAGCAAGCGAAGACACCTGAGCCAATCCATTACCACCCACTTGTAGAGGCGAGTACATAGTCGGATACAGGCTCCACTCGGAACTTATAAAACCTGGCGAATGTGTTTGGTGTCGCTCATCCTGCAGCTCTGCAGATGTCTGTCAGCGGAGCGCCATGTGCTAAAGCCCAAGAGGAGGCCACACTCCGGGTGGAATGGGCCCTGACCCCAAGGGGACATGGGCGTCCCTGCTGCTGGTAAGCCAAAACAATGGTGTCCACTATCCAGTGAGACAGCCTTTGCTTTGAGAGAGCCTTCCCTTTCAGCTTCCCACCATAACAGACAAAGAGCTGGTCTGAGGTCCTGAAACACTGCGTCCTGTCTACGTAAGCTCGAAGGGCGCGTACTGGACAGAGCAATGCCAAGGCTGGGTCTGCCTCCTCCAAAGGCAGCGCTTGCAGGTTCACCACCTGGTCTCTGAACAGAGTGGTGGGAACCTTGGGCACATACCCAGTCCGGGGTCTCAGGATAACGTGAGAGTCAGCCGGCCCGAATTCCAGGCACGCTTCGTCAACCGAAAATGCCTGCAGGTCCCCTACCCTCTTGATGGAGGCCAGTGCGGTCAGGAGCGCTGTCTTAACAGACAAGAACTTAACATCTACTGACCGCAAAGGCTCAAATGGGGCCCTCTGCAGAGCACTTAGAACTACTGAGAGGTCCCAAGAGGGTACGAGAGGAGCACGAGGAGGATGTAGTCTCCTCGCACCCCTCAGGAACCTGATGACCAGGTCGTGCTTACTTACCGTTTTCCCGTCCAAGAGGTCATGGTAGGCGGCGATAGCGGCCACATAAACCTACAGGGTGGATGGAGACAGCCTTCAATCCAACCCTTCCTGGAGGAAAGAGAGCACAGACCCGATCGGGCATTTCCAGGGGTCTTCTTGGCGAGAAGAGCACCAATTGACGCATAGGCCTGTCTCATGGACTCGGCCCGAGCGGAAGTGATGGTAGCCACCACTGGAGGTGGTAGGGTACTCAAACCTGCCGCGTCCCGTCCAGAAGCCACACGTGGAGGTTCCAAAGATCGGGTTCCAAGATGCGGGTGCCACAGGGTGCCCCGTCTCAGAGAGAGTAGATCCTTTCTCAAAGGAATCGGCCAGGGAGGGGCTGTCGCAAGGAGAACTAGTTCTGGGAACCAGGTCCGGCCGTGCCAGTACGGGGCGACCAAGATGACCTGCTCCTTGTCCTCCCTGACCTTGCACAGAACACGTGCAAGAAGGCTCACTGGGGGAGACGCATACTTGCGTAGGCCCTGCGGCCAGCTGTGCGCCAGTGCATCCGTGCCGAGCGTGCCCTCGGTCAGGGAATAGTACAGGCTGCAATGGGACGAGTCGTGGGAGGCAAACAGATCTACCTGTGTGTCCCCGAACTGATCCCAGATCAGCTGGACCGACTGGGGATGGAGTCTCCACTCCCCAGGGATTGACTGAATCCGTGAGAGCTCATCGGCTGCACGGTTCAGGATCCCCGGGATATGGACAGCACGAAGGGACCTCAGGCGCTTCTGACTCCATAAGACGAGATGGCGGGCGAGTTGAGACATGCGGCGGGAGCGTAGACCTCCCTGGTGGTTGATGTACGCTACTACGGCCGTGTTGTCTGATCTGACCAGAACGTGTTGGCCCTTCAACAACGCTAGGAAGCGGTGCAAGGCAAACCGAACTGCCAGCAACTCGAGGCAATTGATATGCAGGCGGCTCTGGCTCTCTGACCAAGAGCCGGCGGCTGCATGTCCATTGCACATGGCACCCCAGCCCGTGGTGGACGCATCTGTTGACACAACAACATGCCGGGAAACTCGTTCTAAGGGCACACCTGCCAGTAGAAAGCTGAGGTTCGACCACTGGGTGAGTGTCTGTCTGCAGGCCCGAGTCACTGGGACCCGGAGCGTGCCAGACTGCCATGCCCATCTCGGGACTCGATCGCGAAGCCAGTGCTGAAGCGCTCTCATATGAAGCAATCCGAGCGGCGTCACCGCGGCTGCAGATGCCATATGCCCCAGGAGCCTCTGAAACAGTTTCAGTGGAACCGCGCTCTTGCTCTCTATCTGACGGAGGCAAGTCAACAGTGACTGCGTGCGCACGCCGGTAAGCTGCGCACACATGGCAACCGAGTCGATCTCCATACCAAGAAAAGAAATCCTCTGCACTGGGCAGAGTTTGCTCTTCTCCCCGAAGGCCCAGACGAGCTAAGTGGTGGAGAACCAGATCTCTGTAATCGCACACCCGGTCCCGAGAGTGGCCCAGTATGAGCCAGTCATCCAGATAGTTCAGGATGCGAACCCCTTGCTGCCTGAGGGGCGCAAGGGCTGCCTCTTCGTGAAGACGCGAGGGGACAGAGCTAGCCCGAATGGTAGTATGGCATACTGATATGCCCGCCCTTCGAACGCAAACCGTAGGAACGGTCTGTGTCGCGGAAGGATGGACACATGGAAGTACGCGTCCTTCAGGTCGATCGCTGCAAACCAATCGCATGGACGAACGCATTCGAAAAGGCGTTTTGCAGTCAACATCCTGAACGGAAGCCTGTACAGGGATCGGTTCAGGACGCGAAGGTCCAGGATCGGTCGTAACCCACCGGATTTCTTCGGTACAATGAAGTAAGGGCTGTAAAAGCCGGACTTCATCTCGGCTGGAGGGACGAGCTCGACCGCGCCCTTCGCCAGTAGGGCCGCGATCTCCGCATGCATGACTGGGGCATTGGACCCCACCATGGTGTACCGGACACCCCGGAAGCGGGGAGGAGCTCGCGCGAACTGAATCGCATAGCCGAGCCGGATGGTCCGTGCGACCCAGCGGGACAGTCCCGGCAGCTGTAGCCAGTGTATACTATTACGTAAAAGTGAATTTATTCAAAAATCCAAAAAATTCAAAATGGACAAAAAACTCAAACTACGACAGTGTATACTATTACGTAAAAGTGAATTTATTCAAAATCAAAAAAATTCAAAATGGACAAAAAACTCAAAATACGACAGTGTATACTTTTACGTAAAAGTACATTTGTTCAAAAATTTAAAAAAATCAAAATGGACAAAAAAACTCAAACTACGACAGTGTATACTATTACGTAAAAGTGAATTTATTCAAAAATCAAAAAAATCAAAATGGACAAAAAACTCAAAATATGACTGTATACTATTACGAAAAAAAGTGAATTTATTCAAAAATCAAAAAAATTCAAAATGGACAAAAAACTCAAAATACGACAGTGTATACTATTACGTAAAAGAAAATTTATTCAAAATCAAAAAAAATCAAAATGGACAAAAAACTCAAAATACGACAGTGTATACTATTACATTTATTGAATTATCACAAAAAGTAAAAATGGACAAAAAACTCAAAATACGACAGTGTATACTATTACGTAAAAGTGAATTTATTCAAAATCAAAAAAATTCAAAATGGACAAAAAACTCAAAATACGACAGTGTATACTTTTACGTAAAAGTGCATTTATTCAAAAAAAAAAAAAATGGACAAAAAAACTCAAACTACGACAGTGTATATACTATTACGTAAAAGTGAATTTATTCAAAAATCAAAAAAATTCAAAATGGACAAAAAAACTCAAAATACGACAGTGTATACTATTACGTAAAAGTGAATTTATTCAAAAATCAAAAAAATTCTAAATGCACAAAAAAACTCAAAATATGACTGTATACTATTACGTAAAAGTGAATTTATTCAAAATCAAAAAAAATCAAAATGGACAAAAAACTCAAAATACGACAGTGTATACTATTACATTTATTGAATTATCACAAAAAGTAAAAATGAACAAAAAACTCAAAATACGACAGTGTATACTATTACGTAAAAGTGAATTCATTCAAAAATCAAAAAAATTCAAAATGGACAAAAAAACTCAAAATACGACAGTGTATATATACTATTACGTAAAAGTGAATTTATTCAAAAATCAACAAAATTCAAAATGGACAAAAAACTCAAAATACGACAGTGTATACTATTACGTAAAAGTGAATTTATTCAAAAATCCAAAAAATTCAAAATGGACAAAAAACTCAAAATACGACAGTGTATACTATTACGTAAAAGTGAATTTATTCAAAATCAAAAAAATTCAAAATGGACAAAAAACTCAAAATACGACAGTGTATACTTTTACGTAAAAGTACATTTATTCAAAAATCAAAAAAAATCAAAATGGACAAAAAGACTCAAACTACGACAGTGTATACTATTACGTAAAAGTGAATTTATTCAAAAATCAAAAAAATTCAAAATGGACAAAAAAACTCAAAATACGACAGTGTATACTATTACGTAAAAGTGAATTTATTCAAAAATCCAAAAAATTCTAAATGGACAAAAAACTCAAAATACGACAGTGTATACTATTACGTAAAAGTGAATTTATTCAAAATCAAAAAAAATCAAAATGGACAAAAAACTCAAAATACGACAGTGTATACTATTACATTTATTGAATTATCACAAAAAGTAAAAATGGACAAAAAACTCAAAATACGACAGTGTGTACTATTACGTAAAAGTGAATTTATTCAAAATCAAAAAAATTCAAAATGGACAAAAAAACTCAAAATACGACAGTGTATACTATTACGTAAAAGTGAATTTATTCAAAAATCAAAAAAATTCAAAATGGACAAAAAACTCAAAATACGACAGTGTATACTATTACGTAAAAGTGAATTTATTCAAAAATCAAAAAAAATCAAAATGGACAAAAAAACTCAAAATATGACAGTGTATACTATTACGTAAAAGTGAATTTATTGAAAATCAAAAAAAATTTGATTAAAATATGACAGTGTATACTATTACGAAAAAAAGTGAATTTATTCAAAAATCAAAAAAATTCAAAATGGACAAAAAAACTCAAAATATGACAGTGTATACTATTACGTAAAAGTGAATTTATTCAAAAATCAAAAAAATTCAAAATGGACAAAAAAACTCAAAATATGACAGTGTATACTATTACGTAAAAGTGAATTTCTTGAAAATCAAAAAAAATTTGATTAAAATATGACAGTGTATACTATTACGAAAAAAAGTGAATTTATTCAAAAATCAAAAAAATTCTAAATGGACAAAAAACTCAAAATACAACAGTGTGTACTATTACGTAAAAGTGAATTTATTCAAAAATCAAAAAAATTCAAAATGGACAAAAAACTCAAAATACGACAGTGTATACTATTACGTAAAAGTGAATTTATTGAAAATCAAAAAAAAATTGATTAAAATATGACAGTGTATACTATTACGAAAAAAAGTGAATTTATTCAAAAATCAAAAAAATTCTAAATGGACAAAAAACTCAAAATACAACAGTGTGTACTATTACGTAAAAGTGAATTTATTCAAAAATCAAAAAAATTCAAAATGGACAAAAAACTCAAAATACGACAGTGTATACTATCACATAAAAGTGAATATATTCAAAAATCAAAAAAATTCAAAATGGACAAAAAAACTCAAAATACGACAGTGTATACTATTACGTAAAAGTGTATTTATTCAAAAATTAAAAAAAATTCTAAATGGACAAAATAACTCAAAATACGACAGTGTATACTATTACGTAAAAGTGAATTTATACAAAAATCAAAAAAATTCAAAATGGACAAAAAAACTCAAAATACAACAGTGTATACTATTACGTAAAAGTGAATTTATTCAAAAATCAAAAAAATTCAAAATGGACAAAAAAACTCAAAATATGACTGTATACTATTACGAAAAAAAGTGAATTTATTCAAAAATCTAAAAAATTCAAAATGGACAAAAAACTCAAAATACGACAGTGTATACTATTACGTAAAAGTGAATTTATTCAAAATCAAAAAAATTCAAAATGGACAAAAAACTAAAAATACGACAGTGTATACTATTACGTAAAAGTGAATTTATTCAAAATAAAAAAAAATCAAAATGGACAAAAAACTCAAAATACGACAGTGTATATTACGTAAAAGTGAATTCATTCAAAAATCTAAAAAATTCAAAATGGACAAACGTACTCGGTTACTTTCGTAACCTCGGTTCCCTGAGAGAGAGGAACGAGTATTACGTATGGGAAAAACTCCTTTTCTCGAGAATGTGAAGCAAAACTTTTAATAAAGGTATCTATGTAAAGCGCAGTGAGCTGCACGGCCATAGCCCAGCGCGAGGAGCGCTCTGATTGGCCGGGCCGCGGCAACTGCAGGAACCTATGGTGAGGCGGCTGAGAGGAACGAACCAATGGGGGGCGTTCCAGAAGCCCGCCGAAAAAGGTGCTTATATTTGCATACAGGAGGCTATATAAGACCCTAATTCGCCATAGGTGTCAGGTTTTAAGATCGACTGAAGCGATACCTGAGAAGCATAAACACGGCACGGAACGTAATACTCGTTCCTCTCTCTCAGGGAACCGAGGTTACGAAAGTAACCGAGTACGTTCCCTTTCGAGAGAGGTTCCTCGTATTACGTATGGGAACACAATGTAAAGCGCCGTGTGTGCTGACTGACCCAGTATACCCAAAGCACATGTTATAAACCCCCGAGACACCGACAGAGGCGGCTTATAAGGGGAATGAAGAACCGGAAGAGTCGGTTCGTTTGAACAGCTGATCGGACATAGTCGGATCTTATGATGAATGAATAGTGCTTAAGGACTAATGTGTACAGGCCAAAACGTAAGGCAATCTGTTTGCCAGGGTCAAGATAGAGCCTAGATGGAGAGAAGCCCTGCTTGTAGAGCTGGAACCTCCAACTTGTAGAATCTGATAAAAGTGGACGGAGAGGCCCAGCCTGCCGCCGCACAGATATCTTCCAAAGAAATGTCACACGACCAAGCCCAAGATGAGGCCATGCCTCTAGAGGAGTGGGCTTAAATGCCTGTAGGACAGGTTAGGTCCTAGACCTATATGCTAGTGGGACTGCATCCACTATCCAGTGTGAGAGACTGTTTCATGACAGCACAAACTTTAGTGCGGCCACCGAAGCAATGAAGAGCTGATCCGACTGCCTGAAGGGGGCAGAGCGCTCTAGATACAATCTCAATGCTCTGACTGGGCAGAATAGGTTTGCGTCTTATTCTCTCTGAGACGCGGGTTAAGCAGTGAAAAGACCTGCATACTGAAGGGGTTGATAGCACTTTCAGCATAAAACCATGCCTCGGTTTGAGCACAACCTTGAAGTTGCTGGACCCATACTCAAGACAGGAAGGGCTCACGGAGAGTGCAGGTAAGCCACCCACTCGGTTAACCGAGGCCACAGCCAGCAGAAAAACGGTTTAGAGTGATATGTGCTTCAAGCTCGTGTTCTGAAGTGGTTAGGAGGGGGAACCCTTCACGGCTTCCAAAACCATGGCGAGGTCCCAAATAGGGACCGAGGTAGGGGCAAGGCGGGCTAAATCTCCTGGCCCCTTTAAGAAAACACACAATAAGATCACTTTTCCCTAGTGAATGTGCTGCGATCGGAGCGTGGCTAGCTGCTATGGCGGAGACACACACCCCGAGTATGGAGGGGGGACGACCCGCATCCATTAGCTCTTGGAGAAAGCGAGCAGTTCCGCCAGTTCGCATGAGTGTGCGTCGATGTTTCGCGTAGCACATTGGTTAGAAAACCACTGACCACTTCAAAGCAGAGCTGCCAGATAGCAGGGGCTCTAGCTTCCGAAATAGTGTTCATAACTTGTCAGAGAAAAGGCCATGGGGCTGTGTCTGACAGCTGAAACAGTTTGGAGAACCATTAGCGGTTCTTCCAAAGTGGGGCTATTAAAAAGCACAGGCTTGCAGCTGGATCGCGATCGGAGGGAACATATAGAGGGAGTCTGGGCCAACATGGGCCAGGGCATCCCTGCGTTTGCAGAAAAAATATTGGGCAGCGTGTGCTGTGCGAGCTGACTCGTTTGCGGGTAAAGGGACCATCCCCCTGGGGACATGGGTCCTCTGGATAACATGTCCGGACCCTGATTCAGAATACCTGGCACGTAAGCCGCCCTTAGGGAGCTCAGATTGTGCTCTGCCCATAAAAGGAGATGCTTAGCCATGCAGTGAAGAGAGTCTGATCTCGGCTGCCCTAGCGATTTTATGTACATTATCAAGACGTGGTGGTTCTTATGCCGTAAGACGCTCGTTGAGTCTTGAGTCTATGACAATGACTGTACTGATAAGCCTGCCCCTCGAAGGCGAATCTCAAGAATGGCCTGTAGTGGGGGTGGGGGGTTATCGTAACGTGAAGTATGCGTTTTTCAGATCTATTGAGAAAACCCTATCCCCGGGGCGAATGTGCGCGAGGATTTGTTTCACCGTCAGCACCTTGAAACGAGCGTGTCATAAGTGCTTTGTTCAGATGCCTGGAAAATGGGCCTGAGACCGCCACCCATTTTCGGCATGAGGAATTAGCGACAGTAAAAACCTGACTCGCTAGCGTCGGGTGTACTGTTTCCGCCGCTCTCTCTTTTAACAGTCTCAATGCCTCAGCGAGAAGCACGTGACTGACACTGCTTCTTACAGAGGGCTCGACCACGGCTAGAATCGCGGGGTCTGCGAGCAAAACTGTAGCGAGAACCTCGTTTTATATGTTCAACACCCAATATTATATACCAGGAATGGCCTGCCAGGCCTGGGCTCGTAAAGCCAGGGGTTGAATTAGATTCGGGGGCTGGCCGCTTAGTAATAGGGGCCTGTTAGCCGGGTTGCTTGTGCTGTAACACTGCTTGTAACACTGTGGGGATAGTGTTAGTTTTGGCGGTGCAGGCTTTGCAGTGGGCGCGCGCCTCACATTTATATTGTGTGTGCGAGAGTGAACTTTGTGAAAAGTGCTTGGGTGCAGGAGTGCAGACTGTAAAGTGGGCACATTTCCTACATAGAAAGCTCTTTTGTGTGTAGTGTAAACAATGTGCAGTGGCGCACAACCTACGTAGAATACCCACGGTGCAAACCAGTGAGCAAATCCACAGGGGTAAACGCACACAGCATTAGTGTGCAGACGAGCGTGTTTAACACAGGCTAGTTGACTGCAATATTTCATCTCCAGTCACTTAACTTAAGGGAACTGGGAGAATGTAAGGAAGTGCGGGTGGTATGTGAGCCATTCCACAATGCCGTTATGCTCTAGTCTAGACTGAAAGCACGCATGCAGACAAGCGTGTTTGACCACAGGCTAGTTGACTGCAATAAGGCTAGTTGACTTTATATGGTGTAATCCGGCCGCGGCGGGATTTATTTGTGATTTTGTGAGGCTGAATTAACAGTGCTTATGTAGGGGTGCACACTGTGTAGTGGACACTTTGTCTACAGTGTAAAAACCTTTCCAGCCGCCTGAATAAAGGGGACTGGAAGTGATAGAGTGAAAAAAGGGCTTAGCTTGGCAGCCATTTTCCGACGCCCTTATGCTCTGACAGTGAGCGCGTGCTATGACGTAAGCCGCGCTCTAGTCAGCAACGCGCTGTGGAAGGGGCACATTGCGGAGCGACATTGTTCTTGACATAACCAACAGCCCGAGCTCGCTCGTCTAACTTACTCTAGTATTCTCTGTCCGCAGCGCTTCAGCACGGCGGCGGTAGAATGAGCACGGCGAGAGCTTCGGCTCGAGTTTGTTTATTCACTCTAGTATTCTCTGTCCGCGGCGACAGCGCGACTGAACGAGAGAATTGGAAGCGTGAGGAAAAACTCTGTCCGCAGCGCTTCTAGCACGGCGAGAGCTTCGGCTCGAGTTTGTTTATTCACTCTATTACGTAAAAGTGCATTTATTCAAAAATCAAAAAAATTCAAAATGGACAAAAAAACTCAAAATACGACAGTGTATACTATTACGTAAAAGTGAATTCATTCAAAAATCAAAAAAATTCAAAATGGACAAAAAAACTCAAAATACGACAGTGTATACTATTACGTAAAAGTACATTTGTTCAAAAATAAAAAAAAATAAAAATGGACAAAAAAACTCAAACTACGACAGTGTATACTATTACGTAAAAGTGAATTTATTCAAAAATCAAAAAAATTCAAAATGGACAAACTCAAAAAACGACAGTGTATACTATTACGTAAAAGTGAATTTATTCAAAAATCAAAAAAAATCTAAATGGACAAAAAAACTCAAAATACGATAGTGTATACTATTACGTAAAAGTGAATTTATTCAAAAATCAAAAAAATTCTAAATGGACAAAAAAACTCAAAATATGACTGTATACTATTACGAAAAAAAGTGAATTTATTCAAAAATCAAAAAAATTCAAAATGGACAAAAAACTCAAAATACGACAGTGTATACTATTACATAAAAGTGAATTTATTCAAAATAAAAAAAAAATCAAAATGGACAAAACTCAAAATACGACAGTGTATACTATTACATTTATTGAATTATCACAAAAAGTAAAAATGGACAAAAAACTCAAAATACGACAGTGTATACTATTACGTAAAAGTGAATTCGTTCAAAAATCTAAAAAATTAGAAAAATGGACAAACTCAAAAAACGACAGTGTATACTATTACGTAAAAGTGAATTTATTCAAAAATCAAAAAAATTCAAAATGGACAAAAAAACTCAAAATACGACAGTGTATACTATTACGTAAAAGTGAATTTATTCAAAATCAAAAAAAATCAAAATGGACAAAAAACTCAAAATACGACAGTGTATACTATTACATTTATTGAATTATCACAAAAAGTAAAAATGGACAAAAAACTCAAAATACGACAGTGTATACTATTACGTAAAAGTGAATTCATTCAAAAATCAAAAAAATTCAAAATGGACAAAAAAAAACTCAAAATACGACAGTGTATACTATTACGTAAAAGTGAATTTATTCAAAAATCAAAAAAATTCAAAATGGACAAAAAACTCAAAATACGACAGTGTATACTATTACGTAAAAGTGAATTTATTCAAAAATCCAAAAAATTCAAAATGGACAAAAAAACTCAAAATACGACAGTGTATACTATTACGTAAAAGTGAATTTATTCAAAAATCAAAAAAATTCAAAATGGACAAAAACTCAAAATACGACAGTGTATACTACTACGTAAAAGTGCATTTATTGAATTATCACAAAAAGTAAAAATGGACAAAAAACTCAAAATACGACAGTGTATACTATGACGTAAAAGTGAATTTATTCAAAAATTTTAAAAATTCAAAATGGACAAAAAACTCAAAATACGACAATGTATACTATTACGTAAAAGTGAATTTATTGAATTATCACAATAAGTAAAAATGGACAAAAAACTCAAAATACGACAGTGTATACTATGACGTAAAAGTGAATTCATTGAATTATCACAAAAAGTAAAAATGGACAAAAAACTCAAAATACGACAGTGTATACTATTACGTAAAAGTGCATTTATTGAATTATACCAAAGTAAAAATGGACAAAAAAACTCAAAATATGACTGTATACTATTACGAAAAAAAGTGAATTTATTCAAAAATCAAAAAAATTATCACAAAAAGTAAAAATGGACAAAAAACTCAAAATACGACAGTGTATACTATTACGTAAAAGTGAATTTATTCAAAAATCTAAAAAATTCTAAATGGACAAAAAAACTCAAAATATGACTGTATACTATTACGAAAAAAAGTGAATTTATTCAAAAATAAAAAAAATTCAAAATGGACAAAAAACTCAAAATACGACAGTGTATACTATTACATAAAAGTGAATTTATTCAAAATCAAAAAAAATCAAAATGGACAAAACTCAAAATACGACAGTGTATACTATTACATTTATTGAATTATCACAAAAAGTAAATATGGACAAAAAAACTCAAAATACGACAGTGTATACTATTACGTAAAAGTACATTTATTCAAAAATAAAAAAAAATAAAAATGGACAAAAAAACTCAAACTACGACAGTGTATATACTATTACGTAAAAGTGAATTTATTCAAAAATCAAAAAAATTCAAAATGGACAAAAAAACTCAAAATACGACAGTGTATACTATTACGTAAAAGTGAATTTATTCAAAAATCAAAAAAATTCTAAATGCACAAAAAAACTCAAAATATGACTGTATACTATTACGTAAAAGTGAATTTATTCAAAATCAAAAAAAATCAAAATGGACAAAAAACTCAAAATACGACAGTGTATACTATTACATTTATTGAATTATCACAAAAAGTAAAAATGGACAAAAAACTCAAAATACGACAGTGTATACTATTACGTAATAGTGAATTCATTCAAAAATCCCAAAAATTCAAAATGGACAAAAAAACTCAAATATACTATTACGTAAAAGTGAATTTATTCAAAATAAAAAAAAATCAAAATGGACAAAAAACTCAAAATAAGACAGTGTATACTATTACATTTATTGAATTATCACAAAAAGTAAAAATGGACAAAAACTCAAAATACGACAGTGTATACTATTACGTAAAAGTGAATTCATTCAAAAATCAAAAAAATTCAAAATGGACAAAAAAACTCAAAATACGACAGTGTGAACTATTACGTAAAAGTGAATTTATTCAAAAATCAAAAAAATTCAAAATGGACAAAAAACTCAAAATACGACAGTGTACACTATTACGTAAAAGTGAATTCATTCAAAAATCAAAAAAATTCAAAATGGACAAAAAACCTCAAAATACGACAGTGTATACTATTACATAAAAGTGAATTTATTCAAAAATCAAAAAAATTCTAAATGGACAAAAAAAACTCAAAATATGACTGTATACTATTACGAAAAAAAGTGCATTTATTCAAAAATCAAAAAAATTCAAAATGGACAAAAAACTCAAAATACGACAGTGTATACTATTACGGAAAAGTGAATTTATTCAAAATCAAAAAAAATCAAAATGGACAAAAAACTCAAAATACGACAGTGTATACTATTACATTTATTGAATTATCACAAAAAGTAAAAATGGACAAAAAACTCAAAATACGACAGTGTATACTATTACGTAAAAGTGAATTTATTCAAAATCAAAAAAATTCAAAATGGACAAAAAACTCAAAATACGACAGTGTATACTTTTACGTAAAAGTGAATTTTTTAAAAATAAAAAATAAAAAAAATGGACAAAAAACTCAAACTACGACAGTGTATATACTATTACGTAAAAGTGAATTTATTCAAAAATCAAAAAAATTCAAAATGGACAAAAAAACTCAAAATACGACAGTGTATACTATTACGTAAAAGTGAATTTATTCAAAATCAAAAAAAATCAAAATGGACAAAAAACTCAAAATACGACAGTGTATACTATTACATTTATTGAATTATCACAAAAAGTAAAAATGGACAAAAAACTCAAAATACGACAGTGTATACTATTACGTAAAAGTGAATTTATTCAAAAATCAAAAAAATTCAAAATGGACAAAAAACTCAAAATACGACAGTGTATACTATTACGTAAAAGTGAATTTATTCAAAATCAAAAAAATTCAAAATGGACAAAAAACTCAAAATACGACAGTGTATACTTTTACGTAAAAGTGCATTTATTCAAAAATCAAAAAAAAATCAAAATGGACAAAAAAACTCAAAATATGACTGTATACTATTACGTAAAAGTGAATTTATTCAAAATCAAAAAAAAAATCAAAATGGACAAAAAACTCAAAATACGACAGTGTATACTATTACGTAAAAGTGAATTTATTCAAAAATCAAAAAAATTCTAAATGGACAAAAAAACTCAAAATACAATAGTGTATACTATTACGTAAAAGTGAATTTATTCAAAAATCAAAAAAATTCTAAATGGACAAAAAAACTCAAAATATGACTGTGTATACTATTACGTAAAAGTGAATTTATTCAAAAATCAAAAAAATTCTAAATGGACAAAAAAACTCAAAATATGACTGTGTACTATTACGAAAAAAAGTGAATTTATTCAAAAATCAAAAATATTCAAAATGGACAAAAAACACAAAATACGACAGTGTATACTATTACGTAAAAGTGAATTTATTCAAAATCAAAAAAATTCAAAATGGACAAAACTTAAAATACGACAGTGTATACTATTACATTTATTGAATTATCACAAAAAGTAAAAATGGACAAAAAACTCAAAATACGACAGTGTATACTATTACGTAAAAGTGAATTCATTCAAAAATCTAAAAAATTCAAAATGGACAAACTCAAAAAACGACAGTGTATACTATTACGTAAAAGTGAATTCATTCAAAAATCTAAAAAAATCTAAATGGACAAAAAACTCAAAATACGACAGTGTAAACTATTACATTTATTGAATTATCACAAAAAGTAAAAATGGACAAAAAACTCAAAAAACGACAGTGTATACTATTACGTAAAAGTGAATTTATTCAAAAATCAAAAAAATTCAAAATGGACAAAAAAACTCAAAATACGACAGTGTATACTATTACGTAAAAGTGAATTTATTCAAAATCAAAAAAAATCAAAATGGACAAAAAACTCAAAATACGACAGTGTATACTATTACATTTATTGAATTATCACAAAAAGTAAAAATGGACAAAAAACTCAAAATACGACAGTGTATACTATTACGTAAAAGTGAATTCATTCAAAAATCAAAAAAATTCGTAAAATGGACAAAAAAACTCAAAATACGACAGTGTATACTATTACGTAAAAGTGAATTTATTCAAAAATCAAAAAAATTCAAAATGGACAAAAAACTCAAAATACGAC
Source organism: Pseudorasbora parva (assembly GCF_024679245.1). Lineage (NCBI taxonomy): Eukaryota > Metazoa > Chordata > Actinopteri > Cypriniformes > Gobionidae > Pseudorasbora > Pseudorasbora parva. The sequence goes on along the minus strand of NC_090177.1, from coordinate 9,342,871 downwards.
AGTGTATACTATTACGTAAAAGTGAATTTATTCAAAAATCCAAAAAATTCAAAATGGACAAAAAAACTCAAAATACGACAGTGTATACTATTACGTAAAAGTGAATTTATTCAAAAATCAAAAAAATTCAAAATGGACAAAAACTCAAAATACGACAGTGTATACTACTACGTAAAAGTGCATTTATTGAATTATCACAAAAAGTAAAAATGGACAAAAAACTCAAAATACGACAGTGTATACTATGACGTAAAAGTGAATTTATTCAAAAATTTTAAAAATTCAAAATGGACAAAAAACTCAAAATATGACAATGTATACTATTACGTAAAAGTGAATTTATTGAATTATCACAATAAGTAAAAATGGACAAAAAACTCAAAATACGACAGTGTATACTATGACGTAAAAGTGAATTCATTGAATTATCACAAAAAGTAAAAATGGACAAAAAACTCAAAATACGACAGTGTATACTATTACGTAAAAGTGCATTTATTGAATTATACCAAAGTAAAAATGGACAAAAAAACTCAAAATATGACTGTATACTATTACGAAAAAAAGTGAATTTATTCAAAAATAAAAAAAATTATCACAAAAAGTAAAAATGGACAAAAAACTCAAAATACGACAGTGTATACTATTACGTAAAAGTGAATTTATTCAAAAATCTAAAAAATTCTAAATGGACAAAAAAACTCAAAATATGACTGTATACTATTACGAAAAAAAGTGAATTTATTCAAAAATAAAAAAAAATCAAAATGGACAAAAAACTCAAAATACGACAGTGTATACTATTACATAAAAGTGAATTTATTCAAAATAAAAAAAAATCAAAATGGACAAAACTCAAAATACGACAGTGTATACTATTACATTTATTGAATTATCACAAAAAGTAAATATGGACAAAAAAACTCAAAATACGACAGTGTATACTATTACGTAAAAGTACATTTATTCAAAAATAAAAAAAAATAAAAATGGACAAAAAAACTCAAACTACGACAGTGTATATACTATTACGTAAAAGTGAATTTATTCAAAAATCAAAAAAATTCAAAATGGACAAAAAAACTCAAAATACGACAGTGTATACTATTACGTAAAAGTGAATTTATTCAAAAATCAAACAAATTCTAAATGCACAAAAAAACTCAAAATATGACTGTATACTATTACGTAAAAGTGAATTTATTCAAAATCAAAAAAAATCAAAATGGACAAAAAACTCAAAATACGACAGTGTATACTATTACATTTATTGAATTATCACAAAAATTAAAAATGGACAAAAAACTCAAAATACGACAGTGTATACTATTACGTAAAAGTGAATTCATTCAAAAATCCCAAAAATTCAAAATGGACAAAAAAACTCAAATATACTATTACGTAAAAGTGAATTTATTCAAAATCAAAAAAAATCAAAATGGACAAAAAACTCAAAATAAGACAGTGTATACTATTACATTTATTGAATTATCACAAAAAGTAAAAATGGACAAAAACTCAAAATACGACAGTGTATACTATTACGTAAAAGTGAATTCATTCAAAAATCAAAAAAATTCAAAATGGATAAAAAAACTCAAAATACGACAGTGTGAACTATTACGTAAAAGTGAATTCATTCAAAAATCAAAAAAATTCAAAATGGACAAAAAACTCAAAATACGACAGTGTACACTATTACGTAAAAGTGAATTCATTCAAAAATCAAAAAAATTCAAAATGGACAAAAAAACTTAAAATACGACAGTGTATACTATTACATAAAAGTGAATTTATTCAAAAATCAAAAAAATTCTAAATGGACAAAAAAACTCAAAATATGACTGTATACTATTACGAAAAAAAGTGAATTTATTCAAAAATCAAAAAAATTCAAAATGGACAAAAAACTCAAAATACGACAGTGTATACTATTACGTAAAAGTGAATTTATTCAAAATCAAAAAAAATCAAAATGGACAAAAAACTCAAAATACGACAGTGTATACTATTACATTTATTGAATTATCACAAAAAGTAAAAATGGACAAAAAACTCAAAATACGACAGTGTATACTATTACGTAAAAGTGAATTTATTCAAAATCAAAAAAATTCAAAATGGACAAAAAACTCAAAATACGACAGTGTATACTTTTACGTAAAAGTGCATTTATTCAAAAATAAAAAAAAAATAAAAATGGACAAAAAACTCAAACTACGACAGTGTATATACTATTACGTAAAAGTGAATTTATTCAAAAATCAAAAAAATTCAAAATGGACAAAAAAACTCAAAATACGACAGTGAATTTATTCAAAATCAAAAAAAATCAAAATGGACAAAAAACCCAAAATACGACAGTGTATACTATTACATTTATTGAATTATCACAAAAAGTAAAAAATGGACAAAAAACTCAAAATACGACAGTGTATACTATTACGTAAAAGTGAATTTATTCAAAAATCAAAAAAATTCAAAATGGACAAAAAACTCAAAATACGACAGTGTATACTTTTACGTAAAAGTGCATTTATTCAAAAATCAAAAAAAATCAAAATGGACAAAAAAACTCAAAATATGACTGTATACTATTACGTAAAAGTGAATTTATTCAAAATCAAAAAAAAAATCAAAATGGACAAAAAACTCAAAATACGACAGTGTATACTATTACGTAAAAGTGAATTTATTCAAAAATCAAAAAAATTCTAAATGGACAAAAAAACTCAAAATACGATAGTGTATACTATTACGTAAAAGTGAATTTATTCAAAAATCAAAAAAATTCTAAATGGACAAAAAAACTCAAAATATGACTGTGTACTATTACGAAAAAAAGTGAATTTATTCAAAAATCAAAAATATTCAAAATGGACAAAAAACACAAAATACGACAGTGTATACTATTACGTAAAAGTGAATTTATTCAAAATCAAAAAAATTCAAAATGGACAAAACTTAAAATACGACAGTGTATACTATTACATTTATTGAATTATCACAAAAAGTAAAAATGGACAAAAAACTCAAAATACGACAGTGTATACTATTACGTAAAAGTGAATTCATTCAAAAATCTAAAAAATTAAAAATGGACAAAAAAACTCAAAATACGGCAGTGTATACTATTACGTAAAAGTGAATTTATTCAAAAATCAAAAAAATTCAAAATGGACAAAAAAACTCAAAATATGACAGTGTATACTTTTACGTAAAAGTGCATTTATTCAAAAATAAAAAAAAATCAACATGGACAAAAAAAACTCAAAATATGACTCTATACTATTACGTAAAAGTGAATTTATTCAAAATCAAAAAAAATCAAAATGGACAAAAAAATCAAAATACGACAGTGTATACTATTACGTAAAAGTGCATATATTCAAAAATCAAAAAAAAATCAAAATGGACAAAAAAAACTCAAACTACGACAGTGTATACTATTACGTAAAAGTGAATTTATTCAAAAATCAAAAAAATTCTAAATGGACAAAAAAACTCAAAATACGATAGTGTATACTATTACGTAAAAGTGAATTTATTCAAAAATCTAAAAAATTCTAAATGGACAAAAAAACTCAAAATATGACTATACTATTACGAAAAAAAGTGCATTTATTCAAAATCAAAAAAAAATCAAAATGGACAAAACTCAAAATACGACAGTGTATACTATTACATTTATTGAATTATCACAAAAAGTAAAAATGGACAAAAAACTCAAAATACGACAGTGTATACTATTACGTAAAAGTGAATTCATTCAAAAATCAAAAAAATTCAAAATGGACAAACTCAAAAAACGACAGTGTATACTATTACGTAAAAGTGAATTTATTCAAAAATCAAAAAAATTCAAAATGGACAAAAAAACTCAAAATACGACAGTGTATACTATTGCGTAAAAGTAAATTTATTCAAAATAAAAAAAAATCAAAATGGACAAAAAACTCAAAATACGACAGTGTATACTATTACATTTATTGAATTATCACAAAAAGTAAAAATGGACAAAAAACTCAAAATACGACAGTGTATACTATTACGTAAAAGTGAATTTATTCAAAAATCAAAAAAATTCAAAATGGACAAAAAACTCAAAATACGACAGTGTATACTATTACGTAAAAGTGAATTTATTCAAAATCAAAAAAATTCAAAATGGACAAAAAACTCAAAATACGACAGTGTATACTTTTACGTAAAAGTGCATTTATTCAAAAATCAAAAAAAAATCAAAATGGACAAAAAAACTCAAAATATGACTGTATACTATTACGTAAAAGTGAATTTATTCAAAATCAAAAAAAAAATCAAAATGGACAAAAAACTCAAAATACGACAGTGTATACTATTACGTAAAAGTGAATTTATTCAAAAATCAAAAAAATTAAAAATGGACAAAAAAACTCAAAATACGGCAGTGTATACTATTACGTAAAAGTGAATTTATTCAAAAATCAAAAAAATTCAAAATGGACAAAAAAACTCAAAATATGACAGTGTATACTTTTACGTAAAAGTGCATTTATTCAAAAATAAAAAAAAATCAACATGGACAAAAAAAACTCAAAATATGACTCTATACTATTACGTAAAAGTGAATTTATTCAAAATCAAAAAAAATCAAAATGGACAAAAAAATCAAAATACGACAGTGTATACTATTACGTAAAAGTGCATATATTCAAAAATCAAAAAAAAATCAAAATGGACAAAAAAAACTCAAACTACGACAGTGTATACTATTACGTAAAAGTGAATTTATTCAAAAATCAAAAAAATTCTAAATGGACAAAAAAACTCAAAATACGATAGTGTATACTATTACGTAAAAGTGAATTTATTCAAAAATCTAAAAAATTCTAAATGGACAAAAAAACTCAAAATATGACTATACTATTACGAAAAAAAGTGCATTTATTCAAAATCAAAAAAAAATCAAAATGGACAAAACTCAAAATACGACAGTGTATACTATTACATTTATTGAATTATCACAAAAAGTAAAAATGGACAAAAAACTCAAAATACGACAGTGTATACTATTACGTAAAAGTGAATTCATTCAAAAATCAAAAAAATTCAAAATGGACAAACTCAAAAAACGACAGTGTATACTATTACGTAAAAGTGAATTTATTCAAAAATCTAAAAAATTCAAAATGGACAAAAAAACTCAAAATACGACAGTGTATACTATTGCGTAAAAGTAAATTTATTCAAAATAAAAAAAAATCAAAATGGACAAAAAACTCAAAATACGACAGTGTATACTATTACATTTATTGAATTATCACAAAAAGTAAAAATGGACAAAAAACTCAAAATACGACAGTGTATACTATTACGTAAAAGTGAATTTATTCAAAAATCAAAAAAATTCAAAATGGACAAAAAACTCAAAATACGACAGTGTATACTATTACGTAAAAGTGAATTTATTCAAAATCAAAAAAATTCAAAATGGACAAAAAACTCAAAATACGACAGTGTATACTTTTACGTAAAAGTGCATTTATTCAAAAATCAAAAAAAAATCAAAATGGACAAAAAAACTCAAAATATGACTGTATACTATTACGTAAAAGTGAATTTATTCAAAATCAAAAAAAAAATCAAAATGGACAAAAAACTCAAAATACGACAGTGTATACTATTACGTAAAAGTGAATTTATTCAAAAATCAAAAAAATTCTAAATGGACAAAAAAACTCAAAATACAATAGTGTATACTATTACGTAAAAGTGAATTTATTCAAAAATCAAAAAAATTCTAAATGGACAAAAAAACTCAAAATATGACTGTGTATACTATTACGTAAAAGTGAATTTATTCAAAAATCAAAAAAATTCTAAATGGACAAAAAAACTCAAAATATGACTGTGTACTATTACGAAAAAAAGTGAATTTATTCAAAAATCAAAAATATTCAAAATGGACAAAAAACACAAAATACGACAGTGTATACTATTACGTAAAAGTGAATTTATTCAAAATCAAAAAAATTCAAAATGGACAAAACTTAAAATACGACAGTGTATACTATTACATTTATTGAATTATCACAAAAAGTAAAAATGGACAAAAAACTCAAAATACGACAGTGTATACTATTACGTAAAAGTGAATTCATTCAAAAATCTAAAAAATTCAAAATGGACAAACTCAAAAAACGACAGTGTATACTATTACGTAAAAGTGAATTCATTCAAAAATCTAAAAAAATCAAAATGGACAAAAAACTCAAAATACGACAGTGTAAACTATTACATTTATTGAATTATCACAAAAAGTAAAAATGGACAAAAAACTCAAAAAACGACAGTGTATACTATTACGTAAAAGTGAATTTATTCAAAAATCAAAAAAATTCAAAATGGACAAAAAAACTCAAAATACGACAGTGTATACTATTACGTAAAAGTGAATTTATTCAAAATCAAAAAAAATCAAAATGGACAAAAAACTCAAAATACGACAGTGTATACTATTACATTTATTGAATTATCACAAAAAGTAAAAATGGACAAAAAACTCAAAATACGACAGTGTATACTATTACGTAAAAGTGAATTCATTCAAAAATCAAAAAAATTCGTAAAATGGACAAAAAAACTCAAAATACGACAGTGTATACTATTACGTAAAAGTGAATTTATTCAAAAATCAAAAAAATTCAAAATGGACAAAAAACTCAAAATACGACAGTGTATACTATTACGTAAAAGTGAATTTATTCAAAAATCCAAAAAATTCAAAATGGACAAAAAAACTCAAAATACGACAGTGTATACTATTACGTAAAAGTGAATTTATTCAAAAATCAAAAAAATTTAAAATGGACAAAAACTCAAAATACGACAGTGTATACTACTACGTAAAAGTGCATTTATTGAATTATCACAAAAAGTAAAAATGGACAAAAAACTCAAAATACGACAGTGTATACTATGACGTAAAAGTGAATTTATTCAAAAATTTTAAAAATTCAAAATGGACAAAAAACTCAAAATATGACAATGTATACTATTACGTAAAAGTGAATTTATTGAATTATCACAATAAGTAAAAATGGACAAAAAACTCAAAATACGACAGTGTATACTATGACGTAAAAGTGAATTCATTGAATTATCACAAAAAGTAAAAATGGACAAAAAACTCAAAATACGACAGTGTATACTATTACGTAAAAGTGCATTTATTGAATTATACCAAAGTAAAAATGGACAAAAAAACTCAAAATATGACTGTATACTATTACGAAAAAAAGTGAATTTATTCAAAAATAAAAAAAATTATCACAAAAAGTAAAAATGGACAAAAAACTCAAAATACGACAGTGTATACTATTACGTAAAAGTGAATTTATTCAAAAATCTAAAAAATTCTAAATGGACAAAAAAACTCAAAATATGACTGTATACTATTACGAAAAAAAGTGAATTTATTCAAAAATAAAAAAAAATCAAAATGGACAAAAAACTCAAAATACGACAGTGTATACTATTACATAAAAGTGAATTTATTCAAAATAAAAAAAAATCAAAATGGACAAAACTCAAAATACGACAGTGTATACTATTACATTTATTGAATTATCACAAAAAGTAAATATGGACAAAAAACTCAAAATACGACAGTGTATACTATTACGTAAAAGTACATTTATTCAAAAATAAAAAAAATTAAAAATGGACAAAAAAACTCAAACTACGACAGTGTATATACTATTACGTAAAAGTGAATTTATTCAAAAATCAAAAAAATTCAAAATGGACAAAAAAACTCAAAATACGACAGTGTATACTATTGCGTAAAAGTAAATTTATTCAAAAATCAAACAAATTCTAAATGCACAAAAAAACTCAAAATACGACAGTGTATACTATTACATTTATTGAATTATCACAAAAAGTAAAAATGGACAAAAAACTCAAAATACGACAGTGTATACTATTACGTGAAAGTGAATTCATTCAAAAATCAAAAAAATTCAAAATGGACAAAAAAACTCAAAATACGACAGTGTATACTATTACGTAAAAGTGAATTTATTCAAAAATCAAAAAAATTCAAAATGGACAAAAAACTCAAAATACGACAGTGTATACTATTACGTAAAAGTGAATTCATTCAAAAATCAAAAAAATTCTAAATGGACAAAAAAACTCAAAATATGACTGTATACTATTACGAAAAAAAGTGAATTTATTCAAAAATAAAAAAAATTCAAAATGGACAAAAAACTCAAAATACGACAGTGTATACTATTACATAAAAGTGAATTTATTCAAAATCAAAAAAAAATCAAAATGGACAAAACTCAAAATACGACAGTGTATACTATTACATTTATTGAATTATCACAAAAAGTAAAAATGGACAAAAAACTCAAAATACGACAGTGTATACTATTACGTAAAAGTGAATTTATTCAAAAATCTAAAAAATTCTAAATGGACAAAAAAACTCAAAATATGACTGTATACTATTACGAAAAAAAGTGAATTTATTCAAAAATAAAAAAAATTCAAAATGGACAAAAAACTCAAAATACGACAGTGTATACTATTACATAAAAGTGAATTTATTCAAAATCAAAAAAAATCAAAATGGACAAAACTCAAAATACGACAGTGTATACTATTACATTTATTGAATTATCACAAAAAGTAAAAATGGACAAAAAACTCAAAATACGACAGTGTATACTATTACGTAAAAGTGAATTTATTCAAAATCAAAAAAATTCAAAATGGACAAAAAACTCAAAATACGACAGTGTATACTTTTACGTAAAAGTGCATTTATTCAAAAATAAAAAAAAATAAAAATGGACAAAAAAACTCAAACTACGACAGTGTATATACTATTACGTAAAAGTGAATGTATTTAAAAATCTAAAAAAATTCTAAATGCACAAAAAAACTCAAAATATGACTGTATACTATTACGTAAAAGTGAATTTATTCAAAATCAAAAAAAAATCAAAATGGACAAAAAACTCAAAATACGACAGTGTATACTATTACATTTATTGAATTATCACAAAAAGTAAAAATGGACAAAAAACTCAAAATACGACAGTGTATACTATTACGTAAAAGTGAATTCATTCAAAAATCAAAAAAATTCAAAATGGACAAAAAAACTCAAAATACGACAGTGTATACTATTACGTAAAAGTACATTTGTTCAAAAATCAAAAAAAATCAAAATGGACAAAAAAACTCAAACTACGACAGTGTATACTATTACGTAAAAGTGAATTTATTCAAAAATCAAAAAAATTCAAAATGGACAAACTCAAAAAACGACAGTGTATACTATTACGTAAAAGTGAATTTATTCAAAAATCAAAAAAATTCAAAATGGACAAAAAAACTCAAAATACGACAGTGTATACTATTACGTAAAAGTGAATTTATTCAAAAATCAAAAAAATTCTAAATGCACAAAAAAAACTCAAAATATGACTATACTATTACGTAAAAGTGAATTTATTCAAAAATCAAAAAAATTCTAAATGGACAAAAAAACTCAAAATATGACTGTATACTATTACGAAAAAAAGTGAATTTATTCAAAAATCTAAAAAATTCAAAATGGACAAAAAACTCAAAATACGACAGTGTATACTATTACGTAAAAGTGAATTTATTCAAAAATCAAAAAAATTCTAAATGGACAAAAAAACTCAAAATACGATAGTGTATACTATTACGTAAAAGTGAATTTATTCAAAAATCAAAAAAATTCTAAATGGACAAAAAAACTCAAAATATGACTGTGTACTATTACGAAAAAAAGTGAATTTATTCAAAAATCAAAAATATTCAAAATGGACAAAAAACACAAAATACGACAGTGTATACTATTACGTAAAAGTGAATTTATTCAAAATCAAAAAAATTCAAAATGGACAAAACTTAAAATACGACAGTGTATACTATTACATTTATTGAATTATCACAAAAAGTAAAAATGGACAAAAAACTCAAAATACGACAGTGTATACTATTATGTAAAAGTGAATTTATTCAAAAATCAAAAAAATTAAAAATGGACAGAAAAACTCAAAATACGGCAGTGTATACTATTACGTAAAAGTGAATTTATTCAAAAATCAAAAAAATTCAAAATGGACAAAAAAACTCAAAATATGACAGTGTATACTTTTACGTAAAAGTGCATTTATTCAAAAATAAAAAAAAATCAACATGGACAAAAAAAACTCAAAATATGACTCTATACTATTACGTAAAAGTGAATTTATTCAAAATCAAAAAAAATCAAAATGGACAAAAAAATCAAAATACGACAGTGTATACTATTACGTAAAAGTGCATATATTCAAAAATCAAAAAAAAATCAAAATGGACAAAAAAAACTCAAACTACGACAGTGTATACTATTACGTAAAAGTGAATTTATTCAAAAATCAAAAAAATTCTAAATGGACAAAAAAACTCAAAATACGATAGTGTATACTATTACGTAAAAGTGAATTTATTCAAAAATCTAAAAAATTCTAAATGGACAAAAAAACTCAAAATATGACTATACTATTACGAAAAAAAGTGCATTTATTCAAAATCAAAAAAAAATCAAAATGGACAAAACTCAAAATACGACAGTGTATACTATTACATTTATTGAATTATCACAAAAAGTAAAAATGGACAAAAAACTCAAAATACGACAGTGTATACTATTACGTAAAAGTGAATTCATTCAAAAATCAAAAAAATTCAAAATGGACAAACTCAAAAAACGACAGTGTATACTATTACGTAAAAGTGAATTTATTCAAAAATCAAAAAAATTCAAAATGGACAAAAAAACTCAAAATACGACAGTGTATACTATTGCGTAAAAGTAAATTTATTCAAAATAAAAAAAAATCAAAATGGACAAAAAACTCAAAATACGACAGTGTATACTATTACATTTATTGAATTATCACAAAAAGTAAAAATGGACAAAAAACTCAAAATACGACAGTGTATACTATTACGTAAAAGTGAATTTATTCAAAAATCAAAAAAATTCAAAATGGACAAAAAACTCAAAATACGACAGTGTATACTATTACGTAAAAGTGAATTTATTCAAAATCAAAAAAATTCAAAATGGACAAAAAACTCAAAATACGACAGTGTATACTTTTACGTAAAAGTGCATTTATTCAAAAATCAAAAAAAAATCAAAATGGACAAAAAAACTCAAAATATGACTGTATACTATTACGTAAAAGTGAATTTATTCAAAATCAAAAAAAAAATCAAAATGGACAAAAAACTCAAAATACGACAGTGTATACTATTACGTAAAAGTGAATTTATTCAAAAATCAAAAAAATTCTAAATGGACAAAAAAACTCAAAATACAATAGTGTATACTATTACGTAAAAGTGAATTTATTCAAAAATCAAAAAAATTCTAAATGGACAAAAAAACTCAAAATATGACTGTGTATACTATTACGTAAAAGTGAATTTATTCAAAAATCAAAAAAATTCTAAATGGACAAAAAAACTCAAAATATGACTGTGTACTATTACGAAAAAAAGTGAATTTATTCAAAAATCAAAAATATTCAAAATGGACAAAAAACACAAAATACGACAGTGTATACTATTACGTAAAAGTGAATTTATTCAAAATCAAAAAAATTCAAAATGGACAAAACTTAAAATACGACAGTGTATACTATTACATTTATTGAATTATCACAAAAAGTAAAAATGGACAAAAAACTCAAAATACGACAGTGTATACTATTACGTAAAAGTGAATTCATTCAAAAATCTAAAAAATTCAAAATGGACAAACTCAAAAAACGACAGTGTATACTATTACGTAAAAGTGAATTCATTCAAAAATCTAAAAAAATCAAAATGGACAAAAAACTCAAAATACGACAGTGTAAACTATTACATTTATTGAATTATCACAAAAAGTAAAAATGGACAAAAAACTCAAAAAACGACAGTGTATACTATTACGTAAAAGTGAATTTATTCAAAAATCAAAAAAATTCAAAATGGACAAAAAAACTCAAAATACGACAGTGTATACTATTACGTAAAAGTGAATTTATTCAAAATCAAAAAAAATCAAAATGGACAAAAAACTCAAAATACGACAGTGTATACTATTACATTTATTGAATTATCACAAAAAGTAAAAATGGACAAAAAACTCAAAATACGACAGTGTATACTATTACGTAAAAGTGAATTCATTCAAAAATCAAAAAAATTCGTAAAATGGACAAAAAAACTCAAAATACGACAGTGTATACTATTACGTAAAAGTGAATTTATTCAAAAATCAAAAAAATTCAAAATGGACAAAAAACTCAAAATACGACAGTGTATACTATTACGTAAAAGTGAATTTATTCAAAAATCCAAAAAATTCAAAATGGACAAAAAAACTCAAAATACGACAGTGTATACTATTACGTAAAAGTGAATTTATTCAAAAATCAAAAAAATTTAAAATGGACAAAAACTCAAAATACGACAGTGTATACTACTACGTAAAAGTGCATTTATTGAATTATCACAAAAAGTAAAAATGGACAAAAAACTCAAAATACGACAGTGTATACTATGACGTAAAAGTGAATTTATTCAAAAATTTTAAAAATTCAAAATGGACAAAAAACTCAAAATATGACAATGTATACTATTACGTAAAAGTGAATTTATTGAATTATCACAATAAGTAAAAATGGACAAAAAACTCAAAATACGACAGTGTATACTATGACGTAAAAGTGAATTCATTGAATTATCACAAAAAGTAAAAATGGACAAAAAACTCAAAATACGACAGTGTATACTATTACGTAAAAGTGCATTTATTGAATTATACCAAAGTAAAAATGGACAAAAAAACTCAAAATATGACTGTATACTATTACGAAAAAAAGTGAATTTATTCAAAAATAAAAAAAATTATCACAAAAAGTAAAAATGGACAAAAAACTCAAAATACGACAGTGTATACTATTACGTAAAAGTGAATTTATTCAAAAATCTAAAAAATTCTAAATGGACAAAAAAACTCAAAATATGACTGTATACTATTACGAAAAAAAGTGAATTTATTCAAAAATAAAAAAAAATCAAAATGGACAAAAAACTCAAAATACGACAGTGTATACTATTACATAAAAGTGAATTTATTCAAAATAAAAAAAAATCAAAATGGACAAAACTCAAAATACGACAGTGTATACTATTACATTTATTGAATTATCACAAAAAGTAAATATGGACAAAAAACTCAAAATACGACAGTGTATACTATTACGTAAAAGTACATTTATTCAAAAATAAAAAAAATTAAAAATGGACAAAAAAACTCAAACTACGACAGTGTATATACTATTACGTAAAAGTGAATTTATTCAAAAATCAAAAAAATTCAAAATGGACAAAAAAACTCAAAATACGACAGTGTATACTATTGCGTAAAAGTAAATTTATTCAAAAATCAAACAAATTCTAAATGCACAAAAAAACTCAAAATACGACAGTGTATACTATTACATTTATTGAATTATCACAAAAAGTAAAAATGGACAAAAAACTCAAAATACGACAGTGTATACTATTACGTGAAAGTGAATTCATTCAAAAATCAAAAAAATTCAAAATGGACAAAAAAACTCAAAATACGACAGTGTATACTATTACGTAAAAGTGAATTTATTCAAAAATCAAAAAAATTCAAAATGGACAAAAAACTCAAAATACGACAGTGTATACTATTACGTAAAAGTGAATTCATTCAAAAATCAAAAAAATTCTAAATGGACAAAAAAACTCAAAATATGACTGTATACTATTACGAAAAAAAGTGAATTTATTCAAAAATAAAAAAAATTCAAAATGGACAAAAAACTCAAAATACGACAGTGTATACTATTACATAAAAGTGAATTTATTCAAAATCAAAAAAAAATCAAAATGGACAAAACTCAAAATACGACAGTGTATACTATTACATTTATTGAATTATCACAAAAAGTAAAAATGGACAAAAAACTCAAAATACGACAGTGTATACTATTACGTAAAAGTGAATTTATTCAAAAATCTAAAAAATTCTAAATGGACAAAAAAACTCAAAATATGACTGTATACTATTACGAAAAAAAGTGAATTTATTCAAAAATAAAAAAAATTCAAAATGGACAAAAAACTCAAAATACGACAGTGTATACTATTACATAAAAGTGAATTTATTCAAAATCAAAAAAAATCAAAATGGACAAAACTCAAAATACGACAGTGTATACTATTACATTTATTGAATTATCACAAAAAGTAAAAATGGACAAAAAACTCAAAATACGACAGTGTATACTATTACGTAAAAGTGAATTTATTCAAAATCAAAAAAATTCAAAATGGACAAAAAACTCAAAATACGACAGTGTATACTTTTACGTAAAAGTGCATTTATTCAAAAATAAAAAAAAATAAAAATGGACAAAAAAACTCAAACTACGACAGTGTATATACTATTACGTAAAAGTGAATGTATTTAAAAATCTAAAAAAATTCTAAATGCACAAAAAAACTCAAAATATGACTGTATACTATTACGTAAAAGTGAATTTATTCAAAATCAAAAAAAAATCAAAATGGACAAAAAACTCAAAATACGACAGTGTATACTATTACATTTATTGAATTATCACAAAAAGTAAAAATGGACAAAAAACTCAAAATACGACAGTGTATACTATTACGTAAAAGTGAATTCATTCAAAAATCAAAAAAATTCAAAATGGACAAAAAAACTCAAAATACGACAGTGTATACTATTACGTAAAAGTACATTTGTTCAAAAATCAAAAAAAATCAAAATGGACAAAAAAACTCAAACTACGACAGTGTATACTATTACGTAAAAGTGAATTTATTCAAAAATCAAAAAAATTCAAAATGGACAAACTCAAAAAACGACAGTGTATACTATTACGTAAAAGTGAATTTATTCAAAAATCAAAAAAATTCAAAATGGACAAAAAAACTCAAAATACGACAGTGTATACTATTACGTAAAAGTGAATTTATTCAAAAATCAAAAAAATTCTAAATGCACAAAAAAAACTCAAAATATGACTATACTATTACGTAAAAGTGAATTTATTCAAAAATCAAAAAAATTCTAAATGGACAAAAAAACTCAAAATATGACTGTATACTATTACGAAAAAAAGTGAATTTATTCAAAAATCTAAAAAATTCAAAATGGACAAAAAACTCAAAATACGACAGTGTATACTATTACGTAAAAGTGAATTTATTCAAAATCAAAAAAAATCAAAATGGACAAAAAACTCAAAATACGACAGTGTATACTATTACATTTATTGAATTATCACAAAAAGTAAAAATGGACAAAAAACTCAAAATACGACAGTGTATACTATTACGTAAAAGTGAATTTATTCAACATCAAAAAAATTCAAAATGGACAAAAAACTCAAAATACGACAGTGTATACTTTTACGTAAAAGTGCATTTATTCAAAAATAAAAAAAAATAAAAATGGACAAAAAACTCAAACTACGACAGTGTATATACTATTACGTAAAAGTGAATTTATTCAAAAATAAAAAAAATTCAAAATGGACAAAAAAACTCAAAATACGACAGTGTATACTATTACGTAAAAGTGAATTTATTCAAAAATCAAAAAAATTCTAAATGCACAAAAAAAACTCAAAATATGACTGTATACTATTACGTAAAAGTGAATTTATTCAAAATCAAAAAAAATCAAAATGGACAAAAAACTCAAAATACGACAGTGTATACTATTACATTTATTGAATTATCACAAAAAGTAAAAATGGACAAAAAACTCAAAATACGACAGTGTATACTATTACGTAAAAGTGAATTTATTCAAAAATCAAAAAAATTCAAAATGGACAAAAAACTCAAAATACGACAGTGTATACTATTACGTAAAAGTGAATTTATTCAAAATCAAAAAAATTCAAAATGGACAAAAAACTCAAAATACGACAGTGTATACTTTTACGTAAAAGTGCATTTATTCAAAAATCAAAAAAAATCAAAATGGACAAAAAAACTCAAGATATGACTGTATACTATTACGTAAAAGTGAATTTATTCAAAATCAAAAAAAAAATCAAAATGGACAAAAAACTCAAAATACGACAGTGTATACTATTACGTAAAAGTGAATTTATTCAAAAATCAAAAAAAATCAAAATGGACAAAAAAAATCAAGATATGACTGTATACTATTACGTAAAAGTGAATTTATTCAAAAATCAAAAAAATTCTAAATGGACAAAAAAACTCAAAATATGACTGTGTACTATTACGAAAAAAAGTGAATTTATTCAAAAATCAAAAAAATTCAAAATGGACAAAAAACACAAAATACGACAGTGTATACTATTACGTAAAAGTGAATTTATTCAAAATCAAAAAAATTCAAAATGGACAAAACTTAAAATACGACAGTGTATACTATTACATTTATTGAATTATCACAAAAAGTAAAAATGGACAAAAAACTCAAAATACGACAGTGTATACTATTACGTAAAAGTGAATTCATTCAAAAATCTAAAAAATTCAAAATGGACAAACTCAAAAAACGACAGTGTATACTATTACGTAAAAGTGAATTCATTCAAAAATCTAAAAAAATCAAAATGGACAAAAAACTCAAAATACGACAGTGTAAACTATTACATTTATTGAATTATCACAAAAAGTAAAAATGGACAAAAAACTCAAAATACGACAGTGTATACTATTACGTAAAAGTGAATTTATTCAAAAATCAAAAAAATTAAAAATGGACAAAAAAACTCAAAATACGACAGTGTATACTATTACGTAAAAGTGAATTTATTCAAAAATCAAAAAAATTAAAAATGGACAAAAAAACTCAAAATACGACAAGGTATACTATTACGTAAAAGTGCATTTATTCAAAAATAAAAAAAAATAAAAATGGACAAAAAAAACTCAAAATACGACAGTGTATACTATTACGTAAAAGTGCATTTATTCAAAATAAAAAAAAATCAAAATGGACAAAAAAATCAAAATACGACAGTGTATACTATAACGTAAAAGTGCATTTATTCAAAAATCAAAAAAAATCAAAATGGACAAAAAAAACTCAAACTACGACAGTGTATACTATTACGTAAAAGTGAATTTATTCAAAAATCTAAAAAATTCTAAATGGACAAAAAAACTCAAAATACGATAGTGTATACTATTACGTAAAAGTGAATTTATTCAAAAATCAAAAAAATTCTAAATGGACAAAAATACTCAAAATATGACTGTATACTATTACGAAAAAAAGTGAATTTATTCAAAATCAAAAAAATTCAAAATGGACAAAAAACTCAAAATACGACAGTGTATACTATTACATTTATTGAATTATCACAAAAAGTAAAAATGGACAAAAAACTCAAAATACGACAGTGTATACTATTACGTAAAAGTGAATTTATTCAAAAATCAAAAAAATTCAAAATGGACAAAAAACTCAAAATACGACAGTGTATACTTTTACGTAAAAGTGCATTTATTCAAAAATAAAAAAAAATAAAAATGGACAAAAAAACTCAAACTACGACAGTGTATACTATTACGTAAAAGTGAATTTATTCAAAAATCAAAAAAATTCAAAATGGACAAAAAAACTCAAAATACGTCAGTGTATACTATTACGTAAAAGTGCATTTATTGAATTATCACAAAAAGTAAAAATGGACAAAAAACTCAAAATACGACAGTATATACTATTACGTAAAAGTGCATTTATTCAAAAATAAAAAAAAATAAAAATGGACAAAAAAACTCAAAATATGACAGTGTATACTTTTACGTAAAAGTGAATTTATTCAAAATCAAAAAAATTCAAAATGGACAAAAAACTCAAAATACGACAGTGTATACTTTTACGTAAAAGTGCATTTATTCAAAAATCAAAAAAAATCAAAATGGACAAAAAAACTCAAGATATGACTGTATACTATTACGTAAAAGTGAATTTATTCAAAATCAAAAAAAAAATCAAAATGGACAAAAAACTCAAAATACGACAGTGTATACTATTACGTAAAAGTGCATTTATTCAAAAATCAAAAAAAATCAAAATGGACAAAAAAACTCAAGATATGACTGTATACTATTACGTAAAAGTGAATTTATTCAAAAATCAAAAAAATTCTAAATGGACAAAAAAACTCAAAATACGATAGTGTATACTATTACGTAAAAGTGAATTTATTCAAAAATCAAAAAAATTCTAAATGGACAAAAAAACTCAAAATATGACTGTGTACTATTACGAAAAAAAGTGAATTTATTCAAAAATCAAAAAAATTCAAAATGGACAAAAAACACAAAATACGACAGTGTATACTATTACGTAAAAGTGAATTTATTCAAAATCAAAAAAATTCAAAATGGACAAAACTTAAAATACGACAGTGTATACTATTACATTTATTGAATTATCACAAAAAGTAAAAATGGACAAAAAACTTAAAATACGACAGTGTATACTATTACGTAAAAGTGAATTCATTCAAAAATCTAAAAAATTCAAAATGGACAAACTCAAAAAACGACAGTGTATACTATTACGTAAAAGTGAATTCATTCAAAAATCTAAAAAAATCAAAATGGACAAAAAACTCAAAATACGACAGTGTAAACTATTACATTTATTGAATTATCACAAAAAGTAAAAATGGACAAAAAACTCAAAATACGACAGTGTATACTATTACGTAAAAGTGAATTTATTCAAAAATCAAAAAAATTAAAAATGGACAAAAAAACTCAAAATACGGCAGTGTATACTATTACGTAAAAGTGAATTTATTCAAAAATCAAAAAAATTCAAAATGGACAAAAAAACTCAAAATATGACAGTGTATACTTTTACGTAAAAGTGCATTTATTCAAAAAAAAAAAAAAATCAACATGGACAAAAAAAACTCAAAATATGACTCTATACTATTACGTAAAAGTGAATTTATTCAAAATCAAAAATAATCTAAATGGACAAAAAAATCAAAATACGACAGTGTATACTATTACGTAAAAGTGCATTTATTCAAAAATCAAAAAAAATCAAAATGGACAAAAAAACTCAAAATATGACAGTGTATACTTTTACGTAAAAGTGAATTTATTCAAAATCAAAAAAAATCAAAATGGACAAAAAAATCAAAATACGACAGTGTATACTATTACGTAAAAGTGCATTTATTCAAAAATCAAAATGGACAAAAAAACTCAAAATATGACAGTGTATACTTTTACGTAAAAGTGAATTTATTCAAAATCAAAAAAAATCAAAATGGACAAAAAACTCAAAATACGACAGTGTATACTATTACATTTATTGAATTATCACAAAAAGTAAAAATGGACAAAAAACTCAAAATACGACAGTGTATACTATTACGTAAAAGTGAATTCATTCAAAAATCAAAAAAATTCAAAATGGACAAAAAAAACTCAAAATACGACAGTGTGAACTATTACGTAAAAGTGAATTTATTCAAAAATCTAAAAAATTCAAAATGGACAAAAAACTCAAAATACGACAGTGTACACTATTACGTAAAAGTGAATTTATTCAAAAATCCAAAAAATTCAAAATGGACAAAAAAACTCAAAATACGACAGTGTATACTATTACATAAAAGTGAATTTATTCAAAAATCAAAAAAATTCTAAATGGACAAAAAAACTCAAAATATGACAGTATACTATTACGAAAAAAAGTGAATTTATTCAAAAATCAAAAAAATTCAAAATGGACAAAAAACTCAAAATACGACAGTGTATACTATTACGTAAAAGTGAATTTATTCAAAATCAAAAAAAATGAAAATGGACAAGAAACTCAAAATACGACAGTGTATACTATTACATTTATTGAATTATCACAAAAAGTAAAAATGGACAAAAAACTCAAAATACGACAGTATATACTATTACGTAAAAGTGCATTTATTCAAAAATCAAAAAAAATCAAAATGGACAAAAAAACTCAAAATATGACAGTGTATACTTTTACGTAAAAGTGAATTTATTCAAAATCAAAAAAAATCAAAATGGACAAAAAAATCAAAATACGACAGTGTATACTATTACGTAAAAGTGCATTTATTCAAAAATCAAAATGGACAAAAAAACTCAAAATATGACAGTGTATACTTTTACGTAAAAGTGAATTTATTCAAAATAAAAAAAAATAAAAATGGACAAAAAACTCAAAATACGACAGTGTATACTATTACATTTATTGAATTATCACAAAAAGTAAAAATGGACAAAAAACTCAAAATACGACAGTGTATACTATTACGTAAAAGTGAATTCATTCAAAAATCAAAAAAATTCAAAATGGACAAAAAAAACTCAAAATACGACAGTGTGAACTATTACGTAAAAGTGAATTTATTCAAAAATCTAAAAAATTCAAAATGGACAAAAAACTCAAAATACGACAGTGTACACTATTACGTAAAAGTGAATTTATTCAAAAATCCAAAAAATTCAAAATGGACAAAAAAACTCAAAATACGACAGTGTATACTATTACATAAAAGTGAATTTATTCAAAAATCAAAAAAATTCTAAATGGACAAAAAAACTCAAAATACGATAGTGTATACTATTACGTAAAAGTGAATTTATTCAAAAATCAAAAAAATTCTAAATGGACAAAAAAACTCAAAATATGACTATATACTGTTACGTAAAAGTGAATTTATTCAAAAATCAAAAAAATTCAAAATGGACAAAAAACACAAAATACGACAGTGTATACTATTACATTTATTGAATTATCACAAAAAGTAAAAATGGACAAAAAACTCAAAATACGACAGTGTATACTATTACGTAAAAGTGAATTCATTCAAAAATCTAAAAAATTCAAAATGGACAAACTCAAAAAACGACAGTGTATACTATTACGTAAAAGTGAATTCATTCAAAAATCTAAAAAAATCAAAATGGACAAAAAACTCAAAATACGACAGTGTAAACTATTACATTTATTGAATTATCACAAAAAGTAAAAATGGACAAAAAACTCAAAATACGACAGTGTATACTATTACGTAAAAGTGAATTTATTCAAAAATCAAAAAAATTAAAAATGGACAAAAAAACTCAAAATACGACAGTGTATACTATTACGTAAAAGTGAATTTATTCAAAAATCAAAAAAATTCAAAATGGACAAAAAACTCAAAATACGACAGTGTATACTTTTACGTAAAAGTGCATTTATTCAAAAATCAAAAAAATTCTAAATGGACAAAAAAACTCAAAATATGACTGTATACTATTACGAAAAAAAGTGAATTTATTCAAAAATCAAAAAAATTCAAAATGGACAAAAAACTCAAAATACGACAGTGTATACTATTACGTAAAAGTGAATTTATTCAAAATCAAAAAAAATGAAAATGGACAAAAAACTCAAAATACGACAGTGTATACTATTACATTTATTGAATTATCACAAAAAGTAAAAATGGACAAAAAACTCAAAATACGACAGTGTATACTATTACGTAAAAGTGAATTTATTCAAAATCAAAAAAATTCAAAATAGACAAAAAACTCAAAATACGACAGTGTATACTATTACATTTATTGAATTATCACAAAAAGTAAAAATGGACAAAAAACTCAAAATACGACAGTGTATACTATTACGTAAAAGTGAATTTATTCAAAATCAAAAAAATTCAAAATGGACAAAAAACTCTAAATACGACAGTGTATACTTTTACGTAAAAGTGCATTTATTCAAAAATCAAAAAAAAATCAAAATGGACAAAAAAACTCAAAATATGACTGTATACTATTACGTAAAAGAGAATTTATTCAAAATAAAAAAAAATCAAAATGGACAAAAAACTCAAAATACGACAGTGTATACTATTACGTAAAAGTGAATTTATTCAAAAATCAAAAAAATTCTAAATGGACAAAAAAACTCAAAATACGATAGTGTATACTATTACGTAAAAGTGAATTTATTCAAAAATCAAAAAAATTCTAAATGGACAAAAAAACTAAAAATATGACTGTATACTATTACGTAAAAGTGAATTTATTCAAAAATCAAAAAAATTCAAAATGGACAAAAAACACAAAATACGACAGTGTATACTATTACATTTATTGAATTATAACAAAAAGTAAAAATGGACAAAAAACTCAAAATACGACAGTGTATACTATTACGTAAAAGTGAATTCATTCAAAAATCTAAAAAATTCAAAATGGACAAACTCAAAAAACGACAGTGTATACTATTACGTAAAAGTGAATTCATTCAAAAATCAAAAAAATTCAAAATGGACAAAAAACTCAAAATACGACAGTGTATACTATTACGTAAAAGTGAATTTATTCAAAAATCAAAAAAAATCAAAATGGACAAAAAACTCAAAATACGACAGTGTATACTATTACGTAAAAGTGAATTTATTCAAAATCAAAAAAATTCAAAATGGACAAAAAACTCAAAATACGACAGTGTATACTTTTACGTAAAAGTGCATTTATTCAAAAATCAAAAAAAATCAAAATGGACAAAAAAACTCAAGATATGACTGTATACTATTACGTAAAAGTGAATTTATTCAAAATCAAAAAAAAAATCAAAATGGACAAAACTTAAAATACGACAGTGTATACTATTACATTTATTGAATTATCACAAAAAGTAAAAATGGACAAAAAACTCAAAATACGACAGTGTATACTATTACGTAAAAGTGAATTCATTCAAAAATCAAAAAAATTCAAAATGGACAAAAAAAACTCAAAATACGACAGTGTGAACTATTACGTAAAAGTGAATTTATTCAAAAATCTAAAAAATTCAAAATGGACAAAAAACTCAAAATACGACAGTGTACACTATTACGTAAAAGTGAATTTATTCAAAAATCCAAAAAATTCAAAATGGACAAAAAAACTCAAAATACGACAGTGTATACTATTACATAAAAGTGAATTTATTCAAAAATCAAAAAAATTCTAAATGGACAAAAAAACTCAAAATATGACTGTGTACTATTACGAAAAAAAGTGAATTTATTCAAAAATCAAAAAAATTCAAAATGGACAAAAAACACAAAATACGACAGTGTATACTATTACGTAAAAGTGAATTTATTCAAAATCAAAAAAAAATCAAAATGGACAAAACTTAAAATACGACAGTGTATACTATTACATTTATTGAATTATCACAAAAAGTAAAAATGGACAAAAAACTCAAAATACGACAGTGTATACTATTACGTAAAAGTGAATTCATTCAAAAATCTAAAAAATTCAAAATGGACAAACTCAAAAAACGACAGTGTAAACTATTACGTAAAAATGAATTCATTCAAAAATCTAAAAAAATCAAAATGGACAAAAAACTCAAAATACGACAGTGTAAACTATTACATTTATTGAATTATCACAAAAAGTAAAAATGGACAAAAAACTCAAAATACGACAGTGTATACTATTACGTAAAAGTGAATTTATTCAAAAATCAAAAAAATTAAAAATGGACAAAAAAACTCAAAATACGACAGTGTAAATATTACGTAAAAGTGAATTTATTCAAAAATAAAAAAATTAAAAATGGACAAAAAAACTCAAAATACGACAGTGTATACTATTACGTAAAAGTGCATTTATTCAAAAATAAAAAAAAATAAAAATGGACAAAAAAAAACTCAAAATATGACTCTATACTATTACGTAAAAGTGAATTTATTCAAAATAAAAAAAAATCAAAATGGACAAAAAAATCAAAATACGACAGTGTATACTATTACGTAAAAGTGCATTTATTCAAAAATCAAAAAAAATCAAAATGGACAAAAAAAACTCAAACTACGACAGTGTATACTATTACGTAAAAGTGAATTTATTCAAAAATCTAAAAAATTCTAAATGGACAAAAAAACTCAAAATACGATAGTGTATACTATTACGTAAAAGTGAATTTATTCAAAAATCAAAAAAATTCTAAATGGACAAAAATACTCAAAATATGACTGTATACTATTACGAAAAAAAGTGAATTTATTCAAAATCAAAAAAATTCAAAATGGACAAAAAACTCAAAATACGACAGTGTATACTATTACATTTATTGAATTATCACAAAAAGTAAAAATGGACAAAAAACTCAAAATACGACAGTGTATACTATTACGTAAAAGTGAATTTATTCAAAAATCAAAAAAATTCAAAATGGACAAAAAACTCAAAATACGACAGTGTATACTTTTACGTAAAAGTGCATTTATTCAAAAAAAAAAAAAAAAAAAATGGACAAAAAAACTCAAACTACGACAGTGTATACTATTACGTAAAAGTGAATTTATTCAAAAATCAAAAAAATTCAAAATGGACAAAAAAACTCAAAATACGTCAGTGTATACTATTACGTAAAAGTGCATTTATTGAATTATCACAAAAAGTAAAAATGGACAAAAAACTCAAAATACGACAGTATATACTATTACGTAAAAGTGCATTTATTCAAAAATAAAAAAAAATAAAAATGGACAAAAAAACTCAAAATATGACAGTGTATACTTTTACGTAAAAGTGAATTTATTCAAAATCAAAAAAAATCAAAATGGAAAAAAATAAAAATACGACAGTGTATACTATTACGTAAAAGTGCATTTATTCAAAAATCAAAATGGACAAAAAAAACTCAAACTACGACAGTGTATACTATTACGTAAAAGTGTATTTATTGAATTATCACAAAAAGTAAAAATGGACAAAAAACTCAAAATACGACAGTATATACTATTACGTAAAAGTGCATCTATTCAAAAATCAAAAAAAATCAAAATGGACAAAAAAACTCAAAATATGACAGTGTATACTTTTACGTAAAAGTGAATTTATTCAAAATAAAAAAAAATCAAAATGGACAAAAAACTCAAAATACGACAGTGTATTTATTGAATTATCACAAAAAGTAAAAATGGACAAAAAACTCAAAATACGACAGTGTATACTATTACGTAAAAGTGAATTTATTCAAAATCAAAAAAATTCAAAATGGACAAAAAACTCAAAATACGACAGTGTATACTTTTACGTAAAAGTGCATTTATTCAAAAAAATAAAAAAAAATGGACAAAAAAACTCAAACTACGACAGTGTATATACTATTACGTAAAAGTGAATTTATTCAAAAATCAAAAAAATTCAAAATGGACAAAAAAACTCAAAATACGACAGTGTATACTATTACGTAAAAGTGAATTTATTCAAAAATCAAAAAAATTCTAAATGCACAAAAAAACTCAAAATATGACTGTATACTATTACGTAAAAGTGAATTTATTCAAAATCAAAAAAAATCAAAATGGACAAAAAACTCAAAATACGACAGTGTATACTATTACATTTATTGAATTATCACAAAAAGTAAAAATGGACAAAAAACTCAAAATACGACAGTGTATACTATTACGTAAAAGTGGATTCATTCAAAAATCTAAAAAATTCAAAATGGACAAAAAAACTCAAAATACGACAGTGTATACTATTACGTAAAAGTACATTTGTTCAAAAATAAAAAAAAATAAAAATGGACAAAAAAACTCAAACTACGACAGTGTATACTATTACGTAAAAGTGAATTTATTCAAAAATCAAAAAAATTCAAAATGGACAAACTCAAAAAACGACACTGTATACTATTACGTAAAAGTGAATTTATTCAAAAATCAAAAAAATTCAAAATGGACAAAAAAACTCAAAATACGACAGTGTATACTATTACGTAAAAGTGAATTTATTCAAAAATCAAAAAAATTCTAAATGCACAAAAAAACTCAAAATATGACTATACTATTACATAAAAGTGAATTTATTCAAAAATCAAAAAAATTCAAAATGGACAAAAAAACTCAAAATACGACAGTGTATACTATTACGTAAAAGTGAATTTATTCAAAATCAAAAAAAATCAAAATGGACAAAAAACTCAAAATACGACAGTGTATACTATTACGTAAAAGTGCATTTATTGAATTATCACAAAAAGTAAAAATGGACAAAAAACTCAAAATACGACAGTGTATACTATTACGTAAAAGTGAATTTATTCAAAAATCAAAAAAATTCAAAATGGACAAAAAAACTCAAAATACGACAGTGTATACTATTACGTAAAAGTGCATTTATTGAATTATCACAAAAAGTAAAAATGGACAAAAAACTCAAAATACGACAGTATATACTATTACGTAAAAGTGCATTTATTCAAAAATCAAAAAAAATCAAAATGGACAAAAAAACTCAAAATATGACAGTGTATACTTTTACGTAAAAGTGAATTTATTCAAAATCAAAAAAAATCAAAATGGACAAAAAAATCAAAATACAACAGTGTATACTATGACGTAAAAGTGAATTTATTCAAAAATCAAAAAAATTCTAAATGGACAAAAAAACTCAAAATATGACTGTATACTATTACGAAAAAAAGTGAATTTATTCAAAAATCAAAAAAATTCAAAATGGACAAAAAACTCAAAATACGACAGTGTATACTATTACGTAAAAGTGAATTTATTCAAAATCAAAAAAAATGAAAATGGACAAGAAACTCAAAATACGACAGTGTATACTATTACATTTATTGAATTATCACAAAAAGTAAAAATGGACAAAAAACTCAAAATACGACAGTGTATACTATTACGTAAAAGTGAATTCATTCAAAATCAAAAAAATTCAAAATGGACAAAAAACTCAAAATACGACAGTGTATACTTTTACGTAAAAGTGCATTTATTCAAAAATAAAAAAAAATAAAAATGGACAAAAAACTCAAACTACGACAGTGTATATACTATTACGTAAAAGTGAATTTATTCAAAAATCAAAAAAATTCAAAATGGACAAAAAAATTCAAAATACGACAGTGTATACTATTACGTAAAAGTGAATTTATTCAAAAATCAAAAAAATTCTAAATGCACAAAAAAACTCAAAATACGACAGTGTACACTATTACGTAAAAGTGAATTTATTCAAAATCAAAAAAAATCAAAATGGACAAAAAACTCAAAATACGACAGTGTATACTATTACATTTATTGAATTATCACAAAAAGTAAAAATGGACAAAAAACTCAAAATACGACAGTGTATACTATTACGTAAAAGTGAATTTATTCAAAATCAAAAAAATTCAAAATGGACAAAAAACTCAAAATACGACAGTGTATACTTTTACGTAAAAGTGCATTTATTCAAAAATCAAAAAAAAAATCAAAATGGACAAAAAAACTCAAAATATGACTGTATACTATTACGTAAAAGTGAATTTATTCAAAATCAAAAAAAAATCAAAATGGACAAAAAACTCAAAATACGACAGTGTATACTATTACGTAAAAGTGAATTTATTCAAAAATCAAAAAAATTCTAAATGGACAAAAAAACTCAAAATATGACTGTATACTATTACGTAAAAGTGAATTTATTCAAAAATCAAAAAAATTCAAAATGGACAAAAAACACAAAATACGACAGTGTATACTATTACATTTATTGAATTATCACAAAAGGTAAAAATGGACAAAAAAACTCAAAATACGATAGTGTATACTATTACATAAAAGTGAATTTATTCAAAATCAAAAAAAATCAAAATGGACAAAACTCAAAATACGACAGTGTATACTATTACATTTATTGAATTATCACAAAAAGTAAAAATGGACAAAAAACTCAAAACACGACAGTGTATACTATTACGTAAAAGTGAATTTATTCAAAAATCAAAAAAATTCAAAATGGACAAAAAAAACTCAAAATACGACAGTGTATACTTTTACGTAAAAGTGCATTTATTCAAAAATCAAAAAAATTCTAAATGCACAAAAAAACTCAAAATACGACAGTGTATACTATTACGTAAAAGTGAATTTATTCAAAATCAAAAAAAATCAAAATGGACAAAAAACTCAAAATACGACAGTGTAAACTATTACATTTATTGAATTATCACAAAAAGTAAAAATGGACAAAAAACTCAAAATACGACAGTGTATACTATTACGTAAAAGTGAATTTATTCAAAAATCAAAAAAATTAAAAATGGACAAAAAAACTCAAAATACGACAGTGTATACTATTACGTAAAAGTGAATTTATTCAAAAATCAAAAAAAATCAAAATGGACAAAAAAAACTCAAAATATGACTGTATACTATTACGTAAAAGTGAATTTATTCAAAATCAAAAAAAATCAAAATGGACAAAAAAATCAAAATACGACAGTGTATACTATTACGTAAAAGTGAATTTATTCAAAATCAAAAAAAAATCAAAATGGACAAAACTCAAAATACGACAGTGTATACTATTACATTTATTGAATTATCACAAAAAGTAAAAATGGACAAAAAACTCAAAACACGACAGTGTATACTATTACGTAAAAGTGAATTTATTCAAAATCAAAAAAATTCAAAACGGACAAAAAACACAAAATACGACAGTGTATACTATTACATTTATTGAATTATCACAAAAAGTAAAAATGGACAAAAAACTCAAAATACGACAGTGTATACTATTACGTAAAAGTGCATTTATTCAAAAATCAAAAAAATTCAAAATGGACAAAAAAACTCAAAATACGACAGTGTATACTATTACGTAAAAGTGCATTTATTGAATTATCACAAAAAGTAAAAATGGACAAAAAACTCAAAATACGACAGTGTATACTTTTACGTAAAAGTGAATTTATTCAAAATCAAAAAAAATCAAAATGGACAAAAAAATCAAAATACGACAGTGTATACTATTTCGTAAAAGTGCATTTATTCAAAAATCAAAATGGACAAAAAAACTCAAAATATGACAGTGTATACTTTTACGTAAAAGTGAATTTATTCAAAATCAAAAAAAATCAAAATGGACAAAAAACTCAAAATACGACAGTGTATACTATTACATTTATTGAATTATCACAAAAAGTAAAAATGGACAAAAACTCAAAATACGACAGTGTATACTATTACGTAAAAGTGAATTCATTCAAAAATCCAAAAAATTCAAAATGGACAAAAAAACTCAAAATACGACAGTGTATACTATTACGTAAAAGTGAATTTATTCAAAAATCAAAAAAATTCTAAATGCACAAAAAACTCAAAATACGACAGTGTATACTATTACGTAAAAGTGAATTTATTCAAAATCAAAAAAAATCAAAATGGACAAAAAACTCAAAATACGACAGTGTATACTATTACATTTATTGAATTATCACAAAAAGTAAAAATGGACAAAAAACTCAAAATACGACAGTGTATACTATTATGTAAAAGTGAATTTATTCAAAATCAAAAAAATTCAAAATGGACAAAAAACTCAAAATACGACAGTGTATACTTTTACGTAGAAGTGAATTTATTCAAAAATCAAAAAAATTCTAAATGGACAAAAAAACCTCAAAATACGACTGTATACTATTACGTAAAAGTGAATTTATTCAAAAATCAAAAAAATTCTAAATGGACAAAAAAACTCAAAATATGACTGTATACTATTACGTAAAAGTGAATTTATTCAAAAATCAAAAAAATTCAAAATGGACAAAAAACACAAAATACGACAGTGTATACTATGACGTAAAAGTGAATTTATTCAATTATCACAAAAAGTAAAAATGGACAAAAACCTCAAAAAACGACAGTGTATACTATGATGTAAAAGTGAATTTATTCACTTATCACAAAAAGTAAAAATGGACAAAAACCTCAAAAAATGACAGTGTATACTATGACGTAAAAGTGAATTTATTCAATTATCACAAAAAGTAAAAATGGACAAAAACCTCAAGAAACGACAGTGTATACTATGACGTAAAAGTGAATTTATTCAATTATCACAAAAAGTAAAAATGGACAAAAACCTCAAATTTCCATTTTTACTTCTTGTGATAATTGAATAAATTCACTTTTACGTCATAGTATACACTGTTGTTTTTTGAGTTTTTTGTCCATTTTCACTTTTTGTGATAATTGAATAAATTCACTTTTATGTCATAGTATATACACTGTCGTTTTTGAGGTTTTTGTCCATTTTTACTTTTTGTGATAATTGAATAAATTCACTTTTACGTCATAGTATACACTGTCGTTTTTTGAGGTTTTTGTCCATTTTGAATTTTTTTGATTTTTGAATAAATTCACTTTTACGTCATAGTATACACTGTCGTTTTTTGAGGTTTTTGTCCATTTTTACTTTTTGTGATAATTGAATAAATTCACTTTTACGTCATAGTATACACTGTCGTATTTTGAGGTTTTTGACGATTTTGATTTTTTTTTATTTTTGAATAAATTCACTTTTACTTCATAGTATACACTGTCGTTTTTTGAGGTTTTTGTCCATTTTTACTTTTTGTGATAATTGAATAAATTCACTTTTACGTCATAGTATGTCATTTTTTGAGGTTTTTGTCCATTTTTCCTTTTTGTGATAATTGAATAAATTCACTTTTACGTCATAGTATACACTGTCGTTTCTTGAGGTTTTTGTCCATTTTTACTTTTTGTGATAATTGAATAAATTCACTTTTACGTCATAGTATACACTGCCGTATTTTGAGGTTTTTGTCCATTTTGAATTTTTTAGATTTTTGAATAAATTCACTTTTACGTCATAGTATACACTGTCGTTTATTGAGGTTTTTGTCCATTTTTACTTTTTGTGATAATTGAATAAATTCACTTTTACGTCATAGTTTACACTGTCGTTTTTTGAGGTTTTTGTCCATTTTGAATTTTTCGATTTTTGAATAAATTCACTTTTACGTCATAGTATACACTGTCGTTTTTTGAGGTTTTTGTCCATTGTTACTTTTTGTGATAATTGAATAAATTCACTTTTACGTCATAGTATACACTGTCGTATTTTGAGGTTTTTGTCCATTTTGAATTTTTTTGATTTTTGAATAAATTCACTTTTACGTCATAGTATACACTGTCGTTTTTTGAGGTATTCGTCCATTTTTACTTTTTGTGATAATTGAATAAATTCACTTTTACGTCATATTATACACTGTCGTTTTTTAAGGTTTTTGTCCATTATTACTTTTTGTGATAATTGAATAAATTCACTTTTACGTCATAGTATACACTGTCGTTTTTTGAGGTTTTTGTCCATTTTTACTTTTTGTGATAATTGAATAAATTCACGTTTACGTCATAGTATACACTGTCGTATTTTGAGGTTTTTGTCCATTTTGAATTTTTTTGATTTTTGAATAAATTCACTTTTACGTCATAGTATACACTGTCGTTTTTTGAGGTTTTTGTCCATTTTTACTTTTTGTGATAATTGAATAAATTCACTTTTATGTCATAGTATACACTGTCATATTTTGAGGTTTTTGTCCATTTTTACTTCACTTTTACGTCATAGTATACACTGTCGTTTTTTGAGGTTTTTGTCCATTTTTACTTTTTGTGATAATTGAATAAATTCACGTTTACGTCATAGTATACACTGTCATATTTTGAGGTTTTTGTCCATTTTTACTTTTTGTGATAATTGAATAAATTCACTTTTACGTCATAGTATACACTGTCGTTTTTTGAGGTTTTTGTCCATTTTTACTTTTTGTGATAATTGAATAAATTCACTTTTACGTCATTGTATACACTGTCGTTTTTTGAGATTTTTGTCCATTTTTACTTTTTGTGATAATTGAATAAATTCACTTTTACGTCATAGTATACACTGTCGTATTTTGAGGTTTTTGTCCATTTTGAATTTTTTTGATTTTTGAATAAATTCACTTTTACGTCATAGTATACACTGTCGTATTTTGAGTTTTTTTGTCCATTTTGAATTTTTTTGATTTTTGAATAAATTCACTTTTAAGTCATAGTATACACTGTCGTATTTTGAGGTTTTTGTCCATTTTGAATTTTTTAGATTTTTGAATAAATTCACTTTTACGTCATAGTATACACTGTCGTTTTTTGAGATTTTTGTCCATTTTTACTTTTTGTGATAATTGAATAAATTCACTTTTACGTCATAGTTTACACTGTCGTTTTTTGAGGTTTTTGTCCATTTTGAATTTTTCGATTTTTGAATAAATTCACTTTTACGTCATAGTATACACTGTCGTTTTTTGAGGTTTTTGTCCATTTTTACTTTTTGTGATAATTGAATAAATTCACTTTTATGTCATTGTATACACTGTCGTATTTTGAGGTTTTTGTCCATTTTGAATTTTTTTGATTTTTGAATAAATTCACTTTTACGTCATAGTATACACTGTCGTTTTTTGAGGTTTTTGTCCATTTTTACTTTTTGTGATGATTGAATAAATTCACGTTTACGTCATAGTATACACTGTCGTATTTTGAGGTTTTTGACGATTTTGAATTTTTTTGATTTTTGAATAAATTCACTTTTACGTCATAGTATACACTGTCGTTTTTTGAGGTTTTTGTCCATTTTTACTTTTTGTGATAATTGAATAAATTCACATTTACGTCATAGTATACACTGTCGTTTTTTGAGGTATTCGTCCATTTTTACTTTTTGTGATAATTGAATAAATTCACTTTTACGTCATAGTATACACTGTCGTTTTTTAAGGTTTTTGTCCATTTTTACTTTTTTTGATAATTGAATAAATTCACTTTTACGTCATAGTATACACTGTCGTTTTTTGAGGTTTTTGTCCATTTTTACTTTTTGTGATAATTAAATAAATTCACGTTTACGTCATAGTATACACTGTCGGATTTTGAAGTTTTTGTCCATTTTGATTTTTTTTGATTTTTGAATAAATTCACTTTTACGTCATAGTATACACTGTCGTTTTTTGAGGTTTTTGTCCATTTTTACTTTTTGTGATAATTGAATAAATTCACTTTTACGTCATAGTATACACTGTCGTTTTTTGAGGTTTTTGTCCATTTTTACTTTTTGTGATAATTGAATAAATTCACTTTTACGTCATAGTATACACTGTCGTTTTTTGAGGTTTTTGTCCATTTTTACTTTTTGTGATAATTGAATAAATTCACTTTTACGTCATAGTATACACTGTCGTTTTTTGAGGTTTTTGTCCATTTTTACTTTTTGTGATAATTGAATAAATTCACTTTTACGTCATAGTATACACTGTCGTTTTTTGAGGTATTCGTCCATTTTTACTTTTTGTGATAATTGAATAAATTCACTTTTACGTCATAATATACACTGTCGTTTTTTAAGGTTTTTGTCCATTATTACTTTTTGTGATAATTGAATAAATTCACTTTTACGTCATAGTATACACTGTCGTTTTTTGAGGTTTTTGTCCATTTTTACTTTTTGTGATAATTGAATAAATTCACGTTTACGTCATAGTATACACTGTCGTATTTTGAGGTTTTTGTCCATTTTGAATTTTTTTGATTTTTGAATAAATTCACTTTTACGTCATAGTATACACTGTCGTTTTTTGAGGTTTTTGTCCATTTTTACTTTTTGTGATAATTGAATAAATTCACTTTTATGTCATAGTATACACTGTCATATTTTGAGGTTTTTGTCCATTTTTACTTCACTTTTAAGTCATAGTATACACTGTCGTTTTTTGAGGTTTTTGTCCATTTTTACTTTTTGTGATAATTGAATAAATTCACGTTTACGTCATAGTATACACTGTCGTATTTTGAGGTTTTTGTCCATTTTGAATTTTTTTGATTTTTGAATAAATTCACTTTTACGTCATAGTATACACTGTTGTTTTTGAGGTTTTTGTCCATTTTCACTTTTTGTGATAATTGAATAAATTCACTTTTATGTCATAGTATACACTGTCATATTTTGAGGTTTTTGTCCATTTTTACTTTTTGTGATAATTGAATAAATTCACTTTTACGTCATAGTATACACTGTCGTTTTTTGAGGTTTTTGTCCATTTTTACTTTTTGTGATAATTGAATAAATTCACTTTTATGTCATTGTATACACTGTCGTTTTTTGAGATTTTTGTCCATTTTTACTTTTTGTGATAATTGAATAAATTCACTTTTACGTCATAGTATACACTGTCGTATTTTGAGGTTTTTGTCCATTTTGAATTTTTTAGATTTTTGAATAAATTCACTTTTACGTCATAGTATACACTGTCGTTTTTTGAGGTTTTTGTCCATTTTTACTTTTTGTGATAATTGAATAAATTCACTTTTATGTCATTGTATACACTGTCGTATTTTGAGGTTTTTGTCCATTTTGAATTTTTTTGATTTTTGAATAAATTCACTTTTACGTCATAGTATACACTGTCGTTTTTTGAGGTTTTTGTCCATTTTTACTTTTTGTGATAATTGAATAAATTCACATTTACGTCATAGTATACACTTTCGTTTTTTGAGGTATTCGTCCATTTTTACTTTTTGTGATAATTGAATAAATTCACTTTTACGTCATAGTATACACTGTCGTTTTTTAAGGTTTTTGTCCATTTTTACTTTTTTTGATAATTGAATAAATTCACTTTTACGTCATAGTATACACTGTCGTTTTTTGAGGTTTTTGTCCATTTTTACTTTTTGTGATAATTAAATAAATTCACGTTTACGTCATAGTATACACTGTCGTATTTTGAAGTTTTTGTCCATTTTGAATTTTTTTGATTTTTGAATAAATTCACTTTTACGTCATAGTATACACTGTCGTTTTTTGAGGTTTTTGTCCATTTTTACTTTTTGTGATAATTGAATAAATTCACTTTTACGTCATAGTATACACTGTCGTTTTTTGAGGTTTTTGTCCATTTTTAATTTGTGATAATTGAATAAATTCACTTTTACGTCATAGTATACACTGTCGTTTTTTGAGGTTTTTGTCCATTTTTACTTTTTGTGATAATTGAATAAATTCACTTTTACGTCATAGTATACACTGTCGTTTTTTGAGGTTTTTGTCCATTTTTACTTTTTGTGATAATTAAATAAATTCACGTTTACGTCATAGTATACACTGTCGTTTTTTGAGGTTTTTGTCCATTTTTAATTTGTGATAATTGAATAAATTCACTTTTACGTCATAGTATACACTGTCGTTTTTTGAGGTTTTTGTCCATTTTTACTTTTTGTGATAATTGAATAAATTCACTTTTACGTCATACTATACACTGTCGTTTTTTGAGGTTTTTGTCCATTTTTACTTTTTGTGATAATTGAATAAATTCACTTTTACGTCATAGTATACACTGTCGTATTTTGAGGTTTTTGTCCATTTTGAATTTTTTTGATTTTTGAATAAATTCACTTTTACGTCATAGTATACACTGTCGTTTTTTGAGGTTTTTGTCCATTTTTACTTTTTGTGATAATTGAATAAATTCACTTTTACGTCATAGTATACACTGTTGTTTTTTGAGGTTTTTGTCCATTTTCACTTTTTGTGATAATTGAATAAATTCACTTTTATGTCATAGTATACACTGTCATATTTTGAGGTTTTTGTCCATTTTTACTTTTTGTGATAATTGAAAAAATTCACTTTTACGTCATAGTATACACTGTTGTTTTTTGAGGTTTTTGTCCATTTTTACTTTTTGTGATAATTGAATAAATTCACTTTTATGTCATTGTATACACTGTCGTTTTTTGAGATTTTTGTCCATTTTTACTTTTTGTGATAATTGAATAAATTCACTTTTACGTCATAGTATACACTGTCATTTTTTGAGGTTTTTGTCCATTTTTACTTTTTGTGATAATTGAATAAATTCACTTTTACGTCATAGTATACACTGTCGTTTTTTGAGGTTTTTGTCCATTGTTACTTTTTGTGATAATTGAATAAATTCACTTTTACGTCATAGTATACACTGTCGTATTTTGAGGTTTTTGTCCATTTTGATTTTTTTTGATTTTTGAATAAATTCACTTTTACGTCATAGTATACACTGTCGTTTTTTGAGGTATTCGTCCATTTTTACTTTTTGTGATAATTGAATAAATTCACTTTTACGTCATAATATACACTGTCGTTTTTTAAGGTTTTTGTCCATTATTACTTTTTGTGATAATTGAATAAATTCACTTTTACGTCATAGTATACACTGTCGTTTTTTGAGGTTTTTGTCCATTTTTACTTTTTGTGATAATTGAATAAATTCACTTTTACGTCATAGTATACACTGTCGTTTTTTGAGGTATTCGTCCATTTTTACTTTTTGTGATAATTGAACAAATTCACGTTTACGTCATAGTATACACTGTTGTATTTTGAGGTTTTTGTCCATTTTGAATTTTTTTGATTTTTGAATAAATTCACTTTTACGTCATAGTATACACTGTCGTTTTTTGAGGTTTTTGTCCATTTTTACTTTTTGTGATAATTGAATAAATTCACTTTTATGTCATAGTATACACTGTCATATTTTGAGGTTTTTGTCCATTTTTACTTCACTTTTACGTCATAGTATACACTGTCGTTTTTTGAGGTTTTTGTCCATTTTTACTTTTTGTGATAATTGAATAAATTCACGTTTACGTCATAGTATACACTGTCGTATTTTGAGGTTTTTGTCCATTTTGAATTTTTTTGATTTTTGAATAAATTCACTTTTACGTCATAGTATACACTGTTGTTTTTTGAGGTTTTTGTCCATTTTCACTTTTTGTGATAATTGAATAAATTCACTTTTATGTCATAGTATACACTGTCATATTTTGAGGTTTTTGTCCATTTTTACTTTTTGTGATAATTGAATAAATTCACTTTTACGTCATAGTATACACGGTCGTTTTTTGAGGTTTTTGTCCATTTTTACTTTTTGTGATAATTGAATAAATTCACTTTTATGTCATTGTATACACTGTCGTTTTTTGAGATTTTTGTCCATTTTTACTTTTTGTGATAATTGAATAAATTCACTTTTACGTCATAGTATACACTGTCGTATTTTGAGGTTTTTGTCCATTTTGAATTTTTTTGATTTTTGAATAAATTCACTTTTACGTCATAGTATACACTGTCGTATTTTGAGGTTTTTGTCCATTTTGATTTTTTTTGATTTTTGAATAAATTCACTTTTATGTCATAGTATACACTGTCATATTTTGAGGTTTTTGTCCATTTTTACTTCACTTTTACGTCATAGTATACACTGTCGTTTTTTGAGGTTTTTGTCCATTTTTACTTTTTGTGATAATTGAATAAATTCACGTTTACGTCATAGTATACACTGTCGTATTTTGAGGTTTTTGTCCATTTTGAATTTTTTTGATTTTTGAATAAATTCACTTTTACGTCATAGTATACACTGTCGTTTTTTGAGGTTTTTGTCCATTTTTACTTTTTGTGATAATTGAATAAATTCACTTTTACGTCATAGTATACACTGTCGTATTTTGAGGTTTTTGTCCATTTTTACTTTTTGTGATAATTGAATAAATTCACTTTTACGTCATAGTATACACTGTCGTTTTTTGAGGTTTTTGTCCATTTTTACTTTTTGTGATAATTGAATAAATTCACTTTTACGTCATAGTATACACTGCCGTATTTTGAGGTTTTTGTCCATTTTGAATTTTTTTGATTTTTGAATAAATTCACTTTTACGTCATAGTATACACTGTCGGAATTTGAGGTTTTTGTCCATTTTTACTTTTTGTGATAATTGAATAAATTCACTTTTACGTCATAGTATACACTGTCGTTTTTTGAGATTTTTGTCCATTTTTACTTTTTGTGATAATTGAATAAATTCACTTTTACGTCATAGTATACACTGTCGTTTTTTGAGGTTTTTGTCCATTTTTACTTTTTGTGATAATTGAATAAATTCACTTTTACGTCATAGTATACACTGTTGTTTTTTTAGGTTTTTGTCCATTTTTACTTTTTGTGATAATTGAATAAATTCACTTTTACGTCATAGTATACACTGTCATTTTTTGAGGTTTTTGTCCATTTTGAATTTTTTTGATAATTGAATGAATTCACTTTTACGTCATAGTATACACTGTCGTTTTTTGAGGTTTTTGTCCATTTTTAATTTTTGTGATAATTGAATAAATTCACTTTTACGTCATAGTATACACTGTCGTATTTTGAGGTTTTTGTCGATTGTGAATTTTTTAGATTTTTGAATAAATTCACTTTTACGTCATAGTATACACTGTCGTTTTTTGAGGTTTTCGTCCATTTTTACTTTTTGTGATAATTGAATAAATTCACTTTTACGTCATAGTATACACTGTCGTTTTAAGGTTTTTGTCCATTTTTACTTTTTGAGATAATTGAATAAATTCACTTTTACGTCATAGTATACACTGTCATATTTTTAGGTTTTTGCCCATTTTGAATTTTTTTGATTTTTGAAAAATATTACTTTTACGTCATAGTATACACTGTCATTTTTTGAGGTTTTTGTCCATTTTGAATTTTTTTGATAATTGAATGAATTCACTTTTACGTCATAGTATACACTGTCGTTTTTTGAGGTTTTTGTCCATTTTTAATTTTTGTGATAATTGAATAAATTCACTTTTACGTCATAGTATACACTGTCGTTTTTTGAGGTATTCGTCCATTTTTACTTTTTGTGATAATTGAACAAATTCACTTTTACGTCATAGTATACACTGTCGTATTTTGAGGTTTTTGTCCATTTTTACTTTTTAAGATAATTGAATAAATTCACTTTTACGTCATAGTATACACTGTCGTTTTTTGAGGTTTTTGTCCATTTTTACTTTTTGTGATAATTGAATAAATTCACTTTTACGTCATAGTATACACTGTCGTTTTTTGAGGTTTTTGTCCATTTTTACTTTTTGTGATAATTGAATAAATTCACTTTTACGTCATAGTATACACTGTCGTTTTTTGAGGTTTTTGTCCATTTTTACTTTTTGTGATAATTGAATAAATTCACTTTTACGTCATAGTATACACTGTCGTATTTTGAGGTTTTTGTCCATTTTGATTTTTTTTTATTTTTGAATAAATTCACTTTTACGTCATAGTATACACTGCCGTATTTTGAGGTTTTTGTCCATTTTTACTTTTTGTGATAATTGAATAAATTCACTTTTACGTCATAGTATACACTGTCGTTTTTTGAGGTTTTTGTCCATTTTTACTTTTTGTGATAATTGAATAAATTCACTTTTACGTCATAGTATACACTGTCGTTTTTTGAGGTTTTTGTCCATTTTTACTTTTTGTGATAATTGAATAAATTCACTTTTACGTCATAGTATACACTGTCGTATTTTGAGGTTTTTGTCCATTTTTATTTTTTTTTTATTTTTGAATAAATTCACTTTTACGTCATAGTATACACTGCCGTATTTTGAGGTTTTTGTCCATTTTTACTTTTTGTGATAATTGAATAAATTCACTTTTACGTCATAGTATACACTGTCGTATTTTGAGATTTTTGTCCATTTTTACTTTTTGTGATAATTGAATAAATTCACTTTTACGTCATAGTATACACTGTCGTTTTTTTAAATTTTTTGTCCATTTTTACTTTTTGTGATAATTGAATAAATTCACTTTTACATCATAGTATACACTGTTGTTTTTTGAGGTTTTTGTCCATTTTCACTTTTTGTGATAATTGAATAAATTCACTTTTATGTCATAGTATACACTGTCATATTTTGAGGTTTTTGTCCATTTTTACTTTTTGTGATAATTGAATAAATTCACTTTTACGTCATAGTATACACTGTCGTTTTTTGAGGTTTTTGTCCATTTTTACTTTTTGTGATAATTGAATAAATTCACTTTTACGTCATAGTATACACTGTCGTATTTTGAGGTTTTTGTCCATTTTGATTTTTTTTGATTTTTGAATAAATTCACTTTTACGCCATAGTATACACTGTCGTTTTTTGAGGTTTTTGTCCATTTTTACTTTTTGTGATAATTGAATAAATTCACTTTTACGTCATAGTATACACTGTCGTTTTTTGAGGTTTTTGTCCATTTTTACTTTTTGTGATAATTGAATAAATTCACTTTTACGTCATAGTATACACTGTCGTATTTTGAGGTTTTTGTCCATTTTGATTTTTTTTGATTTTTGAATAAATTCACTTTTTACGCCATAGTATACACTGTCATTTTTTGAGGTTTTTGTCCATTTTTACTTTTTGTGATAATTGAATAAATTCACTTTTACGTCATAGTATACACTGTCGTTTTTTGAGGTTTTTGTCCATTTTTACTTTTTGTGATAATTGAATAAATTCACTTTTACGTCATAGTATACACTGTCGTTTTTTGAGGTTTTTGTCCATTTTTACTTTTTGTGATAATTGAATAAATTCACTTTTACGTCATAGTATACACTGTCGTTTTTTGAGGTTTTTGTCCATTTTTACTTTTTGTGATAATTGAATAAATTCACTTTTACGTCATAGTATACACTGTTGTTTTTTGAGGTTTTTGTCCATTTTTACTTTTTGTGATAATTGAATAAATTCACTTTTATGTCATTGTATACACTGTCGTTTTTTGAGATTTTTGTCCATTTTTACTTTTTGTGATAATTGAATAAATTCACTTTTACGTCATAGTATACACTGTCATTTTTTGAGGTTTTTGTCCATTTTTACTTTTTGTGATAATTGAATAAATTCACTTTTACGTCATAGTATACACTGTCGTTTTTTGAGGTTTTTGTCCATTTTTACTTTTTGTGATAATTGAATAAATTCACTTTTACGTCATAGTATACACTGTCGTATTTTGAGGTTTTTGTCCATTTTGAATTTTTTTGATTTTTGAATAAATTCACTTTTACGTCATAGTATACACTGTCGTTTTTTGAGGTTTTTGTCCATTTTTACTTTTTGTGATAATTGAATAAATTCACTTTTACGTCATAGTATACACTGTCGTATTTTGAGGTTTTTGTCCATTTTGAATTTTTTTGATTTTTGAATAAATTCACTTTTACGTCATAGTATACACTGTCGTTTTTTGAGATTTTTGTCCATTTTTACTTTTTGTGATAATTGAATAAATTCACTTTTACGTCATAGTATACACTGTCGTATTTTGAGGTTTTTGTCCATTTTGAATTTTTTTGATTTTTGAATAAATTCACTTTTACGTCATAGTATACACTGTCGTTTTTTGAGATTTTTGTCCATTTTTACTTTTTGTGATAATTGAATAAATTCACTTTTACGTCATAGTATACACTGTCGTTTTTTGAGGTTTTTGTCCATTTTTACTTTTTGTGATAATTGAATAAATTCACTTTTACGTCATACTATACACTGTCGTTTACTTTTTGTGATAATTGAATAAATTCACTTTTACATCATAGTATACACTGTCGTATTTTGAGATTTTTGTCCATTTTTACTTTTTGTGATAATTGAATAAATTCACTTTTACGTCATAGTATACACTGTCGTTTTTTGAGGTTTTTGTCCATTTTCACTTTTTGTGATAATTGAATAAATTCACTTTTATGTCATAGTATACACTGTCATATTTTGAGGTTTTTGTCCATTTTTACTTTTTGTGATAATTGAATAAATTCACTTTTACGTCATAGTATACACTGTTGTTTTTGAGGTTTTTGTCCATTTTTACTTTTTGTGATAATTGAATAAATTCACTTTTCATGTCATTGTATACACTGTCGTTTTTTGAGGATTTTTGTCCATTTTTACTTTTTGTGATAATTGAATAAATTCACTTTTACGTCATAGTATACACTGTCGTTTTTTGAGGTTTTTGTCCATTTTTACTTTTTGTGATAATTGAATAAATTCACTTTTACGTCATAGTATACACTGTCGTTTTTTGAGGTTTTTGTCCATTTTTACTTTTTGTGATAATTGAATAAATTCACTTTTACGTCATAGTATACACTGTCGTATTTTGAGGTTTTTGTCCATTTTGAATTTTTTGATTTTTGAATAAATTCACTTTTACGTCATAGTATACACTGTCGTTTTTGAGGTTTTTGTCCATTTTTACTTTTTGTGATAATTGAATAAATTCACGTTTACGTCATAGTATACACTGTCGTATTTTGAGGTTTTTGTCCATTTTGAATTTTTTTGATTTTTGAATAAATTCACTTTTACGTCATAGTATACACTGTCGTTTTTTGAGGTTTTTGTCCATTTTTACTTTTTGTGATAATTGAATAAATTCACTTTTACGTCATAGTATACACTGTCGTTTTTTGAGGTATTCGTCCATTTTTACTTTTTGTGATAATTGAATAAATTCACTTTTACGTCATAATATACACTGTCGTTTTTTAAGGTTTTTGTCCATTATTACTTTTTGTGATAATTGAATAAATTCACTTTTACGTCATAGTATACACTGTCGTTTTTTGAGGTTTTTGTCCATTTTTACTTTTTGTGATAATTGAATAAATTCACGTTTACGTCATAGTATACACTGTCGTATTTTGAGGTTTTTGTCCATTTTGAATTTTTTTGATTTTTGAATAAATTCACTTTTACGTCATAGTATACACTGTCGTTTTTTGAGGTTTTTGTCCATTTTTACTTTTTGTGATAATTGAATAAATTCACTTTTATGTCATAGTATACACTGTCATATTTTGAGGTTTTTGTCCATTTTTACTTCACTTTTAAGTCATAGTATACACTGTCGTTTTTTGAGGTTTTTGTCCATTTTTACTTTTTGTGATAATTGAATAAATTCACGTTTACGTCATAGTATACACTGTCGTATTTTGAGGTTTTTGTCCATTTTGAATTTTTTTGATTTTGAATAAATTCACTTTTACGTCATAGTATACACTGTTGTTTTTGAGGTTTTTGTCCATTTTCACTTTTTGTGATAATTGAATAAATTCACTTTTATGTCATAGTATACACTGTCATATTTTGAGGTTTTTGTCCATTTTTACTTTTTGTGATAATTGAATAAATTCACTTTTACGTCATAGTATACACTGTCGTTTTTTGAGGTTTTTGTCCATTTTTACTTTTTGTGATAATTGAATAAATTCACTTTTATGTCATTGTATACACTGTCGTTTTTTGAGATTTTTGTCCATTTTTACTTTTTGTGATAATTGAATAAATTCACTTTTACGTCATAGTATACACTGTCGTATTTTGAGGTTTTTGTCCATTTTGAATTTTTTAGATTTTTGAATAAATTCACTTTTACGTCATAGTATACACTGTCGTTTTTTGAGGTTTTTGTCCATTTTTACTTTTTGTGATAATTGAATAAATTCACTTTTATGTCATTGTATACACTGTCGTATTTTGAGGTTTTTGTCCATTTTGAATTTTTTTGATTTTTGAATAAATTCACTTTTACGTCATAGTATACACTGTCGTTTTTTGAGGTTTTTGTCCATTTTTACTTTTTGTGATAATTGAATAAATTCACATTTACGTCATAGTATACACTTTCGTTTTTTGAGGTATTCGTCCATTTTTACTTTTTGTGATAATTGAATAAATTCACTTTTACGTCATAGTATACACTGTCGTTTTTTAAGGTTTTTGTCCATTTTTACTTTTTTTGATAATTGAATAAATTCACTTTTACGTCATAGTATACACTGTCGTTTTTTGAGGTTTTTGTCCATTTTTACTTTTTGTGATAATTAAATAAATTCACGTTTTCGTCATAGTATACACTGTCGTATTTTGAAGTTTTTGTCCATTTTGAATTTTTTTGATTTTTGAATAAATTCACTTTTACGTCATAGTATACACTGTCGTTTTTTGAGGTTTTTGTCCATTTTTACTTTTTGTGATAATTGAATAAATTCACTTTTACGTCATAGTATACACTGTCGTTTTTTGAGGTTTTTGTCCATTTTTAATTTGTGATAATTGAATAAATTCACTTTTACGTCATAGTATACACTGTCGTTTTTTGAGGTTTTTGTCCATTTTTACTTTTTGTGATAATTGAATAAATTCACTTTTACGTCATAGTATACACTGTCGTTTTTTGAGGTTTTTGTCCATTTTTACTTTTTGTGATAATTAAATAAATTCACGTTTACGTCATAGTATACACTGTCGTATTTTGAAGTTTTTGTCCATTTTGAATTTTTTTGATTTTTGAATAAATTCACTTTTACGTCATAGTATACACTGTCGTTTTTTGAGGTTTTTGTCCATTTTTACTTTTTGTGATAATTGAATAAATTCACTTTTACGTCATAGTATACACTGTCGTTTTTTGAGGTTTTTGTCCATTTTTAATTTGTGATAATTGAATAAATTCACTTTTACGTCATAGTATACACTGTCGTTTTTTGAGGTTTTTGTCCATTTTTACTTTTTGTGATAATTGAATAAATTCACTTTTACGTCATACTATACACTGTCGTTTTTTGAGGTTTTTGTCCATTTTTACTTTTTGTGATAATTGAATAAATTCACTTTTACGTCATAGTATACACTGTCGTATTTTGAGGTTTTTGTCCATTTTGAATTTTTTTGATTTTTGAATAAATTCACTTTTACGTCATAGTATACACTGTCGTTTTTTG
Organism: Pseudorasbora parva; assembly: GCF_024679245.1. Lineage (NCBI taxonomy): Eukaryota > Metazoa > Chordata > Actinopteri > Cypriniformes > Gobionidae > Pseudorasbora > Pseudorasbora parva. The sequence continues at coordinate 9,298,203 of NC_090177.1, read as the reverse complement.
AGGTTTTTGTCCATTTTTACTTTTTGTGATAATTGAATAAATTCACTTTTACGTCATAGTATACACTGTTGTTTTTTGAGGTTTTTGTCCATTTTCACTTTTTGTGATAATTGAATAAATTCACTTTTATGTCATAGTATACACTGTCATATTTTGAGGTTTTTGTCCATTTTTACTTTTTGTGATAATTGAAAAAATTCACTTTTACGTCATAGTATACACTGTTGTTTTTTGAGGTTTTTGTCCATTTTTACTTTTTGTGATAATTGAATAAATTCACTTTTATGTCATTGTATACACTGTCGTTTTTTGAGATTTTTGTCCATTTTTACTTTTTGTGATAATTGAATAAATTCACTTTTACGTCATAGTATACACTGTCATTTTTTGAGGTTTTTGTCCATTTTTACTTTTTGTGATAATTGAATAAATTCACTTTTACGTCATAGTATACACTGTCGTTTTTTGAGGTTTTTGTCCATTGTTACTTTTTGTGATAATTGAATAAATTCACTTTTACGTCATAGTATACACTGTCGTATTTTGAGGTTTTTGTCCATTTTGATTTTTTTTTATTTTTGAATAAATTCACTTTTACGTCATAGTATACACTGTCGTTTTTTGAGGTATTCGTCCATTTTTACTTTTTGTGATAATTGAATAAATTCACTTTTACGTCATAATATACACTGTCGTTTTTTAAGGTTTTTGTCCATTATTACTTTTTGTGATAATTGAATAAATTCACTTTTACGTCATAGTATACACTGTCGTTTTTTGAGGTTTTTGTCCATTTTTACTTTTTGTGATAATTGAATAAATTCACGTTTACGTCATAGTATACACTGTTGTATTTTGAGGTTTTTGTCCATTTTGAATTTTTTTGATTTTTGAATAAATTCACTTTTACGTCATAGTATACACTGTCGTTTTTTGAGGTTTTTGTCCATTTTTACTTTTTGTGATAATTGAATAAATTCACTTTTATGTCATAGTATACACTGTCATATTTTGAGGTTTTTGTCCATTTTTACTTCACTTTTACGTCATAGTATACACTGTCGTTTTTTGAGGTTTTTGTCCATTTTTACTTTTTGTGATAATTGAATAAATTCACGTTTACGTCATAGTATACACTGTCGTATTTTGAGGTTTTTGTCCATTTTGAATTTTTTTGATTTTTGAATAAATTCACTTTTACGTCATAGTATACACTGTTGTTTTTTGAGGTTTTTGTCCATTTTCACTTTTTGTGATAATTGAATAAATTCACTTTTATGTCATAGTATACACTGTCATATTTTGAGGTTTTTGTCCATTTTTACTTTTTGTGATAATTGAATAAATTCACTTTTACGTCATAGTATACACTGTCGTTTTTTGAGGTTTTTGTCCATTTTTACTTTTTGTGATAATTGAATAAATTCACTTTTATGTCATTGTATACACTGTCGTTTTTTGAGATTTTTGTCCATTTTTACTTTTTGTGATAATTGAATAAATTCACTTTTACGTCATAGTATACACTGTCGTATTTTGAGGTTTTTGTCCATTTTGAATTTTTTTGATTTTTGAATAAATTCACTTTTACGTCATAGTATACACTGTCGTATTTTGAGGTTTTTGTCCATTTTGATTTTTTTTGATTTTTGAATAAATTCACTTTTATGTCATAGTATACACTGTCATATTTTGAGGTTTTTGTCCATTTTTACTTCACTTTTACGTCATAGTATACACTGTCGTTTTTTGAGGTTTTTGTCCATTTTTACTTTTTGTGATAATTGAATAAATTCACGTTTACGTCATAGTATACACTGTCGTATTTTGAGGTTTTTGTCCATTTTGAATTTTTTTGATTTTTGAATAAATTCACTTTTACGTCATAGTATACACTGTCGTTTTTTGAGGTTTTTGTCCATTTTTACTTTTTGTGATAATTGAATAAATTCACTTTTACGTCATAGTATACACTGTCGTATTTTGAGGTTTTTGTCCATTTTTACTTTTTGTGATAATTGAATAAATTCACTTTTACGTCATAGTATACACTGTCGTTTTTTGAGGTTTTTGTCCATTTTTACTTTTTGTGTTAATTGAATAAATTCACTTTTACGTCATAGTATACACTGCCGTATTTTGAGGTTTTTGTCCATTTTGAATTTTTTTGATTTTTGAATAAATTCACTTTTACGTCATAGTATACACTGTCGGAATTTGAGGTTTTTGTCCATTTTTACTTTTTGTGATAATTGAATAAATTCACTTTTACGTCATAGTATACACTGTCGTTTTTTGAGATTTTTGTCCATTTTTACTTTTTGTGATAATTGAATAAATTCACTTTTACGTCATAGTATACACTGTCGTTTTTTGAGGTTTTTGTCCATTTTTACTTTTTGTGATAATTGAATAAATTCACTTTTACGTCATAGTATACACTGTTGTTTTTTTAGGTTTTTGTCCATTTTTACTTTTTGTGATAATTGAATAAATTCACTTTTACGTCATAGTATACACTGTCATTTTTTGAGGTTTTTGTCCATTTTGAATTTTTTTGATAATTGAATGAATTCACTTTTACGTCATAGTATACACTGTCGTTTTTTGAGGTTTTTGTCCATTTTTAATTTTTGTGATAATTGAATAAATTCACTTTTACGTCATAGTATACACTGTCGTTTTTTGAGGTATTCGTCCATTTTTACTTTTTGTGATAATTGAATAAATTCACTTTTACGTCATAGTATACACTGTCGTTTTTTGAGGTTTTTGTCCATTTTTACTTTTTGTGATAATTGAATAAATTCACTTTTACGTCATAGTATACACTGTCGTATTTTGAGGTTTTTGTCGATTGTGAATTTTTTAGATTTTTGAATAAATTCACTTTTACGTCATAGTATACACTGTCGTTTTTTGAGGTTTTCGTCCATTTTTACTTTTTGTGATAATTGAATAAATTCACTTTTACGTCATAGTATACACTGTCGTTTTAAGGTTTTTGTCCATTTTTACTTTTTGAGATAATTGAATAAATTCACTTTTACGTCATAGTATACACTGTCGTATTTTGAGGTTTTTGTCCATTTTGAATTTTTTTGATTTTTGAATAAATTCACTTTTACGTCATAGTATACACTGTCGTATTTTGAGGTTTTTGTCCATTTTGATTTTTTTTGATTTTTGAATAAATTCACTTTTATGTCATAGTATACACTGTCATATTTTGAGGTTTTTGTCCATTTTTACTTCACTTTTACGTCATAGTATACACTGTCGTTTTTTGAGGTTTTTGTCCATTTTTACTTTTTGTGATAATTGAATAAATTCACGTTTACGTCATAGTATACACTGTCGTATTTTGAGGTTTTTGTCCATTTTGAATTTTTTTGATTTTTGAATAAATTCACTTTTACGTCATAGTATACACTGTCGTTTTTTGAGGTTTTTGTCCATTTTTACTTTTTGTGATAATTGAATAAATTCACTTTTACGTCATAGTATACACTGTCGTATTTTGAGGTTTTTGTCCATTTTTACTTTTTGTGATAATTGAATAAATTCACTTTTACGTCATAGTATACACTGTCGTTTTTTGAGGTTTTTGTCCATTTTTACTTTTTGTGATAATTGAATAAATTCACTTTTACGTCATAGTATACACTGCCGTATTTTGAGGTTTTTGTCCATTTTGAATTTTTTTGATTTTTGAATAAATTCACTTTTACGTCATAGTATACACTGTCGGAATTTGAGGTTTTTGTCCATTTTTACTTTTTGTGATAATTGAATAAATTCACTTTTACGTCATAGTATACACTGTCGTTTTTTGAGATTTTTGTCCATTTTTACTTTTTGTGATAATTGAATAAATTCACTTTTACGTCATAGTATACACTGTCGTTTTTTGAGGTTTTTGTCCATTTTTACTTTTTGTGATAATTGAATAAATTCACTTTTACGTCATAGTATACACTGTTGTTTTTTTAGGTTTTTGTCCATTTTTACTTTTTGTGATAATTGAATAAATTCACTTTTACGTCATAGTATACACTGTCATTTTTTGAGGTTTTTGTCCATTTTGAATTTTTTTGATAATTGAATGAATTCACTTTTACGTCATAGTATACACTGTCGTTTTTTGAGGTTTTTGTCCATTTTTAATTTTTGTGATAATTGAATAAATTCACTTTTACGTCATAGTATACACTGTCGTATTTTGAGGTTTTTGTCGATTGTGAATTTTTTAGATTTTTGAATAAATTCACTTTTACGTCATAGTATACACTGTCGTTTTTTGAGGTTTTCGTCCATTTTTACTTTTTGTGATAATTGAATAAATTCACTTTTACGTCATAGTATACACTGTCGTTTTAAGGTTTTTGTCCATTTTTACTTTTTGAGATAATTGAATAAATTCACTTTTACGTCATAGTATACACTGTCATATTTTTAGGTTTTTGCCCATTTTGAATTTTTTTGATTTTTGAAAAATATTACTTTTACGTCATAGTATACACTGTCATTTTTTGAGGTTTTTGTCCATTTTGAATTTTTTTGATAATTGAATGAATTCACTTTTACGTCATAGTATACACTGTCGTTTTTTGAGGTTTTTGTCCATTTTTAATTTTTGTGATAATTGAATAAATTCACTTTTACGTCATAGTATACACTGTCGTTTTTTGAGGTATTCGTCCATTTTTACTTTTTGTGATAATTGAACAAATTCACTTTTACGTCATAGTATACACTGTCGTATTTTGAGGTTTTTGTCCATTTTTACTTTTTAAGATAATTGAATAAATTCACTTTTACGTCATAGTATACACTGTCGTTTTTTGAGGTTTTTGTCCATTTTTACTTTTTGTGATAATTGAATAAATTCACTTTTACGTCATAGTATACACTGTCGTTTTTTGAGGTTTTTGTCCATTTTTACTTTTTGTGATAATTGAATAAATTCACTTTTACGTCATAGTATACACTGTCGTTTTTTGAGGTTTTTGTCCATTTTTACTTTTTGTGATAATTGAATAAATTCACTTTTACGTCATAGTATACACTGTCGTATTTTGAGGTTTTTGTCCATTTTGATTTTTTTTTATTTTTGAATAAATTCACTTTTACGTCATAGTATACACTGCCGTATTTTGAGGTTTTTGTCCATTTTTACTTTTTGTGATAATTGAATAAATTCACTTTTACGTCATAGTATACACTGTCGTTTTTTGAGGTTTTTGTCCATTTTTACTTTTTGTGATAATTGAATAAATTCACTTTTACGTCATAGTATACACTGTCGTTTTTTGAGGTTTTTGTCCATTTTTACTTTTTGTGATAATTGAATAAATTCACTTTTACGTCATAGTATACACTGTCGTATTTTGAGGTTTTTGTCCATTTTTATTTTTTTTTTATTTTTGAATAAATTCACTTTTACGTCATAGTATACACTGCCGTATTTTGAGGTTTTTGTCCATTTTTACTTTTTGTGATAATTGAATAAATTCACTTTTACGTCATAGTATACACTGTCGTATTTTGAGATTTTTGTCCATTTTTACTTTTTGTGATAATTGAATAAATTCACTTTTACGTCATAGTATACACTGTCGTTTTTTTAAATTTTTTGTCCATTTTTACTTTTTGTGATAATTGAATAAATTCACTTTTACATCATAGTATACACTGTTGTTTTTTGAGGTTTTTGTCCATTTTCACTTTTTGTGATAATTGAATAAATTCACTTTTATGTCATAGTATACACTGTCATATTTTGAGGTTTTTGTCCATTTTTACTTTTTGTGATAATTGAATAAATTCACTTTTACGTCATAGTATACACTGTCGTTTTTTGAGGTTTTTGTCCATTTTTACTTTTTGTGATAATTGAATAAATTCACTTTTACGTCATAGTATACACTGTCGTATTTTGAGGTTTTTGTCCATTTTGATTTTTTTTGATTTTTGAATAAATTCACTTTTACGCCATAGTATACACTGTCGTTTTTTGAGGTTTTTGTCCATTTTTACTTTTTGTGATAATTGAATAAATTCACTTTTACGTCATAGTATACACTGTCGTTTTTTGAGGTTTTTGTCCATTTTTACTTTTTGTGATAATTGAATAAATTCACTTTTACGTCATAGTATACACTGTCGTATTTTGAGGTTTTTGTCCATTTTGATTTTTTTTGATTTTTGAATAAATTCACTTTTTACGCCATAGTATACACTGTCATTTTTTGAGGTTTTTGTCCATTTTTACTTTTTGTGATAATTGAATAAATTCACTTTTACGTCATAGTATACACTGTCGTTTTTTGAGGTTTTTGTCCATTTTTACTTTTTGTGATAATTGAATAAATTCACTTTTACGTCATAGTATACACTGTCGTTTTTTGAGGTTTTTGTCCATTTTTACTTTTTGTGATAATTGAATAAATTCACTTTTACGTCATAGTATACACTGTCGTTTTTTGAGGTTTTTGTCCATTTTTACTTTTTGTGATAATTGAATAAATTCACTTTTACGTCATAGTATACACTGTTGTTTTTTGAGGTTTTTGTCCATTTTTACTTTTTGTGATAATTGAATAAATTCACTTTTATGTCATTGTATACACTGTCGTTTTTTGAGATTTTTGTCCATTTTTACTTTTTGTGATAATTGAATAAATTCACTTTTACGTCATAGTATACACTGTCATTTTTTGAGGTTTTTGTCCATTTTTACTTTTTGTGATAATTGAATAAATTCACTTTTACGTCATAGTATACACTGTCGTTTTTTGAGGTTTTTGTCCATTTTTACTTTTTGTGATAATTGAATAAATTCACTTTTACGTCATAGTATACACTGTCGTATTTTGAGGTTTTTGTCCATTTTGAATTTTTTTGATTTTTGAATAAATTCACTTTTACGTCATAGTATACACTGTCGTTTTTTGAGGTTTTTGTCCATTTTTACTTTTTGTGATAATTGAATAAATTCACTTTTACGTCATAGTATACACTGTCGTATTTTGAGGTTTTTGTCCATTTTGAATTTTTTTGATTTTTGAATAAATTCACTTTTACGTCATAGTATACACTGTCGTTTTTTGAGATTTTTGTCCATTTTTACTTTTTGTGATAATTGAATAAATTCACTTTTACGTCATAGTATACACTGTCGTATTTTGAGGTTTTTGTCCATTTTGAATTTTTTTGATTTTTGAATAAATTCACTTTTACGTCATAGTATACACTGTCGTTTTTTGAGATTTTTGTCCATTTTTACTTTTTGTGATAATTGAATAAATTCACTTTTACGTCATAGTATACACTGTCGTTTTTTGAGGTTTTTGTCCATTTTTACTTTTTGTGATAATTGAATAAATTCACTTTTACGTCATACTATACACTGTCGTTTACTTTTTGTGATAATTGAATAAATTCACTTTTACATCATAGTATACACTGTCGTATTTTGAGATTTTTGTCCATTTTTACTTTTTGTGATAATTGAATAAATTCACTTTTACGTCATAGTATACACTGTCGTTTTTTGAGGTTTTTGTCCATTTTCACTTTTTGTGATAATTGAATAAATTCACTTTTATGTCATAGTATACACTGTCATATTTTGAGGTTTTTGTCCATTTTTACTTTTTGTGATAATTGAATAAATTCACTTTTACGTCATAGTATACACTGTTGTTTTTTGAGGTTTTTGTCCATTTTTACTTTTTGTGATAATTGAATAAATTCACTTTCATGTCATTGTATACACTGTCGTTTTTTGAGATTTTTGTCCATTTTTACTTTTTGTGATAATTGAATAAATTCACTTTTACGTCATAGTATACACTGTCATTTTTTGAGGTTTTTGTCCATTTTTACTTTTTGTGATAATTGAATAAATTCACTTTTACGTCATAGTATACACTGTCGTTTTTTGAGGTTTTTGTCCATTTTTACTTTTTGTGATAATTGAATAAATTCACTTTTACGTCATAGTATACACTGTCGTATTTTGAGGTTTTTGTCCATTTTGAATTTTTTTGATTTTTGAATAAATTCACTTTTACGTCATAGTATACACTGTCGTTTTTTGAGGTTTTTGTCCATTTTTACTTTTTGTGATAATTGAATAAATTCACGTTTACGTCATAGTATACACTGTCGTATTTTGAGGTTTTTGTCCATTTTGAATTTTTTTGATTTTTGAATAAATTCACTTTTACGTCATAGTATACACTGTCGTTTTTTGAGGTTTTTGTCCATTTTTACTTTTTGTGATAATTGAATAAATTCACTTTTACGTCATAGTATACACTGTCGTTTTTTGAGGTATTCGTCCATTTTTACTTTTTGTGATAATTGAATAAATTCACTTTTACGTCATAATATACACTGTCGTTTTTTAAGGTTTTTGTCCATTATTACTTTTTGTGATAATTGAATAAATTCACTTTTACGTCATAGTATACACTGTCGTTTTTTGAGGTTTTTGTCCATTTTTACTTTTTGTGATAATTGAATAAATTCACGTTTACGTCATAGTATACACTGTCGTATTTTGAGGTTTTTGTCCATTTTGAATTTTTTTGATTTTTGAATAAATTCACTTTTACGTCATAGTATACACTGTCGTTTTTTGAGGTTTTTGTCCATTTTTACTTTTTGTGATAATTGAATAAATTCACTTTTATGTCATAGTATACACTGTCATATTTTGAGGTTTTTGTCCATTTTTACTTCACTTTTAAGTCATAGTATACACTGTCGTTTTTTGAGGTTTTTGTCCATTTTTACTTTTTGTGATAATTGAATAAATTCACGTTTACGTCATAGTATACACTGTCGTATTTTGAGGTTTTTGTCCATTTTGAATTTTTTTGATTTTTGAATAAATTCACTTTTACGTCATAGTATACACTGTTGTTTTTGAGGTTTTTGTCCATTTTCACTTTTTGTGATAATTGAATAAATTCACTTTTATGTCATAGTATACACTGTCATATTTTGAGGTTTTTGTCCATTTTTACTTTTTGTGATAATTGAATAAATTCACTTTTACGTCATAGTATACACTGTCGTTTTTTGAGGTTTTTGTCCATTTTTACTTTTTGTGATAATTGAATAAATTCACTTTTATGTCATTGTATACACTGTCGTTTTTTGAGATTTTTGTCCATTTTTACTTTTTGTGATAATTGAATAAATTCACTTTTACGTCATAGTATACACTGTCGTATTTTGAGGTTTTTGTCCATTTTGAATTTTTTAGATTTTTGAATAAATTCACTTTTACGTCATAGTATACACTGTCGTTTTTTGAGGTTTTTGTCCATTTTTACTTTTTGTGATAATTGAATAAATTCACTTTTATGTCATTGTATACACTGTCGTATTTTGAGGTTTTTGTCCATTTTGAATTTTTTTGATTTTTGAATAAATTCACTTTTACGTCATAGTATACACTGTCGTTTTTTGAGGTTTTTGTCCATTTTTACTTTTTGTGATAATTGAATAAATTCACATTTACGTCATAGTATACACTTTCGTTTTTTGAGGTATTCGTCCATTTTTACTTTTTGTGATAATTGAATAAATTCACTTTTACGTCATAGTATACACTGTCGTTTTTTAAGGTTTTTGTCCATTTTTACTTTTTTTGATAATTGAATAAATTCACTTTTACGTCATAGTATACACTGTCGTTTTTTGAGGTTTTTGTCCATTTTTACTTTTTGTGATAATTAAATAAATTCACGTTTACGTCATAGTATACACTGTCGTATTTTGAAGTTTTTGTCCATTTTGAATTTTTTTGATTTTTGAATAAATTCACTTTTACGTCATAGTATACACTGTCGTTTTTTGAGGTTTTTGTCCATTTTTACTTTTTGTGATAATTGAATAAATTCACTTTTACGTCATAGTATACACTGTCGTTTTTTGAGGTTTTTGTCCATTTTTACTTTTTGTGATAATTGAATAAATTCACTTTTACGTCATAGTATACACTGTCGTTTTTTGAGGTTTTTGTCCATTTTTACTTTTTGTGATAATTAAATAAATTCACGTTTACGTCATAGTATACACTGTCGTATTTTGAAGTTTTTGTCCATTTTGAATTTTTTTGATTTTTGAATAAATTCACTTTTACGTCATAGTATACACTGTCGTTTTTTGAGGTTTTTGTCCATTTTTACTTTTTGTGATAATTGAATAAATTCACTTTTACGTCATAGTATACACTGTCGTTTTTTGAGGTTTTTGTCCATTTTTAATTTGTGATAATTGAATAAATTCACATTTACGTCATAGTATACACTGTCGTTTTTTGAGGTTTTTGTCCATTTTTACTTTTTGTGATAATTGAATAAATTCACTTTTACGTCATACTATACACTGTCGTTTTTTGAGGTTTTTGTCCATTTTTACTTTTTGTGATAATTGAATAAATTCACTTTTACGTCATAGTATACACTGTCGTATTTTGAGGTTTTTGTCCATTTTGAATTTTTTTGATTTTTGAATAAATTCACTTTTACGTCATAGTATACACTGTCGTTTTTTGAGGTTTTTGTCCATTTTTACTTTTTGTGATAATTGAATAAATTCACTTTTACGTCATAGTATACACTGTTGTTTTTTGAGGTTTTTGTCCATTTTCACTTTTTGTGATAATTGAATAAATTCACTTTTATGTCATAGTATACACTGTCATATTTTGAGGTTTTTGTCCATTTTTACTTTTTGTGATAATTGAAAAAATTCACTTTTACGTCATAGTATACACTGTTGTTTTTTGAGGTTTTTGTCCATTTTTACTTTTTGTGATAATTGAATAAATTCACTTTTATGTCATTGTATACACTGTCGTTTTTTGAGATTTTTGTCCATTTTTACTTTTTGTGATAATTGAATAAATTCACTTTTACGTCATAGTATACACTGTCATTTTTTGAGGTTTTTGTCCATTTTTACTTTTTGTGATAATTGAATAAATTCACTTTTACGTCATAGTATACACTGTCGTTTTTTGAGGTTTTTGTCCATTGTTACTTTTTGTGATAATTGAATAAATTCACTTTTACGTCATAGTATACACTGTCGTATTTTGAGGTTTTTGTCCATTTTGATTTTTTTTGATTTTTGAATAAATTCACTTTTACGTCATAGTATACACTGTCGTTTTTTGAGGTATTCGTCCATTTTTACTTTTTGTGATAATTGAATAAATTCACTTTTACGTCATAATATACACTGTCGTTTTTTAAGGTTTTTGTCCATTATTACTTTTTGTGATAATTGAATAAATTCACTTTTACGTCATAGTATACACTGTCGTTTTTTGAGGTTTTTGTCCATTTTTACTTTTTGTGATAATTGAATAAATTCACGTTTACGTCATAGTATACACTGTTGTATTTTGAGGTTTTTGTCCATTTTGAATTTTTTTGATTTTTGAATAAATTCACTTTTACGTCATAGTATACACTGTCGTTTTTTGAGGTTTTTGTCCATTTTTACTTTTTGTGATAATTGAATAAATTCACTTTTATGTCATAGTATACACTGTCATATTTTGAGGTTTTTGTCCATTTTTACTTCACTTTTACGTCATAGTATACACTGTCGTTTTTTGAGGTTTTTGTCCATTTTTACTTTTTGTGATAATTGAATAAATTCACGTTTACGTCATAGTATACACTGTCGTATTTTGAGGTTTTTGTCCATTTTGAATTTTTTTGATTTTTGAATAAATTCACTTTTACGTCATAGTATACACTGTTGTTTTTTGAGGTTTTTGTCCATTTTCACTTTTTGTGATAATTGAATAAATTCACTTTTATGTCATAGTATACACTGTCATATTTTGAGGTTTTTGTCCATTTTTACTTTTTGTGATAATTGAATAAATTCACTTTTACGTCATAGTATACACTGTCGTTTTTTGAGGTTTTTGTCCATTTTTACTTTTTGTGATAATTGAATAAATTCACTTTTATGTCATTGTATACACTGTCGTTTTTTGAGATTTTTGTCCATTTTTACTTTTTGTGATAATTGAATAAATTCACTTTTACGTCATAGTATACACTGTCGTATTTTGAGGTTTTTGTCCATTTTGAATTTTTTTGATTTTTGAATAAATTCACTTTTACGTCATAGTATACACTGTCGTATTTTGAGGTTTTTGTCCATTTTGATTTTTTTTGATTTTTGAATAAATTCACTTTTATGTCATAGTATACACTGTCATATTTTGAGGTTTTTGTCCATTTTTACTTCACTTTTACGTCATAGTATACACTGTCGTTTTTTGAGGTTTTTGTCCATTTTTACTTTTTGTGATAATTGAATAAATTCACGTTTACGTCATAGTATACACTGTCGTATTTTGAGGTTTTTGTCCATTTTGAATTTTTTTGATTTTTGAATAAATTCACTTTTACGTCATAGTATACACTGTCGTTTTTTGAGGTTTTTGTCCATTTTTACTTTTTGTGATAATTGAATAAATTCACTTTTACGTCATAGTATACACTGTCGTATTTTGAGGTTTTTGTCCATTTTTACTTTTTGTGATAATTGAATAAATTCACTTTTACGTCATAGTATACACTGTCGTTTTTTGAGGTTTTTGTCCATTTTTACTTTTTGTGATAATTGAATAAATTCACTTTTACGTCATAGTATACACTGCCGTATTTTGAGGTTTTTGTCCATTTTGAATTTTTTTGATTTTTGAATAAATTCACTTTTACGTCATAGTATACACTGTCGGAATTTGAGGTTTTTGTCCATTTTTACTTTTTGTGATAATTGAATAAATTCACTTTTACGTCATAGTATACACTGTCGTTTTTTGAGATTTTTGTCCATTTTTACTTTTTGTGATAATTGAATAAATTCACTTTTACGTCATAGTATACACTGTCGTTTTTTGAGGTTTTTGTCCATTTTTACTTTTTGTGATAATTGAATAAATTCACTTTTACGTCATAGTATACACTGTTGTTTTTTTAGGTTTTTGTCCATTTTTACTTTTTGTGATAATTGAATAAATTCACTTTTACGTCATAGTATACACTGTCATTTTTTGAGGTTTTTGTCCATTTTGAATTTTTTTGATAATTGAATGAATTCACTTTTACGTCATAGTATACACTGTCGTTTTTTGAGGTTTTTGTCCATTTTTAATTTTTGTGATAATTGAATAAATTCACTTTTACGTCATAGTATACACTGTCGTTTTTTGAGGTATTCGTCCATTTTTACTTTTTGTGATAATTGAATAAATTCACTTTTACGTCATAGTATACACTGTCGTTTTTTGAGGTTTTTGTCCATTTTTACTTTTTGTGATAATTGAATAAATTCACTTTTACGTCATAGTATACACTGTCGTATTTTGAGGTTTTTGTCGATTGTGAATTTTTTAGATTTTTGAATAAATTCACTTTTACGTCATAGTATACACTGTCGTTTTTTGAGGTTTTCGTCCATTTTTACTTTTTGTGATAATTGAATAAATTCACTTTTACGTCATAGTATACACTGTCGTTTTAAGGTTTTTGTCCATTTTTACTTTTTGAGATAATTGAATAAATTCACTTTTACGTCATAGTATACACTGTCATATTTTTAGGTTTTTGCCCATTTTGAATTTTTTTGATTTTTGAAAAATATTACTTTTACGTCATAGTATACACTGTCATTTTTTGAGGTTTTTGTCCATTTTGAATTTTTTTGATAATTGAATGAATTCACTTTTACGTCATAGTATACACTGTCGTTTTTTGAGGTTTTTGTCCATTTTTAATTTTTGTGATAATTGAATAAATTCACTTTTACGTCATAGTATACACTGTCGTTTTTTGAGGTATTCGTCCATTTTTACTTTTTGTGATAATTGAACAAATTCACTTTTACGTCATAGTATACACTGTCGTATTTTGAGGTTTTTGTCCATTTTTACTTTTTAAGATAATTGAATAAATTCACTTTTACGTCATAGTATACACTGTCGTTTTTTGAGGTTTTTGTCCATTTTTACTTTTTGTGATAATTGAATAAATTCACTTTTACGTCATAGTATACACTGTCGTTTTTTGAGGTTTTTGTCCATTTTTACTTTTTGTGATAATTGAATAAATTCACTTTTACGTCATAGTATACACTGTCGTTTTTTGAGGTTTTTGTCCATTTTTACTTTTTGTGATAATTGAATAAATTCACTTTTACGTCATAGTATACACTGTCGTATTTTGAGGTTTTTGTCCATTTTGATTTTTTTTTATTTTTGAATAAATTCACTTTTACGTCATAGTATACACTGCCGTATTTTGAGGTTTTTGTCCATTTTTACTTTTTGTGATAATTGAATAAATTCACTTTTACGTCATAGTATACACTGTCGTTTTTTGAGGTTTTTGTCCATTTTTACTTTTTGTGATAATTGAATAAATTCACTTTTACGTCATAGTATACACTGTCGTTTTTTGAGGTTTTTGTCCATTTTTACTTTTTGTGATAATTGAATAAATTCACTTTTACGTCATAGTATACACTGTCGTATTTTGAGGTTTTTGTCCATTTTTATTTTTTTTTTTATTTTTGAATAAATTCACTTTTACGTCATAGTATACACTGCCGTATTTTGAGGTTTTTGTCCATTTTTACTTTTTGTGATAATTGAATAAATTCACTTTTACGTCATAGTATACACTGACGTATTTTGAGATTTTTGTCCATTTTTACTTTTTGTGATAATTGAATAAATTCACTTTTACGTCATAGTATACACTGTCGTTTTTTTAAATTTTTTGTCCATTTTTACTTTTTGTGATAATTGAATAAATTCACTTTTACATCATAGTATACACTGTTGTTTTTTGAGGTTTTTGTCCATTTTCACTTTTTGTGATAATTGAATAAATTCACTTTTATGTCATAGTATACACTGTCATATTTTGAGGTTTTTGTCCATTTTTACTTTTTGTGATAATTGAATAAATTCACTTTTACGTCATAGTATACACTGTCGTTTTTTGAGGTTTTTGTCCATTTTTACTTTTTGTGATAATTGAATAAATTCACTTTTACGTCATAGTATACACTGTCGTATTTTGAGGTTTTTGTCCATTTTGATTTTTTTTGATTTTTGAATAAATTCACTTTTACGCCATAGTATACACTGTCGTTTTTTGAGGTTTTTGTCCATTTTTACTTTTTGTGATAATTGAATAAATTCACTTTTACGTCATAGTATACACTGTCGTTTTTTGAGGTTTTTGTCCATTTTTACTTTTTGTGATAATTGAATAAATTCACTTTTACGTCATAGTATACACTGTCGTATTTTGAGGTTTTTGTCCATTTTGATTTTTTTTGATTTTTGAATAAATTCACTTTTTACGCCATAGTATACACTGTCATTTTTTGAGGTTTTTGTCCATTTTTACTTTTTGTGATAATTGAATAAATTCACTTTTACGTCATAGTATACACTGTCGTTTTTTGAGGTTTTTGTCCATTTTTACTTTTTGTGATAATTGAATAAATTCACTTTTACGTCATAGTATACACTGTCGTTTTTTGAGGTTTTTGTCCATTTTTACTTTTTGTGATAATTGAATAAATTCACTTTTACGTCATAGTATACACTGTCGTTTTTTGAGGTTTTTGTCCATTTTTACTTTTTGTGATAATTGAATAAATTCACTTTTACGTCATAGTATACACTGTTGTTTTTTGAGGTTTTTGTCCATTTTTACTTTTTGTGATAATTGAATAAATTCACTTTTATGTCATTGTATACACTGTCGTTTTTTGAGATTTTTGTCCATTTTTACTTTTTGTGATAATTGAATAAATTCACTTTTACGTCATAGTATACACTGTCATTTTTTGAGGTTTTTGTCCATTTTTACTTTTTGTGATAATTGAATAAATTCACTTTTACGTCATAGTATACACTGTCGTTTTTTGAGGTTTTTGTCCATTTTTACTTTTTGTGATAATTGAATAAATTCACTTTTACGTCATAGTATACACTGTCGTATTTTGAGGTTTTTGTCCATTTTGAATTTTTTTGATTTTTGAATAAATTCACTTTTACGTCATAGTATACACTGTCGTTTTTTGAGGTTTTTGTCCATTTTTACTTTTTGTGATAATTGAATAAATTCACTTTTACGTCATAGTATACACTGTCGTATTTTGAGGTTTTTGTCCATTTTGAATTTTTTTGATTTTTGAATAAATTCACTTTTACGTCATAGTATACACTGTCGTTTTTTGAGATTTTTGTCCATTTTTACTTTTTGTGATAATTGAATAAATTCACTTTTACGTCATAGTATACACTGTCGTATTTTGAGGTTTTTGTCCATTTTGAATTTTTTTGATTTTTGAATAAATTCACTTTTACGTCATAGTATACACTGTCGTTTTTTGAGATTTTTGTCCATTTTTACTTTTTGTGATAATTGAATAAATTCACTTTTACGTCATAGTATACACTGTCGTTTTTTGAGGTTTTTGTCCATTTTTACTTTTTGTGATAATTGAATAAATTCACTTTTACGTCATACTATACACTGTCGTTTACTTTTTGTGATAATTGAATAAATTCACTTTTACATCATAGTATACACTGTCGTATTTTGAGATTTTTGTCCATTTTTACTTTTTGTGATAATTGAATAAATTCACTTTTACGTCATAGTATACACTGTCGTTTTTTGAGGTTTTTGTCCATTTTCACTTTTTGTGATAATTGAATAAATTCACTTTTATGTCATAGTATACACTGTCATATTTTGAGGTTTTTGTCCATTTTTACTTTTTGTGATAATTGAATAAATTCACTTTTACGTCATAGTATACACTGTTGTTTTTTGAGGTTTTTGTCCATTTTTACTTTTTGTGATAATTGAATAAATTCACTTTCATGTCATTGTATACACTGTCGTTTTTTGAGATTTTTGTCCATTTTTACTTTTTGTGATAATTGAATAAATTCACTTTTACGTCATAGTATACACTGTCATTTTTTGAGGTTTTTGTCCATTTTTACTTTTTGTGATAATTGAATAAATTCACTTTTACGTCATAGTATACACTGTCGTTTTTTGAGGTTTTTGTCCATTTTTACTTTTTGTGATAATTGAATAAATTCACTTTTACGTCATAGTATACACTGTCGTATTTTGAGGTTTTTGTCCATTTTGAATTTTTTTGATTTTTGAATAAATTCACTTTTACGTCATAGTATACACTGTCGTTTTTTGAGGTTTTTGTCCATTTTTACTTTTTGTGATAATTGAATAAATTCACGTTTACGTCATAGTATACACTGTCGTATTTTGAGGTTTTTGTCCATTTTGAATTTTTTTGATTTTTGAATAAATTCACTTTTACGTCATAGTATACACTGTCGTTTTTTGAGATTTTTGTCCATTTTTACTTTTTGTGATAATTGAATAAATTCACTTTTACGTCATAGTATACACTGTCGTTTTTTGAGGTTTTTGTCCATTTTTACTTTTTGTGATAATTGAATAAATTCACTTTTACGTCATAGTATACACTGTCGTTTTTTGAGGTTTTTGTCCATTTTTACTTTTTAAGATAATTGAATAAATTCACTTTTATGTCATAGTATACACTGTCGTTTTTTGAGGTTTTTGTCCATTTTTACTTTTTGTGATAATTGAATAAATTCACTTTTACGTCATAGTATACACTGTCGTTTTTTGAGGTTTTTGTCCATTTTTACTTTTTGTTATAATTGAATAAATTCACTTTTACGTCATAGTATACACTGTCGTATTTTGAGGTTTTTGTCCATTTTGATTTTTTTTGATTTTTGAATAAATTCACTTTTACGCCATAGTATACACTGTCGTTTTTTGAGGTTTTTGTCCATTTTTACTTTTTGTGATAATTGAATAAATTCACTTTTACGTCATAGTATACACTGTCGTTTTTTGAGGTTTTTGTCCATTTTTACTTTTTGTGATAATTGAATAAATTCACTTTTACGTCATAGTATACACTGTCGTTTTTTGAGGTTTTTGTCCATTTTTACTTTTTGTGATAATTTAATAAATTCACTTTTACGTCATAGTATACACTGTCGTTTTTTGAGGTTTTTGTCCATTTTTACTTTTTGTGATAATTGAATAAATTCAGTTTTACGTCATAGTATACACTGTCGTTTTTTGAGGTTTTTGTCCATTTTTACTTTTTGTGATAATTGAATAAATTCACTTTTACGTCATAGTATACACTGTCGTTTTTTGAGGTTTTTGTCCATTTTTACTTTTTGTGATAATTGAATAAATTCACTTTTACGTCATAGTATATACACTGTCGTTTTTGAGGTTTTTGTCCATTTTTACTTTTTGTGATAATTGAATAAATTCACTTTTATGTCATAGTATACACTGTCGTTTTTTGAGGTTTTTGTCCATTTTTACTTTATGTGATAATTGAATAAATTTACTTTTACGTCATAGTATACACTGTCGTTTTTTGAGGTTTTTGTCCATTTTTACTTTTTGTGATAATTGAATAAATTCACTTTTACGTCATACTATACACTGTCGTTTTTTGAGGTTTTTGTCCATTTTTACTTTTTGTGATAATTGAATAAATTCACTTTTACGTCATAGTATACACTATCGTATTTTGAGGTTTTTGTCCATTTTGAATTTTTTTGATTTTTGAATAAATTCACTTTTACGTCATAGTATACACTGTCGTTTTTTGAGGTTTTTGTCCATTTTTACTTTTTGTGATAATTGAATAAATTCACTTTTACGTCATAGTATACACTGTCGTATTTTGAGGTTTTTGTCCATTTTGATTTTTTTTGATTTTTGAATAAATTCACTTTTACGTCATAGTATACACTGTCGTTTTTTGAGGTTTTTGTCCATTTTTACTTTTTGTGATAATTGAATAAATTCACGTTTACGTCATAGTATACACTGTCGTATTTTGAGGTTTTTGTCCATTTTGAATTTTTTTGATTTTTGAATAAATTCACTTTTACGTCATAGTATACACTGTCGTTTTTTGAGATTTTTGTCCATTTTTACTTTTTGTGATAATTGAATAAATTCACTTTTACGTCATAGTATACACTGTCGTTTTTTGAGGTTTTTGTCCATTTTTACTTTTTGTGATAATTGAATAAATTCACTTTTACGTCATAGTATACACTGTCGTTTTTTGAGGTTTTTGTCCATTTTTACTTTTTAAGATAATTGAATAAATTCACTTTTATGTCATTGTATACACTGTCGTTTTTTGAGATTTTTGTCCATTTTTACTTTTTGTGATAATTGAATAAATTCACTTTTACGTCATAGTATACACTGTCGTATTTTGAGGTTTTTGTCCATTTTGAATTTTTTTGATTTTTGAATAAATTCACTTTTACGTCATAGTATACACTGTCGTATTTTGAGGTTTTTGTCCATTTTCACTTTTTGTGATAATTGAATAAATTCACTTTTATGTCATTGTATACACTGTCGTTTTTTGAGATTTTTGTCCATTTTTACTTTTTGTGATAATTGAATAAATTCACTTTTACGTCATAGTATACACTGTCGTTTTTTGAGGTTTTTGTCCATTTTTACTTTTTGTGATAATTGAATAAATTCACTTTTACGTCATAGTATACACTGTTGTTTTTTGAGGTTTTTGTCCATTTTCACTTTTTGTGATAATTGAATAAATTCACTTTTATGTCATAGTATACACTGTCGTATTTTGAGGTTTTTGTCCATTTTGATTTTTTTTTATTTTTGAATAAATTCACTTTTACGCCATAGTATACACTGTCGTTTTTTGAGGTTTTTGTCCATTTTTACTTTTTGTGATAATTGAATAAATTCACTTTTACGTCATAGTATACACTGTCGTTTTTTGAGGTTTTTGTCCATTTTTACTTTTTGTGATAATTGAATAAATTCACTTTTACGTCATAGTATACACTGTCGTTTTTTGAGGTTTTTGTCCATTTTTACTTTTTGTGATAATTGAATAAATTCACTTTTACGTCATAGTATACACTGCCGTATTTTGAGGTTTTTGTCCATTTTGAATTTTTTTGATTTTTGAATAAATTCACTTTTACGTCATAGTATACACTGTCGTTTTTTGAGGTTTTTGTCCATTTTTACTTTTTGTGATAATTGAATAAATTCACTTTTACGTCATAGTATACACTGTTGTTTTTTGAGGTTTTTGTCCATTTTCACTTTTTGTGATAATTGAATAAATTCACTTTTATGTCATAGTATACACTGTCATATTTTGAGGTTTTTGTCAATTTTTACTTTTTGTGATAATTGAATAAATTCACTTTTACGTCATAGTATACACTGTCATTTTTTGAGGTTTTTGACGATTTTGAATTTTTTTGATTTTTGAATAAATTCACTTTTACGTCATAGTATACACTGTCGTTTTTTGAGGTTTTTGTCCATTTTGAATTGTTTTGATTTTTGAATAAATTCACTTTTACGTCATAGTATACACTGTCGTATTTTGAGGTTTTTGTCCATTTTGAATTGTTTTGATTTTTGAATAAATTCACTTTTACGTCATAGTATACACTGTCGTATTTTGAGGTTTTTGTCCATTTTGAATTTTTTTGATTTTTGAAAAAATTCACTTTTACGTCATAGTATACACTGTCGTTTTTTGAGGTTTTTGTCCATTTTTACTTTTTGTGATAATTGAATAAATTCACTTTTACGTCATAGTATACACTGTCGTATTTTGAGGTTTTTGACGATTTTGAATTTTTTTGATTTTTGAATAAATTCACTTTTACGTCATAGTATACACTGTCGTATTTTGAGGTTTTTTATCAATTTTGAATTTTTTTGATTTTTGAATAAATTCACTTTTACGTCATAGTATACACTGTCGTTTTTTGATGTTTTTGTCCATTTTGAATTTTTTTGATTTTTGAATAAATTCACTTTTACGTCATAGTATACACTGTCGTTTTTTGAGGTTTCTGTCCATTTTTACTTTTTGTGATAATTGAATAAATTCACTTTTAGGTCATAGTATACACTGTCGTTTTTATGAGGTTTTTGTCCATTTTTATTTTTTTTATTTTTGAATAAATTCACTTTTACGTCATAGTATACACTGTCGTTTTTTGAGGTTTTTGTCCATTTTTACTTTTTGTGATAATTGAATAAATTCACTTTTACGTCATAGTATACACTGTCGTTTTTTGAGGTTTTTGTCCATTTTTACTTTTTGTGATAATTGAATAAATTCACTTTTACGTCATAGTATACACTGTCGTTTTTTGAGGTGTTTGTCCATTTTTACTTTTTGTGATAATTGAATAAATTCACTTTTACGTCATAGTATACACTGTCGTATTTTGAGGTTTTTGTCCATTTTGATTTTTTTTGATTTTTGAATAAATTCACTTTTACGTCATAGTATACACTGTCGTTTTTTGAGGTTTTTGTCCATTTTTACTTTTTGTGATAATTGAATAAATTCACTTTACGTCATAGTATACACTGTCGTTTTTTGAGGTTTTTGTCCATTTTTACTTTTTGTGATAATTGAATAAATTGACTTTTACGTCATAGTATACACTGTCGTATTTTGAGGTTTTTGTCCATTTTGATTTTTTTTTGATTTTTGAATAAATTCACTTTTACGTCATAGTATACACTGCCGTATTTTGAGGTTTTTGTCCATTTTTACTTTTTGTGATAATTGAATAAATTCACTTTTACGTCATAGTATACACTGTCGTATTTTGAGATTTTTGTCCATTTTTACTTTTTGTGATAATTGAATAAATTCACTTTTACGTCATAGTATACACTGTCGTTTTTTTTAATTTTTTGTCCATTTTTACTTTTTGTGATAATTGAATAAATTCACTTTTACGTCATAGTATACACTGTTGTTTTTTGAGGTTTTTGTCCATTTTCACTTTTTGTGATAATTGAATAAATTCACTTTTATGTCATAGTATACACTGTCATATTTTGAGGTTTTTGTCCATTTTTACTTTTTGTGATAATTGAATAAATTCACTTTTACGTCATAGTATACACTGTTGTTTTTTGAGGTTTTTGTCCATTTTTACTTTTTGTGATAATTGAATAAATTCACTTTTACGTCATAGTATACACTGTCGTTTTTTGAGGTTTTTGTCCATTTTTACTTTTTGTGATAATTGAATAAATTCACTTTTACGTCATAGTATACACTGTCGTTTTTTGAGGTGTTTGTCCATTTTTACTTTTTGTGATAATTGAATAAATTCACTTTTACGTCATAGTATACACTGTCGTATTTTGAGGTTTTTGTCCATTTTGATTTTTTTTGATTTTTGAATAAATTCACTTTTACGTCATAGTATACACTGTCGTTTTTTGAGGTTTTTGTCCATTTTTACTTTTTGTGATAATTGAATAAATTCACTTTACGTCATAGTATACACTGTCGTTTTTTGAGGTTTTTGTCCATTTTTACTTTTTGTGATAATTGAATAAATTGACTTTTACGTCATAGTATACACTGTCGTATTTTGAGGTTTTTGTCCATTTTGATTTTTTTTTGATTTTTGAATAAATTCACTTTTACGTCATAGTATACACTGCCGTATTTTGAGGTTTTTGTCCATTTTTACTTTTTGTGATAATTGAATAAATTCACTTTTACGTCATAGTATACACTGTCGTATTTTGAGATTTTTGTCCATTTTTACTTTTTGTGATAATTGAATAAATTCACTTTTACGTCATAGTATACACTGTCGTTTTTTTTAATTTTTTGTCCATTTTTACTTTTTGTGATAATTGAATAAATTCACTTTTACGTCATAGTATACACTGTTGTTTTTTGAGGTTTTTGTCCATTTTCACTTTTTGTGATAATTGAATAAATTCACTTTTATGTCATAGTATACACTGTCATATTTTGAGGTTTTTGTCCATTTTTACTTTTTGTGATAATTGAATAAATTCACTTTTACGTCATAGTATACACTGTTGTTTTTTGAGGTTTTTGTCCATTTTTACTTTTTGTGATAATTGAATAAATTCACTTTTATGTCATTGTATACACTGTTGTTTTTTGAGATTTTTGTCCATTTTTACTTTTTGTGATAATTGAATAAATTCACTTTTACGTCATAGTATACACTGTCGTTTTTTGAGGTTTTTGTCCATATTTACTTTTTGTGATAATTGAATAAATTCACTTTTACGTCATAGTATACACTGTTGTTTTTTGAGGTTTTTGTCCATTTTCACTTTTTGTGATAATTGAATAAATTCACTTTTATGTCATAGTATACACTGTCGTATTTTGAGGTTTTTGTCCATTTTGATTTTTTTTGATTTTTGAATAAATTCAGTTTTACGTCATAGTATACACTGTCGTTTTTTGAGATTTTTGTCCATTTTTACTTTTTGTGATAATTGAATAAATTCACTTTTACGTCATAGTATACACTGCCGTATTTTGAGGTTTTTGTCCATTTTGAATTTTTTTGATTTTTGAATAAATTCACTTTTACGTCATAGTATACACTGTCGTTTTTTGAGGTTTTTGTCCATTTTTACTTTTTGTGATAATTGAATAAATTCACTTTTACGTCATAGTATACACTGTTGTTTTTTGAGGTTTTTGTCAATTTTTACTTTTTGTGATAATTGAATAAATTCACTTTTACGTCATAGTATACACTGTCGTTTTTTGACGATTTTGAATTTTTTTGATTTTTGAATAAATTCACTTTTACGTCATAGTATACACTGTCGTTTTTTGAGGTTTTTGTCCATTTTGAATTGTTTTGATTTTTGAATAAATTCACTTTTACGTCATAGTATACACTGTCGTATTTTGAGGTTTTTGTCCATTTTGAATTGTTTTGATTTTTGAATAAATTCACTTTTACGTCATAGTATACACTGTCGTATTTTGAGGTTTTTGTCCATTTTGAATTTTTTTGATTTTTGAATAAATTCACTTTTACGTCATAGTATACACTGTCGTTTTTTGAGGTTTTTGTCCATTTTTACTTTTTGTGATAATTGAATAAATTCACTTTTACGTCATAGTATACACTGTCGTATTTTGAGGTTTTTGACGATTTTGAATTTTTTTGATTTTTGAATAAATTCAATTTTACGTCATAGTATACACTGTCGTATTTTGAGGTTTTTTATCAATTTTGAATTTTTTTGATTTTTGAATAAATTCACTTTTACGTCATAGTATACACTGTCGTTTTTTGATGTTTTTGTCCATTTTGAATTTTTTTGATTTTTGAATAAATTCACTTTTACGTCATAGTATACACTGTCGTTTTTTGAGGTTTCTGTCCATTTTTACTTTTTGTGATAATTGAATAAATTCACTTTTAGGTCATAGTATACACTGTCGTTTTTATGAGGTTTTTGTCCATTTTTATTTTTTTTATTTTTGAATAAATTCACTTTTACGTCATAGTATACACTGTCGTTTTTTGAGGTTTTTGTCCATTTTTACTTTTTGTGATAATTGAATAAATTCACTTTTACGTCATAGTATACACTGTCGTATTTTGAGGTTTTTGTCCATTTTGAATTTTTTTGATTTTTGAATAAATTCACTTTTACGTCATAGTATACACTGTCGTTTTTTGAGGTTTTTGTCCATTTTTACTTTTTGTGATAATTGAATAAATTCACGTTTACGTCATAGTATACACTGTCGTATTTTGAGGTTTTTGTCCATTTTGAATTTTTTTGATTTTTGAATAAATTCACTTTTACGTCATAGTATACACTGTCGTTTTTTGAGGTTTTTGTCCATTTTGAATTTTTTTGATTTTTGAATAAATTCACTTTTACGTCATAGTATACACTGTCGTTTTTTGAGGTTTTTGTCCATTTTTACTTTTTGTGATAATTAAATAAATTCACGTTTACGTCATAGTATACACTGTCGTATTTTGAGGTTTTTGTCCATTTTGAATTTTTTTGATTTTTGAATAAATTCACTTTTACGTCATAGTATACACTGTCGTTTTTTGAGGTTTTTGTCCATTTTTACTTTTTGTGATAATTAAATAAATTCACTTTTACGTCATAGTATACACTGTCGTATTTTGAGGTTTTTGTCCATTTTTACTTTTTGTGATAATTGAATAAATTCACTTTTACGTCATAGTATACACTGTCGTTTTTTGAGGTGTTTGTCCATTTTTACTTTTTGTGATAATTGAATAAATTCACTTTTACGTCATAGTATACACTGTCGTATTTTGAGGTTTTTGTCCATTTTGAATTTTTTTGATTTTTGAATAAATTCACTTTTACGCCATAGTATAAACTGTCATTTTTTGAGGTTTTTGTCCATTTTTACTTTTTGTGATAATTGAATAAATTCACTTCCCTTTCGGGCAACTCGAGCTGCGTCGAAACGCTGTGAGAACGCCTCTGCGTTAATGCGTCGTGAAGCGCCTGTAGAACCATTCCATCGGAAAAAAGATCGATCGTCGGCGTGTTGACGTCATCGACCGGAAGCTATAAAGCGTCCGTGAAAACAAACAGGAACTAGCTTCTGAGCCTTCAGCAAGCGATCTGTGTGAACCTGTCTGTCTATTTGGTGTTTTTGTCTGTCTATTATCAGAAATTTTCCACCCTCTTTGTTAAATATTCCTATATTAACAAAGAAAAGAGAAAATAAATAGATAGAAATGGTGAGTGAAAGCAGCAATTTCAGGAAGTGTGTTCCTCCCTGCCCACGCTACATCACGGGTGGGGTTACACACTCTCTCTGTGTTGCATGCTTGGGAGCGCAGCATGCCCAGGCAGCCCTCGAGGGGGCTGCTTGCGAGCATTGCGAGAGACTACCGCTGAGAACGCTGCGCTCCCGCCGGGCACTCTTCGAGGAGGGTGCCTCGGCTCGTGTTCCCCGCGGCTCTGGTCCCGCTGCCGCCGAGGCGGAGCGGAGGCTGCAGTCATGGGGATCACAATTGGATGTTGCAGAGGGGTTAGAGACGGGCGCTACCTTATCTCTGCCCTCACCTGCACCATCCAGCGGCTCTTCTCGGGGCATGGAAGCACGCATGGCGGTTTCTTCCCCCCCGAGAGAGTCGCCGGTGCTTCATCTGTCCAGCTCTGAGGAGGTGGACGTTGAAAGCATCGAGACTGAAGACTCGCCACTTCAGTCCCCTGCATGCGAGGAGCTCGTTGAGGTTCTGACGCGAGCGGTGGCCAGGCTTAACATCGACTGGCCAACCGAGAGATATGAGGCAGGAAGAAAGCGTGCTAGTAAATTAGACGAGAGATTCCTGCCTTCTCGCGCTTCAGAGCCTCAGCGGCGGGGCTTGCCGTTCTTTCACGACTTGCACACTGAGGTGGCAAGATCGTGGAAGAGACCGGCATCATACCGTGTTTTCAGCCCACAGACTTCGGTCTATAGTAACATCGCTGGGCTGAAACAGTATGGGTATGGGGCGATGCCAAAGGTTGAAGAGACGCTCGCGAGCCATCTCTCGCCTTCCTCGGCATCGTCCCTTAAAGCCCCGTCTTTGCCCACCAGACCTCTAAAAACAACGTCGGCGTTGGTGGGCAAAGCGTACTCGGCAGCGGGTCAGGCGGCGGCGTGCCTGCACACTATGGCAATAGTGCAGGCATACCAGGCTGACCTGCTGAGGGATCTGGACAGTAGTGATGCAGTGGGGGGAGAAATTATTACTGAACTTCGTTCGTCAGCCGATTTAGCTCTCCGGGCCACCAAGGAGACGGCCAGATGTGTGGGCCGCTCTATGGCAGCCCTGGTGGCCACGGAGAGGCATTTATGGTTGAACCCCACTGACATCAAAGAGAGGGAGAAAGCCTTTCTGCTGGATGCGCCGCTTTCTCCTGGAGGCCTCTTCGGTGACGCAGTCCATACTGTCACCGAGAGGTTCCAGGAGTCCAAAAAGCAAGCTGCGGCGCTCAAGCAGTTTCTCCCTCTCAGGGTCCAGGTCCAAACCGAGTACGAGCGCCTCGCACAGGGCAAAACAGAAGCAGAGCGTCGCTACCCGAACTCCCCCTCAGCGCGGGGACGAGGGGCGGCGCTCTCAGACGAGGCCTTCGAGGGGCAGGGCTGATCTGAGGACAGTCCTGATCGCCAAGAAGGCCTCGTCAAAGCGTTCCTGACGCCAGAAGCGTCAGGACGCTGAGGGTGGTTCCCCCCGTAGGGAAACGGTGTTTACCCCTGCCAACGGTACCCGTTTCCCTGCGGCACCCCCTGGGGGCCGCGCTGCCAATCCCGCCGCAATGCCGGCCCCCGAGCAGTCAAGTCAGTCGTTCCCTGCCGGTTCGCCGCTTCAGGGCACTGTGCTTGTTGCTCAAAGTACACCAGAGGCCAGCCTCGAGAGGCTGGTTCCCTTAGTAGATTTTCTAGACGAGTGGAAACGTCTATCAAATATATCTCATTGGGTCCTGCAGATAATAGAAAGGGGGTACGCCATTCAATTCAAAAGTCGGCCACCTCCTTTCAGTGGTGTCCTACCTACAGAGGTGGGCCCGGAGCAGGCTCTGGTAATGGCACAGGAAGTACAGACACTCCTGCAAAAAGGGGCTATAGAGAGGGTTCCCCCTCCCAGCAGGGAGTCTGGGTTTTACAGCCGTTACTTCATCGTGCCGAAGAAGGATGGGGGCTTACACCCGATATTAGATCTGCGTCTACTAAATCGCTCGGTGGCCAAGCTCAAGTTCAAGATGCTCACACTCAGACAGATTGTGTCGCAGATCAAACTAGAGGATTGGTTTGTCACCATAGACCTCAAAGATGCGTATTTTCATGTCTCCACCCTTCCACATCACAGGAAGTTTCTCAGGTTTGCCTTCGGGGGAGAGGCATACCAATATCGAGAACTTCCTTTCGGTCTAGCACTGTCACCCCGCACATTCACCAAGTGTGTGGATGCAGCTCTGGCGCCGTTGCGTCTGCAGGGCATCCGCATACTGAATTATATCGACGACTGGCTGATTCTAGCGAATACAGAGCAGATGGCGGTTCAGCATCGAGATGCTGTTCTCGCACATATGTCGAAGTTGGGGTTGAGGCTGAACGCCAAGAAGAGTGTGCTTTCTCCGGCTCAGAGAACCACTTTTCTAGGTGTGAGCTGGGACTCGGTAATAATGCGGGCGCAATTATCGCCAACACGCATAGCATCGATCCTGGCAGCAGTCAAAGAACAGAAGCTAGGCCGGGCCGTCACTGTGAAACAGTTCCAGAAACTGTTAGGTCTCATGGCAGCAGCGTCCAATGTTATACCTCTTGGCCTACTGTACATGAGGCCACTGCAGTGGTGGCTCAAAACGAAAGGATTCTCCCCGAGGGGAAATCCGCTCCGCACGATCACAGTCACGCGGCGATGCCTACGTGCTCTGGTCATGTGGAAAAACCCGGGGTTTTTATCTCAGGGTCCCGTGTTAGGGGCTCATGTTCGTCGCGTAACGCTAACGACAGATGCCTCTCTCACGGGCTGGGGGGCGACCATGAGTGGTCGCTCATCCCAGGGTCTATGGCAGGAACATCAGCGGCACTGGCACATAAATCGGCTAGAGATGCTCGCAGTGTTTCTTGCATTGAAACAGTTCCTGCCCGACCTCAGGGGCCACCATGTGCTAGTCAGGTCAGACAACACATCGGTGGTCGCCTATATAAATCATCAGGGGGGTCTGAGGTCCCGTCCATTGGACAAATTGGCACATCGGATCCTCCTGTGGGCCCAGGGGAAATTACTGTCGATCAGAGCAGTATATATCCCGGGGGTCCTGAATCAGGAAGCGGACAGCCTGTCGAGGCAGGGGCCGAGGCCCGGGGAATGGAGACTCCACCCAGAGGTGGTGGAGCTCCTATGGAAGGTATATGGGAGAGCAGAAATAGACCTTTTTGCTTCGGCGGAGAATTCTCACTGCCCGCAGTGGTTTTCTCTGACCCATCCAGCCATGGTACAGGAGTGGCCGGGGCTACCTCTGTACGCCTTCCCCCCGATTGTCTTGCTTCCAGGAGTTCTGGAGAGGGTACGCCGGGACGGGGCCCAGGTACTTCTAGTGGCTCCGTACTGGCCGACCCGAGTATGGTTTTCGGACCTGATATCTCTCCTGGAAGGCTCTCCGATGGAGATTCCGACCAGGAGGGATCTACTCTCTCAGGCGGGCGGGAGATTCCTGCACCCACGCCCAGAGATGTGGAAACTGTGGGCCTGGCCTCTGAGGGGGCTAGGCTCATAGAGGAAGGTCTCTCGGCCGAGGTCGTAGAGACCATCCTTCACTCCAGAGCTCCGTCCACGAGGAAACTGTACGCTCTGAAATGGAAACTTTTCTCAGCATGGTGCAGAGAACGCCAGTGGGACCCAGTTAACTGCCCGGTTGGTACAGTGCTGGAGTTTCTGCAGGCAAGGTTCTCAGCAGGGTTGACCCCCTCCACAATAAAGGTGTACGTGGCGGCCTTGGGTGCCTTCCACGTCCATTTGGGTGGAGTGTCTTTGGGAAGACTGATTACACGTTTCCTCCGTGGCACTTTAAGGTTGAGGCCTGTTATGCACTCGAGGGTCCCAGCATGGGACTTGGCCATTGTTTTGCGGGGCTTGTCCGAGCCTCCGTTTGAACCCTTGGAGGAGGTTTCGGATAAGTTCCTCACCCTCAAGACTATATTCCTTTTGGCTATTTCATCTCTCAAAAGAATAGGAGATATTCAGTCCCTGTCTGTAGGGCCCTCATGTCTAGAGTTTGCGCCGGGGATGGTGAAAGCATTTCTACATCCCAGGCCGGGTTATGTCCCCAAGGTTCCTACGAGCCCACGGGGCCCCATTACTCTTCAAGCATTCTGTCCTCCTCCTTTCACGACGTCAGACCAGGAAAGATTAAATCTGCTGTGCCCTGTTAGAGCACTAGATACTTATGTCCACAGAGCTGCCCTGTGGAGGAAAACTGATCAGCTGTTTGTCTGTTTCGGGCCCCCTAAGAAAGGGGCCCCAGTATCTAAGCAGAGAATGAGCAAGTGGGTGGTCGAGGCCATCTCACTTGCTTATGAGGCGGTCGGGCAGCCGTCTCCACTGGCTGTCCGGGCGCATTCTACCAGGGGTATGGCTGCTTCTAAAGCACTTTTGTCGGGGGCTTCCCTCCATGACATCTGTAACGCGGCCGGTTGGTCGTCTCCATTAACTTTTGTCAGGTTCTACGAACTAGACCTGGCATCTACTGTTGGGGCACAGGTACTCTCGTAACCGTGTGCGCTTCGGCTTCACACATACGAGACACTTGGTCCTATGGCGTTGTGGGTATAAGCGTTCTCACAGCGTTTCGACGCAGCTCGAGTTCCCCGAAAGGAAACGTCACGCCGACGATCGATCTTTTTTCCGATGGAATGGTTCTACAGGCGCTTCACGACGCATTAACGCAGAGGCGTTCTCACAGCGTTTCGACGCAGCGTCTCGTTCCCTCAGGGAACTAGGGTTACATACGTAACCTGAGACGTTTTACGTCGTTTTTTGAGGTTTTTGTCCATTTTTTTTGGTGATAATTGAATAAATTCACTTTTACGTCATAGTATACACTGTCGTATTTTGAGGTTTTTTATCAATTTTGAATTTTTTTGATTTTTGAATAAATTCACTTTTACGCCATAGTATACACTGTCGTTTTTTTAAGGTTTTTGTCCATTTTTACCTTTTGCGATAATTGAATAAATTCACTTTTACGTCATAGTATACACTCTCGTTTTTTGAGGTTTTTGTCCATTTTTACTTTTTGTGATAATTGAATAAATTCACTTTTACGTCATAGTTTACACTGTCGTTTTTTGAGGTTTTTGTCCATTTTTACTTTTTGTGATAATTGAATAAATTCACTTTTACGTCATAGTATACACTGTCGTTTTTTGAGGTTTTTGTCCATTTTTACTTTTTGTGATAATTGAATAAATTCACTTTTACATCATAGTATACACTGTCGTATTTTGAGGTTTTTTTATCCATTTTGAATTTTTTTGATTTTTGAATAAATTCACTTTTACGCCATAGTATACACTGTCATTTTTTGAGGTTTTTGTCCATTTTTACTTTTTGTGATAATTGAATGAATTCACTTTTACGTCATAGTATACACTGTCGTATTTTGAGGTTTTTTATCAATTTTGAATTTTTTTGATTTTTGAATAAATTCACTTTTACGTCATAGTATACACTGACATTTTTTGAGGTTTTTGTCCATTTTTACTTTTTGTGATAATTGAATAAATTCACTTTTACGTCATAGTATACACTGTCGTTTTTTGAGGTTTTTGTCCATTTTTACTTTTTGTGATAATTGAATAAATTCACTTTTACGTCATAGTATACACTGTCGTATTTTGAGGTTTTTTTTATCAATTTTGAATTTTTTTGATTTTTGAATAAATTCACTTTTACGCCATAGTATACACTGTCGTTTTTTTGAGGTTTTTGTCCATTTTTACCTTTTGCGATAATTGAATAAATTCACTTTTACGTCATAGTATACACTCTCGTTTTTTGAGGTTTTTGTCCATTTTTACTTTTTGTGATAATTGAATAAATTCACTTTTACGTCATAGTATACACTGTCGTTTTTTGAGGTTTTTGTCCATTTTTACTTTTTGTGAAAATTGAATAAATTCACTTTTACGTCATAGTATACACTGTCGTTTTTTGAGGTTTTTGTCCATTTTTACTTTTTGTGATAATTGAATAAATTCACTTTTACGTCATAGTATACACTGTCGTATTTTGAGGTTTTTTATCAATTTTGATTTTTTTTGATTTTTGAATAAATTCACTTTTACGCCATAGTATACACTGTCATTTTTTTGAGGTTTTTGTCCACTTTTACTTTTTGTGATAATTGAATGAATTCACTTTTACGTCATAGTATACACTGTCGTTTTTTGAGGTTTTTGTCCATTTTTACTTTGTCATAATTGAATAAATTCACTTTTACGTCATAGTATACACTGTCGTTTTTTGAGGTTTTTGTCCATTTTTACTTTTTGTGATAATTGAATAAATTCACTTTTACGTCATAGTATACACTGTCGTTTTTTGAGGTTTTTGTCCATTTTTTTTATTTTTTATTTTTGAATAAATTCACTTTTACGTCATAGTATACACTGCTGTTTTTTTGAGGTTTTTGTCCATTTTTACTTTGTGATAATTGAATAAATTCACTTTTACGTCATAGTATACACTGTCGTATTTTGAGGTTTTTTATCAATTTTGAATTTTTTTGATTTTTGAATAAATTCACTTTTACGCCATAGTATACACTGTCATTTTTTGAGGTTTTTGTCCATTTTTACTTTTTGTGATAATTGAATGAATTCACTTTTACGTCATAGTATACACTGTCGTTTTTTGAGGTTTTTGTCCATTTTTACTTTGTCATAATTGAATAAATTCACTTTTACGTCATAGTATACACTGTCGTTTTTTGAGGTTTTTGTCCATTTTTTTTATTTTTTATTTTTGAATAAATTCACTTTTACGTCATAGTATACACTGCCGTTTTTTTGAGGTTTTTGTCCATTTTTACTTTTTGTGATAATTGAATAAATTCACTTTTACGTCATAGTATACACTGTCGTATTTTGAGGTTTTTTATCAATTTTGAATTTTTTTGATTTTTGAATAAATTCACTTTTACGCCATAGTATACACTGTCGTTTTTTGAGGTTTTTGTCCATTTTTACCTTTTGCGATAATTGAATAAATTCACTTTTACGTCATAGTATACACTGTCGTATTTTGAGGTTTTTTATCAATTTTGATTTTTTTTGATTTTTGAATAAATTCACTTTTACGTCATAGTATACACTGTCGTTTTTTGATGTTTTTGTCCATTTTGAATTTTTTTGATTTTTGAATAAATTCACTTTTACGTCATAGTATACACTGTCGTTTTTTGAGGTTTTTGTCCATTTTTACTTTTTGTGATAATTGAATAAATTCACTTTTAGGTCATAGTATACACTGTCGTTTTTATGAGGTTTTTGTCCATTTTTATTTTTTTTATTTTTGAATAAATTCACTTTTACGTCATAGTATACACTGTCGTTTTTTGAGGTTTTTGTCCATTTTTACTTTTTGTGATAATTGAATAAATTCACTTTTACGTCATAGTATACACTGTCGTATTTTGAGGTTTTTTATCAATTTTGAATTTTTTTGATTTTTGAATAAATTCACTTTTACGCCATAGTATACACTGTCATTTTTTGAGGTTTTTGTCCATTTTTACTTTTTGTGATAATTGAATAAATTCACTTTTACGTCATGGTATACACTGTCGTTTTTTGAGGTTTTTGTCCATTTTTACTTTTTGTGAAAATTGAATAAATTCACTTTTACGTCATAGTATACACTGTCGTTTTTTGAGGTTTTTGTCCATTTTTACTTTTTGTGATAATTGAATAAATTCACTTTTACGTCATAGTATACACTGTCGTATTTTGAGGTTTTTTATCAATTTTGATTTTTTTTGATTTTTGAATAAATTCACTTTTACGCCATAGTATACACTGTCATTTTTTTGAGGTTTTTGTCCATTTTTACTTTTTGTGATAATTGAATGAATTCACTTTTACGTCATAGTATACACTGTCGTTTTTTGAGGTTTTTGTCCATTTTTACTTTGTCATAATTGAATAAATTCACTTTTACGTCATAGTATACACTGTCGTTTTTTGAGGTTTTTGTCCATTTTTACTTTTTGTGATAATTGAATAAATTCACTTTTACGTCATAGTATACACTGTCGTTTTTTGAGGTTTTTGTCCATTTTTTTTATTTTTTATTTTTGAATAAATTCACTTTTACGTCATAGTATACACTGCTGTTTTTTTGAGGTTTTTGTCCATTTTTACTTTGTGATAATTGAATAAATTCACTTTTACGTCATAGTATACACTGTCGTATTTTGAGGTTTTTTATCAATTTTGAATTTTTTTGATTTTTGAATAAATTCACTTTTACGCCATAGTATACACTGTCATTTTTTGAGGTTTTTGTCCATTTTTACTTTTTGTGATAATTGAATGAATTCACTTTTACGTCATAGTATGCACTGTCGTTTTTTGAGGTTTTTGTCCATTTTTACTTTGTCATAATTGAATAAATTCACTTTTACGTCATAGTATACACTGTCGTTTTTTGAGGTTTTTGTCCATTTTTTTTATTTTTTATTTTTGAATAAATTCACTTTTACGTCATAGTACACACTGTCGTATTTTGAGGTTTTTTATCAATTTTGAATTTTTTTGATTTTTGAATAAATTCACTTTTACGCCATAGTATACACTGTCGTTTTTTGAGGTTTTTGTCCATTTTTACCTTTTGCGATAATTGAATAAATTCACTTTTACGTCATAGTATACACTGTCGTATTTTGAGGTTTTTTATCAATTTTGATTTTTTTTGATTTTTGAATAAATTCACTTTTACGTCATAGTATACACTGTCGTTTTTTGATGTTTTTGTCCATTTTGAATTTTTTTGATTTTTGAATAAATTCACTTTTACGTCATAGTATACACTGTCGTTTTTTGAGGTTTTTGTCCATTTTTACTTTTTGTGATAATTGAATAAATTCACTTTTAGGTCATAGTATACACTGTCGTTTTTATGAGGTTTTGTCCATTTTTATTTTTTTTATTTTTGAATAAATTCACTTTTACGTCATAGTATACACTGTCGTTTTTTGAGGTTTTTGTCCATTTTTACTTTTTGTGATAATTGAATAAATTCACTTTTACGTCATAGTATACACTGTCGTATTTTGAGGTTTTTTATCAATTTTGAATTTTTTTGATTTTTGAATAAATTCACTTTTACGCCATAGTATACACTGTCATTTTTTGAGGTTTTTGTCCATTTTTACTTTTTGTGATAATTGAATAAATTCACTTTTACGTCATAGTATACACTGTCGTTTTTTGAGGTTTTTGTCCATTTTTACTTTGTGATAATTGAATAAATTCACTTTTACGTCATAGTATACACTGTCGTTTTTTGAGGTTTTTGCCCATTTTTACTTTTTGTCATAATTGAATAAATTCACTTTTACGTCATAGTATACACTGTCATTTTTTGAGGTTTTTGTCCATTTTTACTTTTTGTGATAATTGAATAAATTCACTTTTACGTCATAGTATACACTGTCGTTTTTTGATGTTTTTGTCTATTTTTACTTTGTCATAATTGAATAAATTCTCTTTTACGTCATAGTATACACTGTCGTTTTTTGAGGTTTTTGCCCATTTTTACTTTTTGTCATAATTGAATAAATTCACTTTTACGTCATAGTATACACTGTCGTTTTTTGAGGTTTTTGTCCATTTTTACTTTTTGTGATAATTGAATAAATTCACTTTTACGTCATAGTATACACTGTCGTTTTTTGAGGTTTTTGTCCATTTTTACTTTGTGATAATTGAACAAATTCACTTTTACGTCATAGTATACACTGTCGTTTTTTGAGGTTTTTGTCCATTTTTACTTTTTGTGATAATTGAATAAATTCACTTTTACGTCATAGTATACACTGTCGTATTTTGAGTTTTTTTTAATCAATTTTGAATTTTTTTGATTTTTGAATAAATTCACTTTTATGTCATAGTATACACTGTCATTTTTTGAGGTTTTTGTCCATTTTTACTTTTTGTGATAATTGAACAAATTCACTTTTACGTCATAGTATACACTGTCGTTTTTTGAGGTTTTTGTCCATTTTTACTTTTTGTGATAATTGAATAAATTCACTTTTACGTCATAGTATACAATGTCGTATTTTGAGGTTTTTTATCAATTTTGAATTTTTTTGATTTTTGAATAAATTCTCTTTTACGCCATAGTATACACTGTCGTTTTTTGAGGTTTTTGTCCATTTTTACTTTTTGTGATAATTGAATAAATTCACTTTTACGTCATAGCATACACTGTCGTTTTTTGAGGTTTTTGTCCATTTTTACTTTTTGTGTTAATTGAATAAATTCACTTTTACGTCATAGTATACACTGTCGTTTTTTGAGGTTTTTGTCCATTTTTACTTTTTGTGATAATTGAATAAATTCACTTTTACGTCATAGTATACACTGTTCATTTTGAGATTTTTGTCCATTTTTACTTTTTGTTATAATTAAATAAATTCACTTTTACGTCATAGTATACACTGTCGTATTTTGAGGTTCTTGTCCATTTTTACTTTTTGTGATAATTGAATAAATTCACTTTTACGTCATAGTATACACTGTCGTTTTTTGAGGTTTTTGTCCATTTTTACTTTTTGTGATAATTGAATAAATTCACTTTTATGTCATAGTATACACTGTCGTATTTTGAGGTTTTTTTATCAATTTTTATTTTTGAATAAATTCTCTTTTACGCCAAAGTATACACTGTCATTTTTTGAGGTTTTTGTCCATTTTTACTTTTTGTGATAATTGAATAAATTCACTTTTACGTCATAGTATACACTGTCGTATTTTGAGGTTTTTGTCCATTTAGATTTTTTTTTGATTTTTGAATAAATTCACTTTTACGTCATAGTATACACTGTCGTTTTTTGAGGTTTTTGTCCATTTTTACATTTTGTGATAATTGAATAAATTTACTTTTACGTCATAGTATACACTGTCGTATTTTGAGGTTTTTGTCCATTCTGAATTTTTTTGATTTTTGAATAAATTCACTTTTACGTAATAGTATACACCAGGGGTTCCCAAACTTTTCCATGACAAGGCCCCCCAAATTCCACCAGGTTCTGGCCAAGGCCCCCCCTTTGCACGGTGTTATTGAACCCATCGACAAAACTACACCAAATGTAAATAAATAAATAAAACACCTAGGTGAACATCCATTGAACTTTATTAGTGTTGCAATAATAACATTTGTATGTCAGACCTTCATATATGGTAAAGTTATTTCAATATCTTCAAATTTGGTACAGTAATTTCAACATTCAACATTGTATCTGTGTGTGTCAGTAAATGTAAAAAGAAAAATCTTAAAGAGAGAGAGTGTGTGTGTGTGTGTGTGTGTGTGTGTGAGAGCGAGAGAGCGAGAGAGCGAGAGAGAGAGAGAGAGAGAGAGAGAGAGAGAGAGAGAGAGAGAGAGAGAGAGAGAGAGAGAGAGAGAGAGAGAGAGAGAGAAAATTAATGGGATGGGTGGGCCTGGTAGCTCCTACACAGTTTGTCAAGGGCTTTATGTCTGTCAGTGCAACACGGATGTCACTCTCCACATTTAGACGTGCTCTGTGTTTTGTTTTAAGTACTTTTAAAGCTGAAAAGCCAGACTCACACAAATAAGTGGTTGCAAAGGGAAGAAGGCATTTCAGAGCACTCTCAGCTAGGATGGGGAAGTCTTTTCGTACATACATCCAGTAGTTAGAGAGGGAAAGAGACTCAAATTTCATTTTTAAGTCCCAGGAAGAAGTCATCTCAATCAGCTCCTCCTGTGATTTTAAGTCCAGACAAGAGCCTACATAAGGGGCAAATGGGTTTCTTACCCAGTTTAGTTGGGTGCTGTCAAGGTCAGGGAAATATTCTCTGAAATATCCGTGGAGGTGCTCCAGGTGGGATTGTATCAGTGGAGAAATGGTGTTCAACTCACCCCCAGATGACAGCAGCTCCTGGTGTAATAGTGGGAACATTTCTGTAATTCCCTCCTTGAGCTTGTTTGACCACAGCGTAATCTTCAGAGAAACAGCACGCACTTTGTCTTGCATATGGACTATGTATGTGTCACCCCCTTGCATGCTTTGGTTAAGGACATTCAGATGACAAAAAATGTCAGCCATATATGCAAGTTTGAGAATCCAGGCTGCATTTTTAAAACGGTCAGCCAGCTGATGTTTTTCAGACAAGAGAAACTCTGCAATCTCCCTCCGCAACTCATACACACGGTTCAAAACTGCCCCCCGTGAAAGCCAGCGTACATTTGAGTGAAGCAGTAATCCATCAAAACGGGGTCCCATTTCTTTACACAGAAGAGCAAACAGTCTGTGTTTTAAGGGGTGTGCTTTAATGAAGTTTACTACGTGTATTATGTCCTGTAGTACCAGATTAAGCTCATCATCCAACCGTTTAGCCACCAGAGCTTCTCGATGGAGCATACAGTGCGTGAACGCCGCATTCGGGGCCTTCTGTTGGATGAGAGCCGTCACCCCACTGTTCTTCCCAGTCATAGCCGCGGCCCCGTCAGTACACACGCCCACGCAACGAGACCAGTCAAGTCCATTTGAATCAATATATTCGTCCAGCACT
This sequence comes from Pseudorasbora parva, assembly GCF_024679245.1. Classification (NCBI taxonomy): domain Eukaryota; kingdom Metazoa; phylum Chordata; class Actinopteri; order Cypriniformes; family Gobionidae; genus Pseudorasbora; species Pseudorasbora parva. The sequence goes on along the minus strand of NC_090177.1, from coordinate 9,259,866 downwards.
TGAAAAATCTCTTTCCCGGTGGTTCTGCTTTCAAGTTCTTTACAAAACAGTAATTCCTCAATGAACATTTCTTGGGAAATGAATCTTATTTACACAAGTAACTGGGCAGCGTTAGCCACATCCGTACTTTCATCAAGCTGCAGTGCAAAACATTCGCTAGCTCTCACCTGGTCCAGCAGTTGAGCAGACACATCCTCAGCCATGTCTCCAACACGTCTGCTCACAGTGTTATCAGAGAGTGGTACAGCGTCAATTTTCTTGGCTGCATCCTCACCCAGTAACTCTTTAACAATGTCTTTGGTAGCTGGTAGTATCAAATCTTCCCCGATTGTGTGCGGCTTCTTAGCTCGCGCAATGTGAAAGGAGGCCAAAAATGATGCCCTCAATGCTCTCTCAGGAACGGTAGCTTGCCGCACGAATGTTCCTGACTGCCTGTTCAAATGCTCTTCCTTTCTTTTAAAAAAGTCTATTGGTTTTTCGGCCTCTGCTGGATGCTTCTGGTTCAGGTGACGTTGAAGTTTTGATGGTTTTAAGCATTCGTTGGAGAGGATCTCGGAGCAAAGAATGCATTTGGGGCACTCGTGTCCATTTTTCTGGATGACGCAGGTAAATCCATACTTTATGTATGCTGCCTCATACCTACGGGTCTTACTAGGCCAGGAGTTTGTTTTCAGATTTTTTTTATCTGAGGTTTCGATAGCTGGCCCGTCAGGTTTTTTCCTTTTTAAAAATCGATCCATTTTGATAAAGTTTTGAGATAGAGCTAGCCAGCTTATTAACGTTTAATTAATAGCTGAAACACTGAGCACTGGCGGTTGTTACCAAGGCAACACTGACAGATAATGTGATGTTGTACCCAGCCAATCAGAAAGATTAGCATTAAAAGTTTAATGCTCAGATATCAACAAATTATTATGTTATTTCATAAAAATACTCTTTATAATATAAATATTTATATATATAAAAAAAATGTTGTTAGTTTTTTTTGTGCTTTTTTCTTCCAACTTGCTGCGGCCCCCTGGCGACCCCCCAGGGGGCCGCGGCCCCCACTTTGAAAACCACTGGTATACACTGTCATATTTTAAGTTTTTTTGTCCATTTTGAATTTTTTAGATTTTTGAATAAATGCACTTTTACGTAATAGTATACACTGTCGTATTTTGAGTTATTTTGTCCATTTTGAATTTTTTTGATTTTTGAATAAATTCACTTTTACGTAATAGTATACACTGTCGTATTTTGAGTTTTTTTGTCCATTTTTACTTTTTTTGATAATTCAATAAATGCACTTTTATGCAATAGTATACACTGTCGTATTTTGAGCTTTTTGTCCATTTTGATTTTTTTTGATTTTTGAATAAATGCACTTTTACGTAAAATTATACACTGTCGTATTTTGAGTTTTTTGTAAATTTAATTTATTTTTTGATTTTGAATAAATTCACTTTTACGTAATAGTATACACTGTCGTATTTTGAGTTTGTCCATTTTTATTTTTTTTTATTTTTGAATGAATTCACTTTTACGTAATAGTATACACTGTCGTATTGAGTTTTGAGTCGTTCCCTGTTGCCCGCTGACAGTCACAAATGCTGTATCACAGTTCTGGGCTTAGACAGCGGCACAAGACAGAAATCTTTCATTTGAAAGCCACGTTTCTAGCATCTGTAAAACCACATTCTACCATCTTAAAAATATATCTAAATTACGGCACATACTTTCAATGCAAAATGCTTGTTCATGAGCTCAAGGCTAGATTATTATAAATCTCTACTGGGTGGTTGCCCTGCTCGCTTAATAAAAAAACTCCAGCTAGTCCAAAATGCAGTAGCTCGAGATCTTACTAGAACCAGGAAGTATGATCATATATAGTCCAGTTCTGTCAACACTGCACTGGCTCCCTATTAACCATCGGATACATTTTAATATCTTGCTTATTACATTTAATCATTTACATTTAATCATTTGGCAGACGCTTTTATCCAAAGTGACTTACAAAAAAGGGGAGAGCAATAGAAGCAACGAAACAAACAAGGCCAACAACCTGTAAGAGCTGTAAGAAGTCTCAATTAGCACAGTACACAATTTGTTATTTTTTTTTATAGCCATCTACAATAGCCATCTTACAATAGCCACCTACAACAAAAACTCACGTGCGCAAAATACAGAACACTGGATTTTGATAGCCATGATAACAACCCATTAGGACTAAGGCTGTTGCCCCAACTGTTGTCGTTAAGCAGATTCAGTGGCCCAATGGGTTGGTTTTGTATGGCATTCTAGCTAAACGCACAGCAATAGCCATCTACAACAAAAACTCACGTACGCAAAATACAGTACACCGGATTATGATAGCTATGATAACTATGTAACACACCCGCCTGAAGGCACAAATCCGGATGAGAGACGTAAATATGATCCAGGAGTGTGCGCTTTTTGGTCGTTGCTGTGGTGATCAGTAAGTGCTATTCTGTTTTGGTCAGGTGCAATTGGATAAGATGTGTCTTAAGATGTTTTTTTTTAAAAAATGGCTACAGACTCGGCAGCACGAATTGAGATCGGCAGGTCATTCCACCAGGTGGGAACGGTCCAGGAAAATGTCTGTGAGAGCGATTTCATGCCTCTTTGGGATGGAACCACGAGGCGCCGCTCACTCGCAGAACGCAAGCTTCTGGAGGGTGTAAGTGTGTAAGTCTGAACAAGTGAGTTTAGGTATATTGGTGCAGAGCCAGTGGTTGTTTTGTAGGCGAGAACTAGTGCCTTGAATTTGATGCGAGCAGCCATTGGCAACCCATGCAGTCTGATGAAGAGAGGCGTAACATGCGCTCTCTTCGGCTCATTAAAGGCCATTCTCGCCGCTGCATTCTGGATCAGCTGCAAGGGTTTGATAGTGCACGCTGGAAGCCCAGCCAGAAGAGCATTACAATAGTCCAGTCTGGAGAGAACAAGAGCTTTAACCAGGAGTTGTGCAGCCTGTTCTGATAGGAAGGGTCTAATCTTTCTAATGTTGTATAAAGCAAATCTGCAGGACCGGGCTGTTGCAGTAATGTGGTCAGTGAAATTTAACTGGTCATCAATCACAACTCCAAGGTTCCTGGCTGTCCTGGATGGAGTTATTGTCAATGAACCAAGCTGAATGGAGAAATTTTGATGAAGTGCTGGGTTGGTTGAGAAAACAAGTGATTCTGTCTTTGCAAGATTGAGTTGAAGGTGATGCTCCTTTATCCAGTCAGAAATGTCTGTCAGACAGGCAGCGATTAGAACACTAACTGTAGGATCATCTGGTTGAAATGAGAAGTAGAGTTGAGTGTCATCAGCATAGCAGTGATAGGAGAAGCCGTGGTTCTGAATGACAGAACCTTAAGATGACATGTAGATGGAGAAGAGAAGTGGTCCAAGCACTGAGCCCTGGGGAACCCCAGTAGCTAAATGATGTGACTTAGACACTTCACCTCTCCATGACACCCTGTAGGACCTACCAGAGAGGTAAGACCTGAACCACTGGAGAGCAGTTCCTGAGATCCCCGTCTTCTTAAGTGTTGACAGGAGGATCTGGTGGTTAACTGTGTCAAAAGCAGCAGACAGATCCAGCAGAATGAGCACTGAGGATTTGGAAGCTGCTTTTGCCAGTCTCAGTGACTCAGTCACCGAGAGCAAGGCAGTCTCAGTCGAATGGCCGCTTTTAAAGCCAGATTGGTTGTTGTCTAGGAGGCTGTCCAGTTCAAGAAACATAGAGAGTTGATTTAACACAACTCGCTCAAGGGTCTTTGCAATGAAAGGCAGAAGGGATACCGGTCGGTAGTTTTCTAAAAGTGCTGGATTCAGAAAGGGTTTCTTAAGCAGTGGGGTTACCCGAGCCTGCTTAAATGCTGTGGGAAAGGTTCCCGTGTGAAGAGAAGTGTTGACAATGTGAGCAAATGCAGGAGTGATTGAAGAAGAAATGGCCTGAAGGAGGTGAGTGGGTATAGGATCAAGTGGACAGGTAGTAGGGTGATTGGAAAGGATGAGTTTAGAAATGTCTGCCTCGGAGAGCGGAGAGAAGGATGGAAGCGTGTTCGTGTTAGTTGTTGAGATGTGCGTGTCATTTTGTGGTGAGGAGAACTGGTTGCTGATGAGAGATGTTTTGTTTGTGAAAGATGATGAAAAATGTCATCAGCTGTAAGAGTTGATGAAGGAGGGGGAGGAGGAGGACAAAGGAGAGAGGAGAATGTTTTAAAGAGTTTGCGAGAGTCAGAGCATGTTGTTGATTTTGTTGTGGTAGTATGGTATTTTAGCAGTGGAGACATTTGTAGAGAAAGAAGAAAGAAGAGACTAATACAAGGTAAGGTCAGTATAGTTTTTAGATTTCTGCCATTTCCTCTCTGCCGCCCTGAGTCCAGAGTGATGTTCACGGAGAACATCAGAGAGCCAGGGGGCAGATGGGGTGGGGCAGGCTGGTCTGGATGAAAGGGGGCAAAAACTGTCTAAGGAGGATGTTAGAGTGGAGAAAAGAGTGTCAGTAGCACTGTTAGCATCCAGTGCTGAGAACTGAGCAGGTGGAGGGAGTGAAGATAAAAACCATAGTGGATAGGCGAGAGGGAGAGAGTGAACGTAGATTACGCCGAAAGGTAATCTGTGTAGGAGTACGTGTTGTATCAGGAGTCAGTATGAGGTTAAGAGTGATGAGAAAGTGGTCTGAGGTGTGTAATGGAGTAACTAAAGTGTTGTCCGTGGAGCAGTTGCGTGTGTAGACAAGGTCTAATTGGTTAGCTGATCTGTAAGTAGCCGTAGTAGATACTAACTTAAGGTCAAATGAAGTCAGTAGAGTGCTGAAGTCTGTGGCTAGGTGTTTATCAAGATGGATGTTGAAGTCACCAAGCAGAATCAGTGGAGTGCCATCCTCAGGGAAGCTAGAAAGTAACACATCCAACTCCTCCACAAAGTTAACGAGGTGACCTGGAGGACGATAGACCACTACCACATGGATTTTAACAGGGTGTGTAATAGTGATTGAGTGCGATTCAAATGAACTGGCCGGTAGAGATGGTAAGGGATAAAATTTCCAATCATTTGAGATAAGCAAACCAGTACCACCCCTCCCAATAGGCCGAGGAGTGTGTGAAAAAGTTATATTGGTTGAGAGGGCTGCAGGAGTGGCAGTGTCCTCTGGTTTGATCCAGGTCTCAGTTAGGGCCATGAGGCTGAGCTGAGAATGAGTCCCAATAGATGAAATAAAGTCTGCTTTGTTAACAGCAGACTGGCAATTCCAGAGACCAATTGGAATAGAGAGTAAAGAAGCAGAGGATGTTAGGATATAGCGCAAATTATTAGGATTGCGGCGTCTCGTGCGTACAGAGCGTGATTTACGAGTGCTAGTAGTAATAGTTGAGATTTGAAAGCACATGGTGAATACAGATCAGAGAAAAGGCCAGATAGGAATTAGAAAAGAAACGAACACAAATAATGAAAAGGATTTGTCTTATCCAACAACAAATGAACAAACAATCAAATGAGAAAAGTTACAAACACTTACAGAGTAGTTGTCTATCAGTCAATCAATGCTTCACCTCTAGCCAAATGCTACAAACACACAAGGCTTTTAATACCTCGCTGGCCACGCCCCCAACAAACGCTCACTCACAACGTGGCAATGACCAAACAAATGCTAACTCCCACACACACTGCGAGAATACACCAAAACTAATAATACACACCACTGCACTACACAGACACACTTATCCAACAACAAATGAACAAACAAATACTTTCATTTTCAGTCAATCAATGCTTCACCTCACAAAGCACTTACTTACTTATTACTTACAAAGCACTAAATGGTTTAGCTCCCCAGTACTTAAGTGAGCTCTTAACACATTATACTCCATCACATTTATTGCGGTCTCAAAACTCTGGCCAGTTGATAATACCTAGAATATCTAAATCAACTGCAGGCGGTCGATCCTTTTCCTATTTAGCACCTAAACTCTGGAACAGTCTTCCTATTATTGTTCAGGAAGCAGACACACTGTCAGTTTAAATCTAGACTAAGAACGCCTCTATTTACAATGGCATACACATAGAACATTTTTAACTTTCATTATTCAAATCCATTGACTGATTGTTAGGCTGCATTAACTAGGTCAGCCGGAACCAGGAATACTTCCCATAACACCTGATGTAGACATCATAAAAAGAGTGGCATCTAAGCTAATGTTAGTCTCTCTGTTTATCCCGGATCCGGGCAGTGTCCGGGTTGGATGGTGGACCTGCCCCTGGACATGACCAACGCATCCTGGATTGAGATCCGGTGCAATAATTCGGCGCAATAATTCCGATCTTTCATGTATTCATACTCGTGTAATCGACGCACCATCCTAAATAAACCTGTCTCTTCCGTGATACCCTGAAATTTTGAATATTCCGATCTAAAATGATTTCTGACCTGTAAGGTTGCCAGAATAATAATCATACACGGTGTGTTAATAGGCCAGAGGAGAACTGGCACCCCGACTGAGTCTGGTTTCTCCCAAGGTTTATTTTCTCCATCATGCCCTGATGGAGTTTTGGTTCCATGCCACTGGCTTGGCTTGCTCAGTTGGGGACATTTAAATTATGATCAAAGTTATTCAACTAATTATACAAATAAAATTTATGAATTAGGTTTTATTTAATTCTATTAACTATAATACAGATCTGCCAACATTGTCGCTATATGATAAATTAAAATAAGCTGATAACATCATTGTTTTCTCCATAAGGACTGTACAGCCAAATCTAATTTTGTTGCAATATTATACTGTTTGACACTGTGAAACTGCTTTGACACAATCGTGATTGTAAAAGCGCTATATAAATAAAGTTGATTGATTGATTGATTGATTGATTGATTGATTGATTGATTGATTGAGAGAACGCTGAGGCGGCGTTTGTGGATAGCTCATGTTCTCACTGCGGGAACATGACTATCTCGGTGCTTAGGTCGAGACTCGCCTACCTTCAGGAAGGTGGAGTCCCCCTACCCATAGCTCGATTTAGGTCTGTTCCTGCCCAGCAGAATAGACCTACTTTAACAGATGGCCGGGGTGACCTGAGGATAACGGTTAGGGCAAACCCGTCGAGTGAGCCTCCTCGGGACCCTAATCCCTCACAAGCGCCGCAACCGTTGGTGCTTCCGGAGGACCCCATCGGCCCCCCACATGCGCGGCCGACGGTGTCCTTTCGGGCACCTGCGGACGAGCAGATGTCGATCGCTGCATCGGAGGGGGAGTTTCAGTCCTCTGGGGATGAAGATTCGGCTGTACTGCCTCCCTCTGGGAGTGTGGCAAAGGTTGAGTCGGACCCAGAGTTGACCGCTATGCTTTCCCAGGCCGCCGAAAAGGTCGGGCTTGAGTGGAACCCTCCACCACGTCCCGAACCTTCTAGGTTGGACGATGGGGTTTCTCTGTGCCTTTCTTTCCGGAGGTGCATGAGGAGCTGACTAGGTCGTGGAAAGCACCGTTTAGCGCCCGTGGGCGACCTAGTGGGTCCTCCCCCCACACTACAATTGAAGGCAGGCAGGCCAGAGAGTATGAGGGTCTCCCGCCGATGGAGCGGGCCGTCGCGATGCAACTGTGTCCAACGCCTGCCTCTAGCTGGCGCGGGGACCCGAAGCTCCCCTCCAGGGCCTGTAGGTTCTCTTCCGGTCTGACCGCAAAGGCCTATAGGTCCTGTGGCCAGGCCGCGTCCGCCTTGCATGCCATGGCGCTGCTGCAGGTGCACCAAGCACAGGCACTCATGGACATGCACAAGGGTAGTCCTGGCCCAGAGCTCCTCCGAGAGAAAAACCACCACCCGTGCTATTGGCCAGGCGTTGTCCACCTTGGTGGTCCAGGAGTGGCATCTCTGGCTCAACCTGGCCGATATGAGGCAAGGCAAGCCAAGTTTATTTATATAGCACATTTCATACACAATGGCAATTCAAAGTGCTTTACTTAGAAAGGAATTAAAATAGGGATAAAAATGCATAAGAAAAAGAATAATGTAAAGAGAATTAAAAATAATAAAATGATGATAACCAAAGAGAAGAACAAAAGGTAAACTAAAACAGTTATACAAATAATTTAAAAAATGATGCATAGATAAGGTGCAATCAGTCGGACGTAGAGTGACTCAGTGCTCATTCAGTAAATGCACAGCTAAACAGATGTGTTTTGAGTCTGGATTTGAATGTGGCTACTGTTGGAGCACATCTGATCTGTTCAGGAAGCTGGTTCCAACTGCGGCTGGCATAATAGCTAAAGGCAGACTCTCCTTGCTTTGAGTTAACTGCTGGTATTTCTAACTGATTTGATCCTGCTGATCTGAGTGATCTGTTGGGTTTGTATTTAATCAGCATATCTGCAATGTATTGAGGTCCTAGGTCATTGAGAGATTTATAAACAAGTAGTAGTACTTTAAAATCGATCCTAGATGTAACTGGAAGCCAGTTTAAAGACCTGAGGACTGGTGTGATATGGTCATATTTTCTGGTTCTGCTCAGAATCCTGGCAGCAGCGTTCTGTATGAGCTGCAGCTCTCTAATGGTCTTTTTGGGAAGGCCGGTGAGAAGGCCATTATAATAGTCCACCCTACTGGTGATGAAAGCATGAACCAGTTTCTCTAAGTCTTGCCTGGAAACAAAGCATCTAATTCTTGCAATATTTTTCAGATGATAGTATGCTGATTTAGTTATTGCTTTGACATGACTACTGAAACTCAGGTCTGACTCCAAGATTCCTGACTTGATTTTTTGTTATCAGACCTTTAGCCTCAAGATATGCGTTCACCTTGAGAATTTAATCTTAGTTTCCAAATGTAGTGATTTCAGTTTTGTCTTTGTTTAACCGAAGATAGTTTTGGCACATCCAGTTGTGAACTTCATCAATGCATTTGCACAGGGAGTTAATGGGGCTGTAGTCATTAGGTGATAGTGCTAAGAAGAGCTGGGTGTCGTCAGCATAGCTGTGGTAAGCAATATTGTTATTTTTCATTATTTGGCTCAGTGGCAGCATATACAGGTTAAACGGGAGGGGTGCAAGAATTGACCCTTGTGGGACTCCGCATGTCATGGACGTCCACTCAGACTTATGGTCTCCTATACTAACATAATAACCTCTCCCTTCTAAGTATGATCTGAACCATTTGAGGACCATCCCAGAAAGCCCGACCCAGTTTTCGAGCCTGTCTAGAAGAATGTTGTGGTCAACAGTGTCGAATGCAGCACTGAGGTTGATTAGAACCAGAATTGATGTTTTGCCTGTATCAGTATTTAAGCGAATATCATTAATCTTTATGAGCGCTGTCTCTGTGCTGTGATGCAGTCGGAAACCATATTGAAAATTGTCAAAGAATCCGTTTAAATTTAAGAATTTGTTCAGTTGATTGAAAACAACTTTTTCAATGATTTTGCCTATGAAGGGAAGATTTGAGATTGGTCTGTAGTTGCTCAGTATGGAGTTATCCAGATTTCTCTTTTTCAGAAGAGGCTTAACTATTCCAGTTTTAAGGGAGACCGATATGACCCGATGAGGGAGATCGATAAGACCCGGTTCCTGGGCTCCTCTATTTCGACAGCTGGGTTGTTCGGCGGCGTGGTCGAGAGCTTTGCCCAGCAGTTCTCGGCCACCCAGAATCAGACGGAGGCCAGCCGGCACATCCTGCCCCTGCAGTCCGCTGCTGCCTCCACCCCGTCGCTGGTGGCAGCATCTCCGCCCGCTCAACGCCGAGGGCGCCCGCCCGGGAAGAACGTCCAGCCCGCTCAGGCCGCTGCCAAGCCAGGTGGCAAGCGTCGTCGTAAGAGACCCTGAGACGAGCCACCCAGAGATGAAGGATCCTGCTCGACAGTAAGTGGCCAGTGGTACCCAAAACTTCACAAAAAGAGCAGTTTCCAAAATATCTGGGTGCCAAGAGTGCGTGCTTGGCGGTGTTCGACGCTTCCATGCCTCGTCACCCTCAGGCGCCTCTCCAATCGCCTGTCAGCGGAAGCAGGTAAGTGTTACCACGCGCACGCAGACCCCACCACAGGCCGCCTCCGCACCTCCGCGCCGTCCGGGTCGGGTCCCTGCATGCCGCTGCGCTGCACCGCTACGGGTACATCTGTTGTGCCGTTGGACCCGCTGGTGCAGTCGCTGGGGGCCTGGCTAGCGCTCCCCAGTCCGTCACGCTGGCTCATCCACACCATCAGACTCGGCTATGCGATTCAGTTCGCTCGGCGTCCCCCCAAGTTCAGGGGCGTTCACTTCACCTCTGTGTCGAAGGAGGGTGCCCCGGTGCTTCAGGCGGAGATCACAGTCCTACTGGCGAAAGACGCAATCGAGCCGGTCCCTCCAGCCGATATGAAGACTGGCTTTTACAGCCCGTACTTCACTGTACTCAAGAAGAGCGGCGGGTTACGGCCGATCTTGGATCTGCGGTTCTTGAACCGGTCCCTTCACAGGCTACCGTTCAGAATGATTACGCAGAAACGCATCTTCAGGTGCATCCGTCCCCAAGATTGGTTTGCAGCGATCGACCTGAAGGATGCGTACTTTCATGTCTCGATTCTCCCTCGACACAGACCGTTTCTACGCTTTGCGTTCGACAGACGAGCATATCAGTACAAGGTCCTACCCTTCGGGCTCTCCCTGTTGCCCCGTGTCTTCACGAAAGTCGCGGAGGCGACCATTGCTCCCATGAGAGAGAGTGGGGTTTACATTCTCAACTACCTCGACGACTGGCTGATACAAGCTCAGTCACAAGAGCAGTTGTGCGAACACAGGGACTTGGTGCTCAAGCACCGCAGCCAGATGTGGCTTCGGGTCAACTGGAGAAGTGCGAACTCTGCCCGACGCAGAGGATCTCTTTTCTCGGTATGGAGCTGGATTCGGTCGCCCTGACAGCGCACCTCACCGAGGAGCGCATCCAGTCGGTGTTGAACTGCTTGAATTCGTTCAAATGCAGGACAGCGGTCCCACTGAAACAATTTCATAGGCTCCTGGGGCATATGGCATCCGTAGCTGCGGTTAAGGCGCTCGGGTTGCTCCATATGACACCGCTTCAATGCTGGCTACACGACCAAGTCCCACAGGCTGTGGCAGACACCATCACTTCTGCTAGAGCTCCCTCTATGAGGCACCTCTATGCGTTGAAGTGGAACCTGTTCGTCGACTGGTGCTCTTCTCACCGAGAAGACCCTCGAAGACGTTCGGTCGGGGCCGTGCTTTCCGTCCTACAAGATGGGTTGGAGAGAAGGCTGTCTCCCTCCAACCTCAAGGTGTATGTGGCCACAATCACTGCCCATCACAAGCTAGTAGAAGGTAAGTCTTTGGGGAAGCACGACCTGATCGTCAGGTTCCTGAGGGACGCGAGGTGATTAAATCCCCCTCCAGTGCTCCTGAAGGCATTGGCCTCTATCAAGAGGGTTGGGGACCTGCAGGCATTTTCGGTCGAGGAATCGTGCCTGGAATTCGGGCCAGACTACTCTCTACGTAATTCTGAGACCCCGGCCTGGATACGCGCCCAAGGTTCCCACCACTCCCCCCCCAGAACCAGGTGGTGAGCCTGCAAGCGCTGCCTTCGGAGGAGGCAGACCCAGCCCTGGCTTTTCTCTGCCCTGTCCGAGCCCTTCGGACTAATGTGGACAGAACACAAAGCTTTAGGACCTCAGAGCAGCTCTTCGTCTGTTATGGAGGACAGCTGAAGGGAAAGGCTGTCTCCAAGCAGAGGATGGCCCATTGGAGAGTGGATGTCAATGTCTTGGCATATGAATCCCAAGACGTGCCCTGCCCGCTCGCGATTAGAGCCCACTCCACTAGGGGTGTAGCCTCGTCCTGGGCGCTGGCTCGTGGCGCCTCGCTGACAGACATTTGTAGAGCTGCGGGCTGGGCGACACCAACACGTTCGCTAGATTTTATAGCCTACGTGTAGAACCGGTATCTTCCCGTGTACTCACTTCTCATAGTCGGTAGCAGCGAAGTGCCCGTTCTAAGCTTGTCAGCTTGCTGCGCCACTCCCTTCCTCATGGAACGGATACGTGCGCTTATATGCTCCAGTCGAGTTCCCCAGTATGGCGAACCCTGTCGTGTCCTCTGCAACTCACCAGTCAGACGTGGCAGAGCGTCTGACGCCAGGTCTAACACTTGTATGCATTGTGGAACTTGTGTTGGGCTGGGTTCCATATGTAGTGACCCCCACGGCGGTCCCTTATGTGTATTCCCCACGGTATGGCTCCCTACGGCGAGCCCGTGTCTTTCCCTTGGCAGAGCCCGCTCTGCCGTCTCAGTGCGGTTACTGTCCCCCGACCAACAGGGCCGGGGCAACCCCTGGGACTCCCGTATTTTGTACTGCCCATGGCCAGTCCATACGTGTAATTTCCACATGGTATCCCTTTTTGGGGTAGTGTGGCTTCCGCAGCGGCCTCCAGGGGCACGTTTTCCCAGTGTTATCCAATAGTCCACTGTTTGGGTCTTGTGGGATGGCAGTGTGACTCTCCCTGCAGGAAATTCCCCGCCCGCTGAGATGGGGTCTGAGGGACTCCGGCAGGGAGCGCTGGAAGTGGTAGTAACTGTGACGTTTTCCATAGGGATCCCAATTCGTCAGTTTAGTCCGACGTACGTCGAACGTGACCGACTGAAAGGGAACGTCTCGGTTACGTATGGTAACCCTCGTTCTAGGAGGAGGGAACGGAGACGTACGTCCCGTCGCCACAATTGCTGTACCATCACTGCAGTTCGAGCCATGGGTTCGGCTCCTCAGTGGAAAACAACAGTGCGTGACGATCGCTTCCACTTTATACCTGCGCAGCGGGCCGGGATGCGATATGCAAAGCATGCACGCCAATGTTCATTGTTTCTCTATGAGGCCCCTCAACGCTCTGAAGTAGAGCTGCAACTAACAATTATTTTTTCTGTCGACTAATCTAACGATTATTTTTTCGATTAGTCGACTAATCTAACGATTTATTTTTTTACCCTTAGAAATTTTTCAAAATTCTGTGGCACCCCCTCGCATAAGTTACGCTAGAGGTGTAACAGTACAGACTGCTCACGGTTCTCTTTGTATAACGGTTTTAGGTTCACGTTTCAGTACAGTTCGGTATTTGCTATGTTCAGGGGAAAAAGGACTACTGTCAAATGAAAATAAAGAAAATAAGAACAGATAACTTAAATAGAAGCAGCAGCACAAATAAATACCATTGAGCAAAGATGAGAATAAAATAAACAATGCTTTTCAGGTAGGTCTAACATTAGTTTTTAGGTAGAGAAATGGAATGAAGTAATCAAAAGTAAAATAACCACACATTTAACTGTTTAAAATTAAAAAAATAATCCTTATTAAACTTACAAAAGCTATTCAGTCAGGAGCAGTGAGTGATGTCTTTATCTTTTGTTTGACATTAAACAGACAGCAGTGAAGGCTACTGCCCCTTTAAGACCCACGGATAGTCGTCGTATTTTCTGTATAAAGTTCACTTAAGGCATAGAGTAGGCGATGACATTTTGACATACTTTTTGTGTGAGTTTGTCCGTTTAAGCACAGGATTTGAAAGATAACTCAATATCTGCGCGCTTTGGGACGAGTGCACAAAGACAGATCTTCTCATTCGCGTCTCCTGGCTACACGGGGGTGATGACGGTGAAATGACTGATCATATTCGTACGTACGGCAGCACTCGCATGCGTTTTATAAAGTTTACAAAGAGAGACCGTTTTGCCCACGTTTTTCTTTTATTATCGCTGTTGTTGTAGTGTATACCTGAGGAGTCAGCACGTGTATCCATCGACAGAAACATACAGCATTATTTTCAAGTTACAACCCATATTAAAGATGCGTCATCAGATGCGAGATGAACCGAAGTGTAAGTGCGTCCCCGCAACTTTTGCTCGTGATCCCAGTTGGGAAACACTGGTCTGTATTAATTGACACCGCGCTGGTTTGTTTAGAATTGTATGAGCGCCGTGACCGCGAGCTGCCGCGTGATGAAGGCGTGTCGCAACTCTGTTATTCAACTGCTCTGGTTTTAAAAGCTGTCAAACTAAATGCGCCAAAATGCAATAAAACTTGTTTTACGGTCGAATGCAACGCGTGTGTGTGTGAGTGAGTAAGAGACGCGCAAAAGGGTGGAGAGAGAACTTAAGGAAATGCAGCTAAACGAATATGCGTGCGTCTTTTAAATAGTAAAAATGAATGAATGACGAATGTGGCGGCCGTTATTGATTATGTGGCAGTCCGCCACAAATTAGTCTATGTGTGGGAAACACTGTTTGGCCTCTGTTTAAAGTATTCCCATACTTTTGATATTCGCGGTCTAGGTTTTTGTGATAGAACCAGGAGCAGAAGCCAACATTACGTGAGATGAACGTCTGACACGACGCGTCGACGCATTTCACTAACGTCGACGTATTTCCGTAGTCGCGTCGTTGCAGCACTACTCTGAAGTGGAACCTGTTCGTCGAGTGGTGCTCTTCCTGCCGGGAAGACCCCCGAAGGTGTTCTATTGGTGTCGTGCTTTTCTTTCTGCAAGATGGGTTGGAGCGAAGGGAGTGTCCCTCCCCCCTCAAAGTGTACGTCGCAGCAATAGCGGCGTATCAAGACACAGTTGAAGGTAAGTCCGTGGGAAAGCACGACCTAGTCATCAGGTTCCTCCTGGCGTTTTGGTAGGATCCCAATTCGTCGGTCAGTTTCGACGTACGTCGAACGTGACCAACTAAAAGGGAATGTTTCGGTTACGTATGTAACCCTCATTCCCTGAAGAAGGGAACGGAGACGTACGTCCCGTCGCCAGGTGCTGTGCTTCCGCTAGAAGGCTGAGTCACTAGGCGGCTCCTCGGCAGAAAAATGCGGTGATCTACCATTCCACTTCCTTATTTATACCCGCTCTGCTGGGCGGAGAGTGCAATGCGTGGATCGCATGCCAATCTTCATTGGCTCGTTTTTACACACTCAAAGTAGATTGGTTTCTGAAATCAGATCCCAATTCGTCGGTCACTTCCGACATATGTCTCCGTTCCCTCCTTCAGGGAACGAGGGTTACATACGTAACCGAGATGATTTTTCTCCATTTGACTTCATGTGATAATTGAATAAATTCACTTTTACGTAATAGTATACACTGTCATAATTTGGGATTTTTGTCAATTTTGACTGAATGCGATAACTGAATATACTCACTTTTATGTAATAGTATACACTGTTGTAAGTTAAAATTTGTTGTCCATTTTGAATTTGTGATAATTGAATAAATTCACTTTTATGTAATAGTATACACTGTCGTAATTTAGAATTTTTGTCCATTTTGACTTCATGTAATAATTTAATAAATTCACTTTTATGTAATAGTATACATTGTTGTAATCTTGGATTTTTCTCAATTGACCCTTCGCTAAGCCACGCCCGAATACCACCCCAGGCCAATCGTGGCTTAGCAACCGTAACTAGGCACGGATGGTCTGTCAAGCTTTCGAGCGAGAGAAACATGCCGATGCAAATCTGTGCGTATGGATTGTGCAAATCTGATGCCTATCCTAAAAGTTTGGACAGAGGGTGAATTTTTTTTCCTTCCCCAAAACGTAAAACTGAAGGTAAGAAATACCAGCCTTGAATCAAGCAGTGTGTGTGAGACCCCATTCACAACGTTAAATGTTGTCAGGATTAACAAAAACACCTACGTTTGCTTCAACAAACTGAAAATACATGAGGTTTTTGACTGATGCAAGTTATTACATATGATGCAGTATATAGACTATAAAAAGAACTGTCTTAGCTTTATTTATTAGTTTTGTATTGTAGTTTTGTTTAGACAAAATGTGTGCAAATTAAGACCTTCATCATAAGGATTGTTGCAGTGGCTGTGTTTATAATATTAATAAAACCCATCATGTTTGAGAGACTGGCTTTCTGTGATAAGGTTTCAGTAAATGTGTGGTTTTTGATGAATGGCTCAGGTCAGAATCTCAGGCTAGTGCCAGGTCCAAGGAGTAGATTATAGACACACGACATGTGAGCAGTAGCCCGGCGCGCTAAATATAATGTTAAGCCGGAGAATCATTGCAAAGTTTTCAGGCTAATGTCTTGTGTTAATTCCACAAGATTTATTGATAAGTTGTTTGATTTATAATTATTCGATTATTTTCTCATTTTACTTACCCTGTTGTGCATGAACATACATATGAGGCAGCTGCTGATTGCGCTGAGACCATAGGCTTTAGCTTCAATTTTATTGAAATTATTCTGTAATCGGTTGCATAATATGTCGCGGATATATCCCGCAAATACATACTGCAGTCCCTTTTTTCTTACTCTCTCAGATATTTCCCGTTCACCAGAAATGACTAATTATCTCCTCGGAAATGTCTGACACCGGCGCACACATACTGTAATAGACGTGCCAGGCGCGAAAGCTTGACAGGCGTAGCAACAGTAACTACGGGGGGCGGGGCTTAGCGAAGGGTCAATTTGACTTCATGTAATAATTGAATAAATTTACATTTATATAAAAGTATACACTGTCGTATTTTCAAATTTTTGTCCATTTTAACTTCTTGTGATGATTGAATAATTTTACTTTTATGTAATAGTATACACTGTTGTAATTTTGAATTTTAGTCCATTTGACTGTGATAATTGAATAAATTCATTTTATTAGTATATAAAAATAGTATCCACTGTCGTAATTTTGGTTTTTGTCCATTTTGACCTTATGTAATAATTGAATAAATTAACTTTTATGTAATAGTATACACTGTCGTAATTTGGGAATATTTGTTCATTTTGACTGAAACTCACTTTTATGTAATATGTTTTGGATATGCTTGCAGAGTAGAGTTGATTTTGCAGTTGAAAACAGCGTCTTATCGACATGCACCGCAAACCAAACTCTTCCACTCTCAGCTACAAGTGCAGAGCTTGAGGGGGAAAGTAAACAATGCTCGCCAACAGCCAATGAAGACCATAGACTGACATTATGTATATTTATTACAAACCTACAGAGGTTTCTCAGGAAGTGACACAGGAATTACTGACAATATGTTTCTGGCAGTTCAGAATAGCTTCATTTTTTGGTAGACAATAACTTCCAAAACAAATGTTTGCTAAACACACATTTGTGAAAATGCGTTTTATGTTTCTTCATTGTTTTAGTACTTTGACACCACCATTTTTTTATTTTAATACCTGCATTAAACAACTATTTCCTGCGCCTTTCAGACATTGCCTGTCCTCAACAACGTGTCAGGTGGATCAGGAACGAGGGGATTTAGGTCTGTCTCTAAATTGGGAAACAGTGACGATCACCTGCCAACCTAGTTTAAGACCAGATGAGAAATGGGAACCAAAACTTCCAGAATGTGTGCAATGAAACATATCCAACTGGAAGACATGTAAAATAGAGCAGGCTGTCTCTAAGTCATAATGGGGCTCTTTTCTTATCACTGTATTTAATTAAAATGAGCAGAACACAGTGTTTACTCAAGAGTATTTATCATAAAAGAATATTCTGAGTGAAGATGAAGCACTTTTTTTGCTATTCATAAATTATTTGTTCTGACATTCAGTGCATCCACGTCCTCGCGGACCTTAAGAGGTTAATCTACAGAATTATGAAAACTTAGCTAGCTTTCATGTTCTGTTGGTTTTTTTAGTTTTTTTTTATTCAGTATAAATAAAAATGAGAGAACACCCAGTTTCTTTAAAAAAAGATATGCTTAGTTATTTAATCAGCACAAAATGAGCCTAAAGCAACAAATATTACTTTACAATAAGGTAATTTGTTACATTAACATAAACAATAAAAAATCTCTAAAGCATGTATTAATCTTAGTTGATGTAAATTTTAACATTTACTAATACATCTATCAAATCAAGTCATACCTATTAATATTGTCAACACCTCAGAGTCGGTGTTCTCCTCAAACCATTCCTGAACTTTTGCTCTGTGGCTGTGGCTCTTTCAGCAGGATAATGTGCCCTGCCACAAACCAAAAGTTCAGGAATACCGTTTCCATGAAAGGATGTACATGGTCTGCAACAATGCTTAGGTAGGTGGTACGTGTCAAAGTAACATCCACATGGATGGCAGGACCCAAGGAACATTGCCCAAAGCATCACACTGCCTCTGCAGGCTTTCCTTTTCTTCATAGTGCATTCTGGGGCCATGTGTTCCCCAGGTAAGTGATGCACACACATCCGACCATCCATATGATGTAAAATAAATTGTGATTCATACCAGACCAGACCACCTTCTTCTATTGCTCTGTGGTCCAGTTCTGATGTTCACGTGCCACTGTTGCCGCTTTCGGCGGTGGACAGGGGTCAGCATGGGCACCCTAACTGGTCTACTCTGCGGCTATGCAGCCCCATACACAACAAACTGTGATGCACTGTGTATTCTGACACCTTTCTATCAGAACCAGCATTAACTTCTTGAGCAGTTTGAGCTCCAGTAGCTCGTCTGTTTGATCGGACCACACGGGCCAGCCTTCGCTCCCCACGTGTATCAATGAGCCTTGGCCGCCATGATCTTGTCGCTGGTTCACCACTTTTTTCTACAAAAACTTACTTTGAGGTATGAATTAAAAAAAATTGTTTGTTTGTTTAATGTTCAGGAATTGTGGTGTTGATCACATCTGAAATAAATTACAAATGTGAATGCTTATTGTGGACTGGTCATTTTAAGCACTGGGAGTTTTACCACGGTACATTGTGGGCCTTCCCGTTGTAAATATATAAAAAATTGACACAATTAGACACAATGGTGTTAACACGGGGACAATCGACAAATTATTCAGATAAACATATCAACACTGAACATCATAAAACACAAAAACCCCGAAGAATTCAGAAAAAAACAATAGGACACTTCAGCTGCATTCATGCTGCAAGTCATGCTGGGAGTCAAGCTTTTTTGGTTATTGTCACCAAAGCTGAGATTCTTGCTGATTGTTGTTGTCTCTGTGTGTCTGAATGAGACACACTTTTTCACGTGTATGTTTTTAAAATCTTTTTAAATTACAAATTATTTCTGATCTTTAAGTGGGAGGGTGCCGAATAGGCAGAAACCTTCAAGCGGTTCACTATGAAGGAGCTGGAATAGAAAAATGGGACAATGATAGTAAGTAATATTTTATTTATATAATGGCATATTTTATTAAGTACTAAAGATTAGTATTGCAGATAACAAAACTAAGATAAATGCATCTGTAAAATATTTGTAATTATAGCCATTGAATATGACAAAACTAAATTATTGCAACTTTTAATTTCAGTGAAATTAACATAAACCCTTTATAATAGGCCTTAATATCACATTTAGCTATGCCTTGAATGCCAGTTTATCTTTCCCACTTAATTTTTTTTTCACATAATTTTTCGTGATAATTAATACAACTATTAGTCAAAAGATTTGGTATCAATATTTTTAAGAGAGGAGCGATATTTATTTATACTTATTTCTTAATAATTTTACTGACAGAATCAAATTAAGCATTTGATGATTGTCACCATTGTTTAGAGTCAAATGCTGATTTTTGACATCTTTGTGTCTGAATGATACAGCAGTTAAAAAATAAAAAATAAAAAAAAAGAATTCCTACTGCATCACAGGTTTGTTAATGCATAATGGAAATGTTAATGGTGTGACACACGTATGATCAATGATTAGACTTCAGATGAGCTCTGACTCAAACCACTTCAATAGTGAGCCAACATCACCTGCAGTCATTTATAATATTTACAATATTTTTGGTGATTCTTTTCAATTAAAATGTCTGATATTGTGGTGGTAATTTCTGGAAGCTGCCACTTATGGCCCTTATGCACCATAATGTTGCTGTATCTTCATGAAATGACAATGCATTAAAGCATTAAATAAATTAGAGATAGTTCAATAAGATTTTTTTTTTTTTTTTTTATGATTAAAAAGGATTTTTCTTTTTGTTCTTATTATTATTTTGTAGTGAAATAGCAAAAATAAATGTATTCAGCAATTGTGGAATCGCAAAAAAACCAGAAGGACTGATAAAGTTTAAATCCCAAATAATAAATTATTCTGAAATAATGAAGGCACAAGTTTAGCTATAGTTGACGTAATATATTTTACTTTTCATCTACCTTTGGTGTTGACTTTTTTTCTGTATGTGTGAACTAAGAAATCAAAATAGACAACTTTAAGACAACCAATTTCTTTCATTTAAAAAGACAATACAAAATCCAGACATTTTTACATGAGCATAAACAAATTTCAAGTGCAAATACCATTTCCCATTCCATGAATCATTGTGGCAAAGTCATTTCTTTTTCAAAAAAAAACAAAAAATACAAAGACATTTTGAAAAAGAAACGTGGGGTAAAGACAATAGAAAAAAAGAGAAGAAAAAATAAAATAAACAGCAACATGGATTGATCATCTACATTTATCGATGTTTGAAAGGGATTTGGTAGCGCAAAGACAAAGGGAAATTATAAAACATAATGCAGCAGTCACAGACCGCCAATGACAATGACTAGTTAGATTAGCAAATACTCTGCAATTATTTTAGTGAACTTTCAACAAAATATTGACGACTTCGCCACAAACTTTTCATTCTTGGCAATCATAGCTATTTCACATATGACCCATCCTTTATATTTCACGGACACATCCAACCTGCAGTGCTGCAACATGTTTAGTAGTTTGAAATGGTTTCTGCAAGTGGGGCAATATTGACAATTCACTTATTCTTGGGTTAAACCAAGTTCTTTTTTCTCTCTTTTTGTTTCTATTCTATCATATTTATACATTTAAACAATTATATTAGTGACCACTGTAATAGATGACAAAATGTACAAAATACCTAAAATGTCAATAAATGCTTCATAAAATAACCCCCACACATTCAGTTCCTTTTCAGTTCTGGATTTTAGGATCTTGTCTAGGGTTAAGGCCCGTTCAAGCCAAGGACGATAACGATAAAGATATAGTTCTAAAAATCGTTATTAAAGAATTGCAGGGTTCGCACCACAGCTACAACGTTGTTTTAGAATTTCAGAATGATTTTTGAGCTGTTGAATGATAAAACACTAAGCCAATCAGAATCCATTCTAATTTTAAGGGCTCGTGCATTTGAGATGACATTGTGAGAAATGAATCGCTGAGGTTCAGATAAATCCACCACTGTCTAACAAGCCAAACCCCTTTTTCAAGGAAATGGATATTTATATAACAGACGTTCATAACCTCTAAATAACTGGTGATTATTAAGTATTAACGGAGATGAGCTCAAAATGCCACGCTAGCAAACGGTGTAACATGAAATTACCCTAGGCCGTGTGTCCACCAAAACGTTTTTTACGCTGCTGGCTGGCGTTTTCAATTGTTTTCAATGAGAGCGCCGCGTTTTTAGAACGCCTGGAGCGCAAAGAGGCGCTGAGCGAGTATTTCACGCTCACGCGCTGAGCACTCAGTGTTTTTTACTGGTCGCCGAGAGTTGAAGAATGTTCAACTTTGAGTAAAACTCAGCGCTCATCACTGTCACTTTTCACCCAGCCGTCCAATCACAGTGGAGGAGGGGTGGGACAAACAACACAGACCAACCGCCACATTCTGAGTGTCGTCATCAGATGACAACAAGCAATAATAATGGAACAAAATGATTTTAAAAAAAGCCAGAGCAAATACTTTACATTGTATCTGCAATTTTATATAGAATCAATACAGGAACAAACTACCTGTGAAATTAGAAGGACCTCCGCAGATTTTCCGTATCATAACAACAAGCAAGTCTCAACTGAGGAGAAAAAAACGCTACCTGCCAAAACGCTCTCAATCGCTCACAGCGAGGCGTTTCAGCAGAGCGCCTAGGGTTTTCAGCTGGCTAAAAACGTTTTGGTGGACACACGGCCTTAGTCTTGAAGGTGCAGCAAAAAAAAAAGTGTTGTTTTTGCTTCACTATATTGACTATGTCAGCTAAATTCACTGTTAAATTAAACTGATTACACTAACTGGATTTGCTTAAAGCCTAGCATGCTGAGGACATCTGCAAGTTGAAGCCATGTAAATGTTGTCGGGCTATCACCAGACCAAGCTCAATTTAAGATTGAACATTGGTCTTGGGAGTCTGCTCTGTTTTCTACTGCACAAGAGGCGTGATCAACGGGCATTATTCAAATGACTCTGTACGCAATTGGATAGTCCTTTAACCAATCAGACCACCAGAGGTGTGATTAACGGGCAATGACCCATTGTTTCTGTCATCGTGTTAAATCTCCAATAGCGCTCATGGTGGGTAAGCCAGTCTGTGATTGGTTACCGCAGAAGTGTAACAGAAGCAGTAGAAATGAATGTACGGGTTTTCAGAACGAGAATGCAAAATCGAATCGCCGGCAGATCAGGCTGGGTTTACCCAGTCTAGTTTAAATGCAACAGAAAGAACAGAAAAAAAACATGTTCAGTGATGTTGAAACTGCAGAGCGCAAACTCTGAATAAACAGACTGTTATTGTTCGTTGATGTGGATACTAATATAGTTATCCTTCTTGGTGTGAACGTGCCTTTAGACTTTCTGCACTTAAACACGGGATGGGACATCCTTGTGTGTTTAAACTGATTAACTTTAAAAGAGGTTGGGTCAAGAGTAACAAATAGACACGTTTGACCACATGTGGAGCCAGCTTTACAGTCAATGCTACAATATTGTTTTTTTGTTTTTTCCAGCACAGAAATAGTCCTAAAACATTCTACGCAAGTATCGAAATGCAAACATTTCTAGAAATGTGCAAATACTGTACATGTTGTTCTTTTATAGGTCTTTCAGCTACTGAGACACCTTTTTGAGCAAGTTAAAGTCGACGTCTATAGCTAGCTTCCAAGCAAATGAATGCGACAATGTCTGCCCTCTTGAGTCACGAGGCTTGTTACCATCATAGCAATGCAAGAATGCGTTTATGTACAACGAGCCCATGCGCTTGGAATATGCTGGACAAGCGTTTGCATACTTGCGTAGACTGTTTCTGGCCTTGATGCTCAATGTCTGAAGAACACCCTCTACAGCGGAAAGTTTGCGAATACAACTTGTGTTTGGACTTATCTCTCAGACTCCAATTAGTCTACGTTTATTTCATATTTACAATATACAAAAGAAAAAAGACAACAGTAAACTACCATTTTGACCAGTCCTTTTGTTTACATATAAAAACTGGGTATGGTTTGACCTTCTCGAAGTTTGGTTCTTTTCTCATAGTTGCACTTTATGTGAAGGGCTCTACCTATGAACACATTCATGAGGAATACTAATTCATAATTAATACAGGAAACACTCATAAATGGCAACATCCACAGGCTTATCCTAACACTTTTGCACTTCAGGCACTTGCAAGCAAATCTAACGACGGTCCGGTGAAACCCCAGCAAATCTCTTTGGGTCCTTCTATAATGTGCAAAACAAACTCAAAACACTGTAATTTCATCTTGCTCGTGACTGAAATGTGTCTAACCTAACCTGTGGTTTTCGTTTATCAGTGATTCATGTCCGCATTATGAAAACATTACTTCCAACCTGTGAAAGAGTTCGGCCCCTCGACTGCTCTTCTCTGTAGGACATTTCTTGAATTGCATTAGGCAAAACCGAAGGCTTAAAGTGACGTTTCTGAAGAAGCAGCAATTGCATGTCCTGCAAAAAACTCACAGAACTGAGTGTTAACAGTCCACTGTTCTTAAAATACCAACCAACCTTCTCATCACCCGAGCCTTTCCAATAACGCACATCTTCTATGCTTTGTTAAATTAACTTGAATATTAGGAAAAATACGAATATGCAGTTGACAATAATACAATCTGAACAGGCAGACCTTAACAAAACATTACTGTTTTAACAGCATGACCTTTAGAGATTACATGTATGCTCTAGGAGCTCAAATATAATGTTTTAACATTGTGAAATGCTTGATATGAATTAGATCTTACCAAGAGCACACTAAAAGTACAGATATACAAAAGTTTGTACATTTATTCTGAGAACTAGCAGTTTACTAGAGCTGGAACTTAGGGGAAAAAAGCCTTTTTTTTTTTAAAGCACGATCACAGCTAGCTCCAGTTCACAACAAAAAAGATGTTCTTTTCTTTGACATGCTACACCTTTCTTTTGTCTGTACAACACGCTCTTTAACTCAAATCATGTCTATGAAAACCTAGCGTGTGTCTAAACTTACACGTTGCTCTTAATGGGGTGGGGGGGTCGTGGAACCACCCAAACCATAGTCTTCCTCTACGGGACGCCTTTAGAAATGAGCGTGCAAACAAACGTTCATGCGACCGAACAAAAACATTGACACAGCACAGAACGACGGTGACTGACATGTAGAGAAAGGAAACACATTCATTGTCTCGATACGACTGCGTTACATGAAGACTACACAGAAGCTTTTTTTGCCTCGGAGATGACGGACAAGAAAAAGAAAAGAAACAGGTAAAGTGAAGTGAAACATCTGAAATCTGCATAGTGTGGTTGTGTGCGCGCGCTGTTGAATATGTGTGTAATTCCTTTAAATGTGTGTAGGATCCCGTTGACTCGAAGCCAGGTGACTGGAGGTGTGTGGATGCGAATGGCGCTTTTGGACTATTTGTATGGACGCAGGAAGGCGGAGACTTTGCTGTGGATGAGACGGATGAACGAACGTGGGAGCATCTCTGTGGAGTCCCGAGTTGAGTATTTGTAGTAATTGTTTGGGTGAGCCAGCACATCGAACAGAGTTTTAATCAGCTTTTTATCCTGATGGGAAACAAAAAGGAGAAAAATCAAATGAGACTTGGCATAAATGGGCATCATTTAAAAAATCATTGCAATTCTGTATGAAGTAAGCAATTTAAATAATTTTTTTATTCTGCGAACACCATTTTGGCAAATTGGAGCTAGTGTAAATTTTCACACAGGACTAAGACTATCTTATTTAGTCAACCTTATCCTGTTTTTTGTTTAGTCAACTTTTAGTCTAAGGGTGCGTTTACACTTGTAGTTCGGTTCGTTTGGTCCGGATCAAAAAACATATAGTCCTGGTCTGCTTAGCGTTCACACTGGCATTTTTTTTAACAACGAACCCAAAGTTACCGAACCAAAGGCATAGGGATATGGTCACAACCTGATTGGTCGGCTTTTATGACGTATATTTCGCCACAGAGCTTGCTTATCGAACATTCAAACAATGCTGCTCGCTGGATTAAATGTGATCATTTTATGCGTGCACATATGGTTTTATTTTTAACAGCTGAGAACTCCCATAGAGATCATAAAATGTTTAAAACATTCAAAACAGCAGCAGGATTTCCTCCGTTGCATGCAAAAACCAAGATCTGCTGCAAGAGACGGCAGTTAATTCGTCTGAACCGACTGAGGGCAATACAAGTCCTTTGATGAGAAGAACCAGGTATGCTTTTTGTGCATTTTTTCTAGCATTTTCGAAACATGAATATTTATGAGGCACTTTACCTCCTCGTTGCTCCACATTTGCCCTCTACTTATTTTGGATACACCGATCTTTCCGCGTCGTCAAGCTGACTTGTAGCGCTGCATCTTGTGACATTATTTTGCTCAAAATTATAAATCACAACAATTGTTGTCATTTGAGAAACATATTTTTTACATTCCATCTGAATTAATGCACTTCCATAAAGCACAAATAAAGAGGAAACTTGTACATGCTAATATTACATTCCTGATTTATTATAGGTTATTTGTCACATAAATGAACACTCTCTACATGAGGTAATAGAACAAGAAACTTCAAATTTCTTACAATTCCTACTAGTAATTTCAATAATACAATTGTTTTTCAATTAAAATAACATTCCCAATCCATGTTTAGATTTATTACAATTCAGATTTTGTCACAGCAAACAATGCAAGCGGCTCTTGAACGAACACAGACAGGCTTCATTACGATATTCAAGTTTTACCTCAGAATATCTTAATGGTGATCTCCAAACTCCAGCTTTGGCATGATTGCCAGATTGTAAAAATTTGTAAAAATTTTAAATAAAAAATAAAAAAAGTAAAATGCTAGGCAGATAATGCTCTGATTGGGGGGTTTAATCTATTGACATCTGGCAAACACAAGCATTAAAACATGTAGAAGGCTTCAGTCTAATTTTTTAGACACAGGTAGTTCTTGGATCTGCTTGCGCTAACTGTGAGCTTTTTCCAATGAGGAAACTCTGCTTTTGTTTGGCCCTTTTCTTAAGGGAAGAGGGACAGGCATCTGGATCCAGTCTCTCATTCACAGAGTCATTGTATCGAGACAAGCACTTGTGAATTTCAGATAGATCAGATGTCTGGTGCCTGGGCTGAGTCATTTGCAGCTCTGAGCTCCTGATAGGTTGACCATCACATAGGCCACCTTAGCTGTTGTACACACAGAGTGAGTTGGCCTACTCTCAAAATTAAGGCGTTCTGCAGAGGCTGCCGCTCTTTAGGAGCCCCAGGTAGATCTATGCTTGTGTGCTGGCCCTCACAAGGGCCACCTCAATGGCTGGCCTAGGCTAGGAATAGGGATATTGTATGCGGAATGCTATGCATTCTCGCCCCAGGCCTTCTTTATTTTGTTTTTGAGAGGCTTCTTAGCTAGAGTCATAAGTTTAATAAACCAGCTGACATCTGGTACAGCTGGTTCTGTCCTCCTCTCACTACAAGAGTTATCTGGCCAAGGCCCGCCTTTCTGCATTAGAATAAATGCACTGGTGTACATGCAGAGTAGATAGCAGCTAGGGTCGCAGGCTCTTCCCTAGGTTTCCCTTTTTTACTTTTTGAATAGGAAGCAGTGGGCTGTGGCCCCCACTCTGTAGAACCTAGCTAGTCTCCCTTAGAGCCTGAGCACTGCCACGAGTTGATACTCATGATCTTTTGGAGTAGCAGACCCTTGGCTGGGCCTCCTCGAGAGCCCAGTGGCATAAGACAGCTCTCCTTGCTTAAAGAGTAAAGTGTTTTTTTTCTGAGTACACTGGGGCAGTGAAATTGTTGGTTCCAAGCCTTTGAACAGCCTTAGGTGTCATTGACGCAGGGCGAGTTCCCTTTCAAAAGGGAACGTCTCAGGTTACGCATGTAACCTCTGTTCTCTGAGAACACAGAGCGAGCCTGCTGAACAGTCCCTTTAGACGAAAATGGAAGAGGCGTACTCTAGGCAGCCCTTATATACTGTACGTCCTGGTATGTAACGGGTATGTACCGGACCGAATCAGAACGCAGATTTCGGTTCCTCATTTCGGTTCCACTTGCGTTCAAACGTTCTTCCGCACTTTGGCTGGGACAGAGCCAGATACAGACATACTCAGTGCTAATCACATATCACAACTATTCAATATTTTCAACGACATGTTTATTTTAGGTTTCAGACATTTAAATGCACATGAGTACTAGCAAAAAACACACTGATGTCTATAGAAGTGGCAATAACAATCCTTTCAGACAGTTATAATTTGACTACGTGTCTTATTTATATCAAATACCCATTATATAAGTTACTATATAGTTTACTCAATTCTTCTCCCAGTTTAGGGGTCTCTTACTTTCATTTATTTTGTGAGACATGATGTAAATCCGACAGATTTGATTCTCTGAGGCACAAACTAACATGGCAGTGCCCATTGCGCATTATAGATCAACTAACACACATTCACGTTACACATATTTAAAAATCTGAATTTCAGATAATTCATGACATGATTTTCGATGCTTCAAGAGATTCTAACTAACCAACTGATGTCACATATGGACTACTGTGATGATGTTTTTATTACTGTGCATACATTCAATGGAGGAAGAGAAAGCTCTCAGACTCAATATAAAATATCTTAAACTGTGTTCTGAAGATGAACAGAGGTCTTACGGGTGTCGAATGACATTAGTGTAAGTAATTATTGACTTAATTATTGAATTAATTTTCATTTTTGGGTGAACTAACCCTTTAAATTAGACCTATTGTAGTTGGAATAGGTTTTACTGTGAATTTAAGTAAATTTGTTGTGTTTTGTATTTATTTATATATTTAAAGCTGCAGTCCGTAGTTTTTCCTCTTTGTCGCCATCTCTGTTTGAAAACTGCATTTGCAGTTATTCGTGGAATTATCAACTTTACGTGACTCGGTCAGCACAGCAAAGAGCGGAGGAATCAAACGTTTTGAGGAGAATGTGCAGCTGTCAGTCACCGCGCCAGTATGATACTGTCATTTGAAATCACAGACTCTACTGTACTGTTGGAAAGTATGACCGACATAAGAATGCCATCTGAACAAGTAAGTATCTAACATCCACTTTTGTTCTGACCAACTAAGGGGAAAAAAAGCACTGCAATAAATTGTGATTATTAATCGAATGATTGCTTATCACGTCACGTCTTATCACATACACAATGTGTATTAGGGCTACCTGTAGATCAGTTTCCATTTCTGTTCAGTCTAATTTCTAATCATCATATAGGCTACCAACAAATTAATGTGGAGTGGAGGTGAATTGCTCCCTCTCATAGCATGCACAAAATAATTGATATTTACCATAATGCACATAGCAAAACGAGAAAGAAGAAAACTCTGTATGAATTAAGAGAAAAAGTGTGCTACTGTTACGTTACATAGCCTAATCCAACGATTGAAATATTACCTGTCCAGCAGAAAAAAAATCTGAAAAAACCCTTCAAAACATAGAGTTCACACAACCTTTAAAAGCTCTTTTTATCCTTGTTTTTGCATCGGCCGGTTAAAGTCTTTTTCTGTAGCCACTCCGAAGTCCAAAGACTTACTTATATACCTTAGATTTTACAAAGGATGAATCTCCAGTCGTCATTGGTGATTGTCGTTTGAACCTTTTTCAAACAACATCAATTTGATCAGTTTAATTATATCAAGTGATGTGAGAAAAGGCCATCTCCACCTCCAACATACACATAGGCAACATACATGTAGCCTGCTAACCGGGACACCTTTATGTGTAGCCTACAGATGTGACGCAATGACGCAAAGATAAGCTCACATTTACATTTAGGAATTTAGCAGACGCTTTTATCTAAAGCGATTTATAACTGAAGAGTACAGGAATCGATCTGTCACGAAGAGGCGAAGAAGAAACGCAAAAAGTGCCCTAAATACAAAGATTTGGATATTACTCAGAGTAGCCAAAAACTATAATATTCTAGTTTGCTTGAATTTGCTTGAATATGCCGCCGAAATTCACCAGTACAACTGGAATTAAAAACATTACAAGCTTACCTTCGTAAATCAAGCTACAGTATACAGATAGTTTTGACACTGGCTGATTATGTACTTGCTCAAATTTATTTTGGATAATTTTTCACCCAGAAAAGTTATGGACAGCAGCTTTAAAGTTAGCAAATTGTTAAATTTAAAGTATTTATAATTATTTTTTTAAATTATAAGTATAGATCCAGGCTCCATTTAGGCACCGGTACCGTTTTAAAAGTATCGGTTTGGCACCAGTATCGTTAAAAAACCCAAACGATACCCAACCCTAGTCATAGGCTATCGCTAGCCAATAATTAATGTTCCTCCCAAATCAGACTTAACTAGTCACAAAACTGACCTTGAGTATTTCTTGATGGTTTTCAGAGGCATAAAGTCTTCCATCTCTTACAATGTCTTCAACCAGCTGCTCATAGTCTTCTAAAGAAAAAGACAATCACACACATTTTAGTGACAAAGAATGTCAAGAATGGACAGAAATCCACCTAATATACATTTACATTTTTTACAATAAATTAAATTCACGTTGAACTCAAGACGTACCATCATAAGTGACGTATGGTATCTGGAACCCGCGAGCGCTGTTTACATCGTTGGATTTGAAGTTGATCCAGAGGCGGCGCGAGCGGGCCGTGAATGCGATAGGCCTCTCGTATGTCTGACATGTCTCATAGGTGGTGATGGAGGTTGCTGACCCTGAGAAGAAAATAACTTTAGTGTTTAAATCAAAGAAACCATCACCCCAACAAGGAGAGATTATTCTCAATAAGTCAATAATTCAAATGTATTTTATACAAAGATTAATAAGATCATTCATGCATGATAACACTAGTTCACTCATTTCAGTACAACATACTTAGAGTAAAATATTTTTGACACTTGATATAGAGTGCAACAGTTGAGTTGAGTTCAGTAAGCAAAACCTCATTCATTATCCTTATAAGGGAATTCATTTTTCACAATAAGGTATACACTTTTAAAGACATATGCTCTTGTTGAAGCCATCAGTTTGCATTGCACTCCTGGTGAAAAACTACATTATCCATGATGCACTGAAAAAATTCCACCAATCAGTGATTTGTAGAAAGTATATCTCGCCAAAAGAGTTCTTTTAGCTCCACTCACTCTCATGAAGTACCAAGAATGACGTAATCAATTCGGTCTTGATGCGCTCTCAAAATACGTAAATGTTTGTATCATTCGCAATACTTGAAGGTATTGTAGTTCTTTCCCTCATTGAAGCTGTTAAGTTCACAGTCTTGTACTTTTTGCCCAATTTTCAAATACTTTTTGGCTTTAAATAAAAGTTAGTAATATTGATTCCCCTTGTAGCTGGTTGTTATAATGTTATATAATGTGGTATAGTGCTTTAACAAATTATTTTAAAACCTCTATGGAAAAAATGAATGGAAAAAACACTTTCGGAACCAACCCCACAGAAAAAGTAAGCAGGCACTAATGCACTCTACATTGGCTAAACCCGGAAAAGCACAAACACTTACAGTTCTTCCTCATTACTAGGACGTCTCCACACTCATCCTCAGACGGGAGGAAGATCTCTGGGACCACGATCAAAATCTTGCGTTTGTGTGGAGGGTTGATGGTCCAGACACACTCTACATTGGCTGGGTAGTTTCCTGGATAGTTCGGAGATTCTATGTATCCAATGAACTCGCCTATCTCACCCCCACATTCCCGATCTGGACACACCAACAAATAAACAGAATAGATAATGTAATGGTAAATTGCTCATTAAGAATATTTAGTAGAACTGATATATTTTTATCTCTTAAATGCTTGGATTTTTTATTTTATTTCCTAATTTCTGTTTATTTAAAGAGCATGAGTTTAAAACACATTTCTTCCATAATTGCTGTGACTTGAAGATGTAACTAGGGATGCATATAGTTAAGTGGCAAATTTAATTGATTGTCATTCTTGTTATTAGCGACACCAGTGGCCGTTAATTGAACTGCAGTCAGTGACTTGCTGCGCTTGCTTGCACTCATGCACACATAATATAAAAGAGACTGGACGTGATTCAATGCCCTAATATACTCACAGCTAAGATATTTTTTCATTCCCTGCTTAGAAGTAAAATGAAGTTGGAAATACCTTTGCAGCGATATACTGTTAACATCCCGACATCATCCACACTGCTGAAAGCGACTTATAGATGAATATGTAAATATGTGCTGCACGCATTCCTCTCGATAACAGAATAGTTGCTATTTTAATGGGTACAGATGGGTCCATTCTAATTTAATTTAGATTGCATTTAAATTCTAATCTCGTCATTAAAGTGTGTCGCTATCGGTCAGGGAAAAAAAAAGTAAAATGTGCATCACTATGACAAACACATAATTTCACTCAAAATGCCATTTTGTTGTTCTGATGTAGGTTTTTTTTTTCTTCTCCAAACTTTCTTTGAAATTGTATAGTGATAAGGAACTCATAAGAAGTCCATACTTGTGATCAAAGATGAACGGACTCACTCTTGCATTGAGAGACGCTGATGGCCCCATCAAAGTCTGTGGTGGTGTTTCCAGGGCAGGAGATGCAGTAATTCTGTCTGAACTCAGCCTGGTAGGTTCCATGAGGACAGCGGATGCAACGATGAACTGAGGTGTTATAATAATGACCTGGAGAACACAACACTACACACACAAACACATGGGCTGATTTAGCATGAAGCTTCCCCTCACACACATGGACTACAAGTGTCTAATCGCTTAATTACGACATGGTGTGAACGTAGCATAAGCATTGTTTTGGTTCAGGAGGAACTGTAAAAAGTGTCTACAACTAGCCTTATGAAACGAGCTGATGAGCATGAGCAGGTGTGCAGAGGTATGGAAATACATATGCTGGCAGGCAGGTAGACATCCTATCATTGCATTTGGACTGAATCCATTTTTTGGCCCAGAGTACATTTTTTAATATTTAGACCAATTATATTGATTGTGAAAGGGGGATTCTGAAATCTACTGCCAGTTCAACAAACTGTATATATCCAAATTAAATTAATAATCAATTAATTTTAGGCTTAATTAATATTTTTCTTCCTATATGATTTTTAATTATTCTTTCCAGTTATGATTTTGCTTAAGAGAACCACTGATCGTTTCTTGTTTTCTGTGTGATGCATCACTAAACACTTGATAGCAACAAGGTGCCGTGTGTTTGGATTTTGGAGGTATCACACACCCCTAACATGCCAGGAGTGCAGTAACCGTGTTCGCTCACTTAGCCCGGCTTCCAGATATTACTGAAACACTAAAGAATCAAGATGAATATTGCCTGCACTACTGTCTGTACCTCTCACTGAGAGAAAGCCCATGTTATCAGTATGTTTAGGGTTAGAACTGGAGCTTAATCAGCTTTGTATGTGCGCAATATTCTGTGTTACAGATCAGTGTTGAGGTGGATTACGGACATCCTAAGAGATGGGTGGACTTGTTGTTCTGGACAAACTGGCGCCTGCTCATGGTGAAAGCGTCAAAAAGTGACACGTGTATGTAAACGTGCATCTGATTAACATATGATATTTACCATGACTGTGCATTTTCTCTGAGCCAATCAGAATCATCCACCTTGTAGTAATGACAAGGATAGACCTTGAAAACAGTATAACTGTTGGGACAATTATATGTACGGTACAACGAGGGCGGGACGACGAGATGGGGAGAGAGGGAGTGTGGCCTACAAACTCCTTGTGAGGCT
The DNA here is from genome assembly GCF_024679245.1 of Pseudorasbora parva. Lineage (NCBI taxonomy): Eukaryota > Metazoa > Chordata > Actinopteri > Cypriniformes > Gobionidae > Pseudorasbora > Pseudorasbora parva. The sequence continues at coordinate 9,226,960 of NC_090177.1, read as the reverse complement.
TGAAGCTGGCTTATGCTGTTGAAACTGCAAACTATTCTTCAGTACATTTTTCTTTTAATTAACTGCACTCCTGACTATTGGTCTTCATTTTTCACTACTGGTCTTGGGTCATAAACTGTTAACCCCTAACAATTGTTATCAGGATGTGAAATGTATGGTGGCCCGGTAGCCCACACCACAATCTAAAAAGCAAACATAAGTTAACAACAGAAACACACTGGAAACAATTTATGTTGAATGAGCCAAGGGGTTTAATGCAGTCTAATTATCTACTGTAATCCAAATTATTAACAGTTATTACTGTACCAATATTTTTATGAAACGTAAAAAGTTATCATGGTCATCAGGTCATCATTTGCGGTCTATTGTGCAATCAGCCTGTGGCGAGGTGAACGAGCGAGAGACATGGGAGGAGCGAGCGAGACCGGGGGGCCTGATGGTGAATGAGCGTTACCTTGCAAGCCACACCGGTCTCGAGTCGAGGATGAGCAACACCATTCAAGGACGAGAGAGGACCAGGCCTGGACTTTATGTTATGTTGTGTTTATGTTTTATTATGTGTGTGCGGGCAGTCGTCCGTGAGGGGCTGACCGCGTTACTTTCAGTTTGTTTATTTATTTGATTAAAGTTGTTAAATGTTTGCCGGTTCCCGCCTCCTTCCTTCCCATCTACGAACTTCAATACACAGCCCATTTTGCACTGCTGTTTCCAGACTCAGGATGCGTTAAAGTTTAGGCTTTATTCTAGTGGCAATGGACTAACAAAATACAAAATTTTAGAAGCTTTTACTGTTCTAATATATTTTTATGAAGCCTTTAAGTTCTTGTGGGAAAAGGGCTTATTAAAAAAATATTGATATTTACTAATACAGTAAAAAAAAAAAATCTAATTTGGATTTTGTAAATTTCTTAGCATTAAATGGGAGCATTCTCATGGGTTGTGGTTTGTGTCCGTTTTGTGTGTTGTGCTTTTTATTTTATTGTGTTACACTTGAGGAAAACACTTATAAATGGTTTCGTGAACTCCACAAATAAATAAACTCCACTATAGCCAAGACCAAAGAGCTGTCAAAGGACACCAGAAACAAAATTGTAGACCTGCACCAGGCTGGGAAGACTGAATCTGCAATAGGTAAGCAGCTTGGTTTGAAGAAATAAACTGTGGGAGCAAATATTAGAAAACGGAAAACATACAAGACCACTGATAATCTCCTTCGATCTGGGGCTCCACGCAAGATCTCACCCCGTGGGGTCAAAATGATCACAAGAACGCTGAGCAAAAATTCCAGAACAACACGGGGGGACCTAGTGAATGACCTGCAGAGAGCTGGGACCAACGTAACAAAGGCTACCATCAGTAACACACTACACCGCCAGGGATTCTGCAGTGCCAGACGTGTCCCCCTGCTTGAGCCAGTACATGTCTGGGCCGGTCTGAAGTTTGCTAGAGAACATTTGGATGATCCAGAAGAGGATTGGGAGAATGTCATATGGTCAGATGAAACTAAAATAGAACTGTTTATTAAAAACTCAACTTGTCGTGTTTGGAGGAGGCATGGGCTGAGCTGTGAAGCATGGGGGTGGAAAAATCATGCTTTGGGCTATTTTTCTGAGGGACAAGGGTGACTGACAAGCTTGTCAAAGGGACAAGGGTGACTGATCCGTGTAAATGAAAGAATGAATGGGGCCATGTATTGAGAGATTTTGAGTAAAAACCTCCTTCCATCAGTATGAGCATTGAAAATGAAGATGAAAGATGATTTTTTTTTTCTCATTCTGTCTCTCATAGTTGAAATGTACTTATGATGAAAATTACAGGCCTCTCTCATCTTTTTATGTGGGAGAACTCAATTGGTGGCTGACTAAATAATTTTTTGCCCCACCGTGTATATATATTCCATTGTTGTTAACTTATATTTCCTTTTTAAAATTTCTTCTGGGCCACCATAGAAGACAGTTTCAACCAGTATAACAAAGAAAAACACTGCCTACCCCTAGCTTAAATGAACATTTTTGTGTTTCTATTAATTCATTATATTACAGTGGCTTTATGCACGCTGTCTAGCTTGATGTAAATACACACTGCAGTGTAGAGAGTCAAAATGTCTGACCTTTGACCTCACAGTCATTGAAGGAGCTGGCACCCTCTCTTTTGGTACCAAGCCCACCTCCACAGGGGAAACAAAGAGTTCGTCCTGGGTCAGGCTGGTATGTTCCCAGGGGGCACGACTGACAAGGCTTGAACCCATCACTTGAGTAATACCCTGGTGGACATTGACCTATAATGACAAAAAAGTACTTTTTTATTTTACTTTTATTTTGATTTTGTCCACATGAACAGATTGTATACTACAATTAAAGATCCAACTGACTGATTGAAATAATTATTTATTTATACACATATCAACATCAATACATCTATTCTTAATATAAATATCCTTGCCACAAGAGAAAAAGAACAAAGTTACTTCCACGAAAAGTAGGGCAAGGTTATATAATAGTGGATTCATCATATGACACAATTTATGCATAGGCATCCTTCCACAGGATATGAAGGAACAGAGAAAAGTTTATAAAAGCACATAAGTTCATAAAATGTACTCAAAGACAAAATATTATATATATATATATATATATATATATATATATATATATATATGTGTGTGTGTGTGTGTGTGTGTGTGTGTGTGTGTGTGTGTGTGTGTGTGTGTGTGTGTGTGTGTGTGTGTGTTCTTTAAGAGTACATAACAGTTAACTTAACAGTTAAGGACACATTTATTCATCTATTAGCAAGTAGAAGGCACATGGATTAGGGCTAGTTACCGGCACATGACGTGATGTTGCGGGCCCCTAGAGGGCCATGGCGGTCTCCTCCAGGGCAAAGGTCACAGGCCAGCTGACCTTCACGCTCCTGGAATGTTCCAGGTGGGCACTGGACACAGCGCTCCTGCTCACCATGGTAGTATGACCCAGGCAAACATCTGACTAAGAGAGAGCAGCCAGCAGGGGGTAGCAATGAGGAAGCTGAAATTGACTGGGAAATTTGACTCTAAAAACAGTGTCGTTTCAAGCAAAAATGCTATAATTTACTATTATTAAATAGCAAATATTTAATGAAAAGAAACTGGTGCCAAAATGCACACAAAACCCACTAAAGCAAATAAACATTTTGGCACCAATTTCTTTTCGTTAACAGATTTTGCATTAAAAATGTTTAGGCAATCAGAGTCCCAGTTTTCTATATGCTGCAGGTTAGTGTTTTTTGAATTTATTTAATATATTTATGTAAATTTACTATTTCTAGGATATCCTGGCAAAAAAACTGCTGTGGAATACAAAAGCAAATCACATTTTTACACAAAAAACAACAAAAAACAACAAAAAAACAACTCATTTTTAGAAAATGTTCCTCCTTGTAGACCTAAAGACTTCTTGGCCTAAGGCTGATTGGTTGAGCTCACGTAGCATTTATTTCAACCTAAAAGTCTGTTGCGGTGCATTCAGTAAGATTTGTTTACTATCCAAATCAACAATGGAGTTAAAAAAAATACGACCGATGGACCAGCAATGAGGTTCAGGCTTTATTAAGTTTATTCGCGGAGGTCGAAATCGAATGCTCAAGCTTTTTACAGCAGGATGGATTCTTATTGGCTGACAATGTTTTTATCATTCATCAGCTGGATAAAATAGTTCTGGAAATTATTCCAGCTATATAGTTTCTCTATCGTCTATCAGCTATCGTTATAGCTGTGGTGTGAACTCTGCAAGTTAATATTGAGAATGATTTTTAGTACTATATCTTTATCGTCATCAGCCTTTTTGGTGTGAATGCAGCGCTGCCACTGGGGCAGTACCCTAAGGTACAAAAGTGAAAAGGTACATCTTTGTACCAAATATACATATTAATACCTTTTCACTTTTGTACCTTAGGGTACTGCCCCATTGACAGCGCTAAGTCTTTTTTTCTGACAGTGAAAAAAACAAAACTTTTTTTAATTTAATTTCCGATACATCCATGCAGGTCTCAAACTATCTTGAGTTTCTATCTCTAGTAGATGCTCTTTTTCTGTCATTCTTATCAGTTGATAACTATGATTTATGACATAGCACTCTTACGTTTACATTTATACTTTTGGTCGGCAGTTCTTGGTTTCCTGGGAATCAAACCCATGACCTTGACGCTGTTAGTGTTGTGCTCTACCATTTGAGCAACAGGAAGCCCTTGCATCCAGCTGCAATGGAGAAGGGGGTTCATGAATAACAGGCCCCACTCACTCTTCCGTTCTTACCACAGCGGCCGCTGTCTTTCTCTCGGCCCGGTCCGCAGTTCTCCTGCCTATCCGGTTGGGGGAGCTTCTGCGCGACCTCGTACTCCAATCCAGCCACACGGATGAGGAAACGCTCCTGGTTAATGGATTTTTTCAGGGCTTTAATGTTCGACTTCATCTGCTGTTCCATGCGCTGCCTTTGACACATCATGTTACAGTTCCCTACAGGAAGATGAACGTCGTAAAGTAAAGAGATTTTGTAATAATAACACTGATACTAGTAAAATCTATTTATTTCATAGTATGTGTCAATGTTCTTAGTCTTTCCTTCCTGTGACGAGGCATCCCAGATAGTTTAATCAAAATTAAATTAAAATAAATTGCATACAGTTTGTGTAAACAAATAATAACCAGAGTGGAAACGTTAGACACACTACTTGACTTTTAATAAACACGCCCATAATACATAAGGATTTTTATTTTGAAATGACTAGGCTTTATTATTGCAGGACACTCATTCAAATTCAGATGAGGGAGATAAAATACGCATTCTTACAACTCTCTCTAACAAAGTGGCAGCTCGTCAATAGAGGGCGCTGCCCCTAACAAAATTCCAGAAATATACATCTATACAAAATTATATAAAAATGAAATAAAAATAAGAGTTTACTCATACGATGTGCCGGCTGGTAGTAAGAGCCTCAGCATTTAATAAAAACTGGCTTTAATCGGTTAACTACTTTATATGTTTTTTTATACGGTTTAATAGGCGAGGGACGCCGGACAAATGGATGTCTATCTGAGTCAAGCCTGCAGTCTCCCTCTCATTTACTGAAGCTTTCGCGCCTCGATCGCCCCCCGGTGACCGGTTCCAGTATAGCCGCCCCTCTGTGTTTTCTAATGGACGCGAGGCAAACTAAATAATAAAATTACACTTCAAAATTTTTTCCCCTAAGTTAGTTTATGTCACTAAAGGCAGTTATCATCACGATGATTTCATTTCATGTGTTCGTTTTAAAAATCTGTTTAGTTTGAGTTAGTTATTTGATGCTATAAAAACGGGGGGTGTGACGTCATGATTGACAGCTGAGACTGACGGCTTCTCTGAGTGAAGTTGTCACTGAGGCACTAACGGACTTTTTTCAAAATTTTTGGGAGCAGATTGGTGCTTTAGCTTTAATTTCTACATTTCCATAACTGTTTATTTCACACCAACATAATTAATTGTTCTGCATCTGTGAGAGTGTGGGCGGGCTTTTGATATCGCGGCTATACTTCCTGCTCTACTTCCTGCGCTCTACTGCGCAACTCCGGTCCCGAAATCGCTACTGCTCAGACTCGGTCCCAAGATGTCAGCGCCGTGCAAGGGCGCCTGAAAGCTTCAAATCTGCCAAGCGGAAACGGATGATGTCAAGTCCTCCATATTTTTTTACGGTCTATGATCTGAGTCCATAAATATTCGGGCAGCATGTGACCTGACACTGGTCTCTAATTGGTTTCTTAAAGATTTTTCTCCGGACGCAGGTCGCTGCGTCCCTGGCGAATCAGAATTGGATACGTTATTTGATCTAATCTGATTGGTTCTCGTCACCTGTCATTCAACTTTATGCTCTTGGCCAATACTGTGAGAGTGCGCCGGTGACACCATCCCTCCGACTCCACCTCATATACACAACGTTGCTTCTTCTATATTGAATCGGACAGGAATGGTGCAACACACTTATGTGAGTAAAATAGGTTTTTATATGTGATAGTATTGCATTGTTATAGATCGTTTTGATTATGTGTACATGCTTAACAGAATATACCTTTAGCACGCTGGACTCAGACATGTATGGGCCAGGGCTCGCAAAGCCCAACATCCCGGGGCTATGTGTTTTCCAGACAGGCTACCAAAACTTAAGCCAGTCAGCAGGCCGATTAATCTCAAATAGTGAAATAATATTCCTTTCTTGATCTGCGCTATTTACGCTCTCTTGACGTGACATTTGAAGGGCGCGTGCGCAAATGTGTGTGTGTGGTTCATGTGTAGGTGTTTTACCGGTAGTATCCCCTGGCTTGACCTCGGCCTCCAGCTCCAGAGTGATGCGCGTGACCTCTTTGCTCGAAGGGTTACGCGCTCGACGACCTTTGGCTTTCTTAGACGAGTCACACTTCAGGTTAACGAATGTGACCAGGCAGTTGTTGCACGGTTGACCACCTACAAATCAAGTTATTATACACACATTTAAATGTCAGTGTGTCGCACTTTGGAGTGACATTGTCAAATAGATTATGCAAACAACCCATTAACCGTTTTAAAAGCATTTCATGAAATTTAGAATGTGCATTGATATTTAAAGGTATAGTTCACCAAAAAATGAAAATGGTCATCATTTACTCACCATCATGTTATTCCATACCTATAAGACTTTGGTTATTATATGATTTTTATGGTGGACACATCATCATATAAAAGCTTTCATTCGCATAAACATACTGTATTTAAGAGTGAATCCCATAAAAATGGAAGCTTGTGCATCACACCCTAGAACAAACTTCAGTTAACTACAAAAAATGTTCTTCCAAATAATTTTTATCTTGTTTTTCTTTACAAACATCAAAACATTCAAGATGTTACTTTTCTATTCTTGTTTTCTGAAAGTTTATTGTGGCCACATAAAAATAAAGTGGCTTCTATTTGCTACTTAGGTAAGTTGTTTTAACTTTTAATTACAGCTATTTAGTCTAATTTTAAATACACTGCAAACCGCAATGCTCAAAATAATAAATTTGTTTGAGTAAGGTAAACAAATTAGTACAATCAAATAAACCTTTATGAATATCTAGAACTTTCTTTTGCGTTAACAAAACTGACACATTAAGAAATCTGAATTGTTTCATTGTTTTGAGATACACTCACATAAATAATGAGAAATTGAACAAGTGTTCCTAATAATTCATGTAATTATCCAATCACATGGCAGTTGCTTCAATGCATTAAGGAGTATAGTCCTGGTCAAGACAATCTCCTGAACTCCAAACTGAATGTCAGAATGGGAAAGAAAGGTGATTTAAGCAATTCTGATCATGGCATTGTTGTTGGTGCCAGACGGGCCGGTCTGAGTATTTCACAATCTGCTCAGTAACTGGGATTTTCACACACAACCATTTCTAGGGTTTACAAAGAATGGTGTGAAAAGGGAAAAACATCCAGTATGCACGTCCTCTGGGGGAAAATGCCTTGTTGATGCTAGAGGTCAGAGGAGAATGGGCCGACTGATTCAAGCTGATAGAAGAGCAACTTTGACTGAAATAACCGCTTGTTACAACCGAGGTATACAGCAAAGCATTTGTCAAGCCACAACACGCACAACCTTGAGGCGGATGGGCTACAACAGCAGAAGACCCCACCGGGTACCACTCATCTTTACTAAAAATGCTACAATTTGCACAAGCTCACTGAAATTGGACAGTTGAAGACTGGAAAATTTTGCCTGGTCTGATGAGTCTGGATTTCTGTTGAGACATTCAGATGGTAGAGTCAGAATTTGGAGTAAACAGAATGAGAGCATGGATCCATCATGCCTTGTTAACACTGTGCAGGCTGGTGGTGGTGGTGTAATGGTGTGGGGGATGTTTTCTTGGCACACCTAAGGCCCCTTAGTACCAATTGGGCATCATTTAAATGCCACGGCATACCTGAGCATTGTTTCTGACCATGTCCATCCCTTTATGACCGCCATGTCACAAAGCTTAGATCATTTCAAATTAGTTTCTTGAACATGACAATGAGTTCACTGTATTAAAATGGCCCCCACAGTCACCAGATCTCAACCCAATAGAGCATCTTTGGGATGTGGTGGAACGGGAGCTTCGTGCCCTGGATGTGCATCCCACAAATCTCCATCAACTGCAAGATGCTATCCTATCAATATGGGTCAACATTTCTAAAGAATGCTTTCAGCACCTTGATGAATCAATGCCACATAGAATTCCGTTCTGAAGGTGAAATTGGGTCAAACACAGTATTATTATGGTGTTCCTAATAACCGTTTAGGTGAGTGTATATGAGCTTGTTTCTTTTAATTTAGACAAAATTAACTAAAACTGGGCTGGAATTTCTATTTCTATTTAAATGCTAAAATTAAAATGCTTTAGGAAAGTGTCTGGGGTTGAGTGGCAAAACTTACAGCCAATCAGCAGTAAGGGGCGTGTCTACTATATAATACTCTATATTAGGGATGCAACAATACAGTTAGTCCACGGTTCAATTCATACCTCGGTTTTTAACCACAGTTATTCGGTTAGGTTCAGTTTTTTAGTATTCTATTCTTAGGTGACAGGAACAGAAAAGGGTTAAGGAGAAATTGTTTTTATTGTAATACTCTTTGTTTATTTCACTTAAAAGACTTGAAAACCCTTACTTAAACTTAAAACTTTACTTAAAAAACCCTTGTACACATTCCCAGTGTATTGTATAATATAAAATAAATATACAAAAAGATTTACAGTGGCAGCTCAGAGATGTACAGTAGCATTTAAGTATGAATTTGAATGAATAAATGTAGACTAAAATTAAAACTACATATCCTTCAATATACAACATTGATTAAAAGCTACTGTATTAAAGGTGTTTTTTAATTTATTATTAAAATAATTTTAGAGGTGAACTGTTCCTTTAAGGACAGCATGTTCACTAGGCTGCGCTGCTGTCAATTGAAGACCTGCTCGCATCTCAAAGACACACACAATTTTCCTTTCACTTGAGACATAACCGACTGCGTTTATATGTTAACCTTGTGTGTATTTGACAGTATTAGTGCAGTAAGACTGTCCAGTAATCACGTGTGTTTGACAGACGTTTAGTGCGCGCACTCAATGCAAAACAGTGCATAGCAATCAATCAATCAACTTTATTTATATAGCGCTTTTACAATCACGATTGTGGCAAAGCAGCTTCACAGTGTCAAACAGGACAATATTGCGACAAAATTTGATTTGGCTGTACAGTCGTACTGGAGAAAACAGTGATGTTATCAGCTTATTTTAATTTATCATATAGCGACAATGTTGGCAGATCAGTATTATAGTTTATAGAATTAAATTAGACCTAATTCATGCTTAGATCGTAATACTTAGATCATAATTTTAGTGTCCCCAACTGAGCAAGCCAAGCCAAAGGCGACAGTGGCAAGGAACCAAAACTCCATCAGAGCATGATGGAGAAAAATAAACCTTGGGAGAAACCAGACTCAGTCGGGGTGCCAGTTCTCCTCTACCGTGTAAGATTATTATAGCATTCAAATTAAATGTTTAACCGGCAAGGCTTTAAAACGCAGCTAACACCCCCTTACTTTAGTGCATATAATGATTGGATATTTGTTCATATCAAAGCGCAGACTCACAGGCACACTCAAACAGAGCCGAAATAAACTGAGAGAAATACTTAAAATGGAGAGAAATGGAAATAATTATTTAAATGCAAAACCGAGATTGAACCGTGAATGCCGTATCAAACGATTAAATATCATATTGAGTATTGTGGCATCCCTACTATATATCTATTTTTTTTAGTAAATGGTTAGTTCTGCATTTACTCACTCATGTTGTTTTCGCGTGTCACGTCATATTTGAATGTCCACGTTTACTACAGTATGTGCGTCATTGTAAATCTGTTCATCATATAAAGCTATTGTCTCTTCGGGAGATTTTGGATTAGACACTCGATTAGTTATTTTTACGATGCCTTTATAACATTTTTTGGATCTTTTATGTTGGAGAGGAGTGGACATAAAAAGGAGGTACAGAAATCTTTTTCCTTTGGTTTCTTAAAAAAATCTCCTTATAAAAAATCTCTTTATAAAATTCTCCATACAGAATTGACATATTTGAGTGAATTATAGCTTATAAATACAGTAAGCTGAGCCTTGGATAAAACTAACTCTATATGAATGATATCCGTTACATCGATAACATCGTCACATTTTTATTTCTCTATATACAATGTAATGTTACATCCCTAGTTGCTATACTATGCTGTGCTATACTAATAAATTACATGAGGGTGAGTAAATGATGACAGGATTTGGAAGAACTAGCCCTTTAATGTCCTAATTATCATTGTCTACGTAGCAACACAAGAATGCCAATCCCTCAACAAACAGTTCTACAACCTTACTCCACTACAGGGACCACCAAAATGATATGGTACCCTTCATTTCCTGGGCCCTATGACCTCTGACCTGGCCCGATCTGTCTGCTGTTGTCCTCCGCCCTCCCCTTATGCTTCGGGTGCAGGTGGCATTTGGCATTCTTGATCCGGAAGGACGCCGTCTGCTTCACTGGAGGAGCCTGAGTCTCTACAACCAAGCAAAGAGGCTTTGACACACTCAACATGATTCATATAAAGCCCTTATTGACAACTACTAGCAAACTACATTCATTCACAGCTGCTAGCTCGCTACATTAAACATGTTTGATTGAAAAAATAAAAGCAGCTGTGCTGGTTTGTGGTCTTTGAACATTTGAAGCAGATTCATGTTAGCTTTATGCTCACTCTGAACCCTTATGAGGAACAGCAATCTGAGATTATAGTGTGGCGTGACAGGCATCCTGATGTGAAATGACTCTGACATCAAAACAAACATCAGGCATGGTAAATAAGTTTCTAATTTGCCAAGCGCATCGAGTGATCATGTAATTGGACAGCTGTGATGTATCTGTCATTATGTTTCTCGGAATCATCGGCTGCAGCTGTTCAAAAGAAACGTCTCATCGCTTTCCAGGTTCTGTTTGCTGGCACATTCAACAAAATACAAAAATATGGTCTGAATATCCATGAAAATGTCTATTTTCTCCTTTTCACCTAATGATCAGTGAAAATGGGGAGTTTAAAGTTTTTTTTTTTGTCTAATTAATTTTGTTGTTTTTAAAGTGAATAAAATAAATAAATCACAGTCAAAGGGGTGACTAATGGTATTACCATACTTCCCCTGTTGATTAACTACATAAGGAGTTATTTTGTTTTGTGTTATAAGTTTTCACATTTAATTAGACAGTGCCAATGAGGCAGTGTCTAATTAAATCACACTAATTTGCATCCAATTCCAGAACAACAGTCTAAACATTGGATAAAGCCAGGTTCAAAAAGTTTATTGTGTAGACAGTTCAAGGTTTTTTTTTTTTTTGGTTTTTCTGAGGGGATTTCTTGCATCACTCCATAAAGCAGAACATTCAGTCAAACTTTAGATTAGGGTCCAATTCTCACTATTAACTAAGACGTTTTCCCCTAATGAACTCCTAATTACTGCTCAATAGTTAGTAAGGTAGTTGTTAAGTTTAGGTATTGGGTAGGATTAAAGGGTTTGTTAACCCAAAAATTAAAAGTAGCCCATGATTTACTCTCCCTCAAGTCATCCTAGGTGTATATGACATTCTTCTTTCAGACGAATACAATCAGAGTTATGTAAAAACAAAAAATAGACGATACACGAGAGCCGTCAAAGCTTGAGATGCTCAAGTCAACTTGTGTACTGCTGACCGCAGTTATATGTGAAGCACTGTTATAACTGTGGAGCAGTTATACGATGGATGGAGGCACTTTTATGATGGATAGATGGACTTTTATGAACTTTAAAAATGACCCAACAAGTTACTGCCATTATAAAGCTTGGATCAGCCAGAACTTCTTAAATATAACTCTGATTGTATTTGTTTGAAAGAAGAATGTCATGTACGCCTAGGAAGGCTTGAGGGTAATTTTCATTTTTGGGTGAACTAACCCTTTAAGGGATATGATCATGCAGAAAAAGGCATTCATATATGTTTTCATAAGTAATAATAAACAGCTAATATCTTAGTAATATGCATGATAAGCAGCAACAAGTTATTAGTGAGCACTGGACCGTAAACTAAAGTATTACCAAAAATTAATATATATATATATATATATATATATATATATATATATATATATATATATATATATATATACATACATACACACACACACAGTGTAAGGTTGATTTATGCAAGTGCTGCTGCTGCAAAAAAATGGTTTATCCCTTTAAATATATATATATTGTAATTAAAATCTACAGATGCATATAGATAAAGTACAATAATATAAATGTATAAAGTGTATTGTGGATGCTTTCTTCCCACTAGACTGAAACAACAGGTTACAAAAAGCCAAACAGCACAAAAAACCCTCAAAATTGACTAGTGGATGAAAACCCTATGTTTTGGCCTGTAGTGTCTTGCCTTAAGGCCCCAATATACTTCCAGCAAAATCTGAACAAACTGTGACGTCATTTAGAACAAAATCAGGCCAAAACAAACTTTGTTTGAAATTTATTTGGGGAGTTGGAAACAGCTTGCCAGGGTGAACTAAACACCTCTGTACTACCATTGGTCGGTGGCAACTACATAAAAGGTAGATGTACTCTGAGGCTCCATCTTCTTTCATGTGGAAATATTTACCATTTCATTTCTCCTCTTCAGTTGGTCGGTCAGATGTCCATGAATGAAAACATGAACACTGGAGAGCTGATTTAAAGTAGAAACTGAAGTTCTGATCAAACGAGATACTGACACTATTTTCCGTGTTTAATATGCTTAAACACGATTATAAACTGCTTGATTTAAACACACTATTGTATAAAGTGCTATATTAATAAACTTAACATGATTTTACTAGAGAGGCAAACTGTGTGTTTGAGTTTGTGTAAATGCATCCACGTTGCTATGATGTGCTTTATTTAAAAAAAAAGTTTCTCAGTTTTGTTTTCTCAAGCATGCAGCACATATTAACATATTCGGTAACACTTTACAATACGGGTGCACTAATATGCATTAATTCATGCTCAACTAATGCACAGATAACCATGAGTTAATGACTCATGAAGAACTAAACCATTTTTAATGATGTGATTATTAATAAATTGTTATTAATTAAATGTGTCAATGTATTAATTCCCTAATACAACTAATAATGTAAATTCATGTGTTCCCATTCACTTTACTTGTTGAGGCACATGACTGAACTAATTCAAAATAATTTAAAACCTATTACTTAAAGTATTACTTATAATATTTTACTTAAAATATAACTTAACAATTAGTTAACAGTTCAACAAGCTCATGACAATGACACCTTTGCAAATCATTAGCTTATGATTAATTAAAGCAGACAACTGGTAGCTAATGTACATAACTTTGACCATTGTGGTAATTTACATTATTAGGGCTCTATTTTTATGATCTGAGTGTATGATGTGAAGCGCATGGCGCAGGAGCACTTAGGCCGGAGACACACTGCAAGCGTGGCGTTTCTGCTGCGTGTCAGCTGCAGGGCGGCTGCCTGGCGTTTTCTCTGTCTTTGCACACCAGAAGCGTGTCTGACGCGGCGCTGCTGCTGCTGGGAAGCCCTATACTTCATGTTAAATATAAATATATTGCCTATTGATACAGCAAAGACAACGTCGGCAGTAGCTTATTGGCCATACATATCTATGGTATTGTTACGTCCCAGGACGTTTGTGTATGTTTTATAATTATGGTGTTTGTGTCATTTGTTGATGTACAGTGTTCTTGCCAATGGACCCAACAGCCTGCTGGCAATTGTAGTTTTTTGTGATGTGTTCTGCCCTATTTCCTGTGCTCCTCCCTGTCCTAATCTAGGTGATCTACCAGCTGCTCATCATTGTCAGGAGGAGCCAGTATTTAAGCAGAACAGGAGAGAGGTCCGGAGAGAGATTCCTTCTCCCAGGAGCATGAGAGGGTTCTGATGTTGCCAGTCCCAGTGTTGCTCTTGTTGTGTTTTAAGCTTAAATTGGTGTCATTGCTGTAGTGTGCAGCTTTTATGTGTTAAGCTTAAACTTAAAACCAAACTTAAATGTGTTGTGGCTGTGTGCCCAGCTTTTAAGTTTCGTTGCCTGCTATGTTGAAGCAGTAGGGAGACGGGGGCCATTTTTCTTTTGTTCTCATTCTCTCCTGTTTTTGTTAGTAGTGAAGTAAGGTAAGCGTGTTGTTGTTTATTTGTATTTATTTTGTGCAGGTTACTTAGATCCTATACCACTAGTTAGTAATCTTTTGTTTCTTTGTTTTGGCTGCACCCGCTCTTGAACATGTTTCCCTTGTTATGTTGGATTGTGTTTTGTTTGTTCCTTTGGCACTGTATTGATGTTTTCACTCATTTATTGTAAATAAATCTATTTAAATCTTATATTGTGTAGTGAGTGCTGGGACTGAGAACATTTAAACCTTCTTTGTTTCTATTAAATATTCTTTAAAAACGTTACTTCCCTTTCTCCCCTAGAAATCTAAAAATGGGAACGTAACAGTATTGACGGCAAAATAGGCTAAAAAGTATTTCGTTCTGTATTGACAGGTTTAATATTTCAAAATCGATAATTATGTTGTTTTTTATTATTACAAGTAGGCCTATATCTGCATTTATGTTAACCTACAGACTTTCAAACATGAAAGTGTCATTTATTAATATGTAGTCGTGTCAAAATGGCATATAAACATCTTTTCCTATGCTATTTTGCCTAGAAACGCTTCCAACACGCTCGCGTGTCGCGTGAAAAATAGCCGTCTCTTCTATTAGAAGCATGCACGCGTTTTCCGCGCGGCTCGGACCGCGTGTGAGCCGCGTGTGTGACGCAGGCAGTATGCAAGCTCTAACCGGTTAACATGGGAGTCGAAATAAAAACGGAAACGCCACGCAGCCGAGACGCTCACGGCACGCTTGCAGTGTGTCCCCGGCGTTAGGGCATGTCCAAATCTACTTTAGCTAGTTTAACAACAGAAACACCTGGTCTCAAAGGGTTGTCTCTAGGGTCGCTACAACTTGGACGTGGAAATGATAACTGCACCAGGATGAAACTAGCAAAAAACATTTGCATTTCATCTGGCGCTGCATTGCGCCCGGTGTATGATAGGGCTCAATATGTTATTAGGGAATTAATACATGATGACACATTTAATTAATAGCCATATATTACTTAATCTATTAATTATATAGACTCTTTATTAGTTGCTGATGCAGTAATCATTAATGAATGGTTTAGTTCTTCATGAGTCATACATTAACTCATGATTAGATTAGTTGAGCATGAATTAATGCATTTTAGTGCACCTGTGTTGTAAAGTGGTACCACATATTCATCTAAACCGAGTGTGGCCGGCCTCAGAGGTATCACTACTCACGTATTTCAAACTTTGTTTTACCCCTAAGCAGAGAAGAACTTTGCTCGAGTATATCAGGGCCTTTAAGCTGATACTCAGCCGGAGCTAGCTAGTTTATGGCCAAATGTTGGCTTATGGCCAAATGTTGGCTTATTAAATATATTACCTGTGTGTAATGATACACACAGGTAATATATTTAATAATTTCTGTATACAGTTAAAAAATAAATTCAACGAGACACCATAGTATACCCTATTTGTAGACCATTATTCGCCAAGATGAATTTGCAATGGAGATAAGAAAGGTGTGTATGATCTTACCTATGCAGGTCTGGATGTTGCTTGTGTTTAATCTGCTCTGAGATTTCCCTCGCAGGATTGGTATTCCACAGCTAACGGAATAACTGTTGTCTGATTCTGTGAAACGTATAACCAATATTGCCATTAGTGTGTGCTATGTGGTTAAACTGAAGTTACAAACATTAAAAAATTAGGTATACTTGGGGGTGTATTGGTATGTACCTGATAGATAATGTGCTTTGGAAGCACATGTGAGAGAGCAGCTCTCTTTTTTCCCCGTCTTACTGCAAGTGAGGGTGGCTTTGGGGGCCACCAGACTGGACGCACATTTCACAATCTCTGTATGATGTGCAAAAACTATAGGTTTGACTCTATAACGCTGAATTTGTATCTTATATTAAAACATGCATTAAAAAATCTCATTAGTCCTATCATTTTTGCAAAGACAAGCTATTAATTAATGTGTGACATCAGCTGAAAGCACATTTTCATCTGAACCATGAGATTTCGGTTCGGTTAATGTATCTGAACGGCCTCTGGGTGGCACTCTTGTCCACATACCGATGCAGTCCTTCCTGTTCCAGTGCAGTTTGTAACCAGGAGGGCAGGTACACTCATAACTGCCCAGAGTGTTCACACATCCGAATTTACAGCCGCCCCGGTTAATGCTGCACTCATCAATATCTATAAAACAAAACAATTACAAACAATTAATCTTTGTTATGAAGGCCATTTGTTAGAACATTTATGACACAATTGATTTTCAACTATATCTGTTTTTACTTTATTATAAAAATAAATTGATTAATTGGATTTAAAGAAAAAAGATGTGCATTGAACTAAATGTACTGTATGACAGACTTCCTGGATAAACTACTGCGATATACAACCAGAGCAACCCACACTGTATCCCACATGCATTGCATTCCATCTCCAAAGTGACAAAACAATCTATCAGACATGATTCGTGTCCCAAATGATGCACTTTAAATAAATTAAACTACGCACTATGTAAACATCAGCTATGTAGCGACATCCTAAATGCAACAAGTTTGGTCTTTGTTCCTCACAAGTGTTTTTTCACTTAATAAAGGTCTTTTTCCGGATATTTAAAATAAGCTAAGGAAAAAAATGAGGGGGAAAAAAGTTGGAATTAGCCATTTTCACTGAAAATAATTTCGTGAAGAAATTATTTTCAGAAATGAATTACAAAGAAACAGCAAGTAAGATTAAATGGGGGGGGGGGGGGGGGGGTTGGCACACCAGACGCAATGTCTAAAAGGGTTATAGTTAGTCTCTTAAGGAGTCATGGGTGTGTTTTGGGCATAATGTGCAATAAACCAATCAGAGTCTCATCTCCCATTCCCTTTAAAAGGTTTGCTAGCAGCAGGCGGATTTGCTATTTACATGGAGGAATTTGTGAGCGGAAAGACTGAACTCTTCTCCAGAGAGAAATCCTTTTATTTTCAATATTGTAAAAATATGTGTGCGCTGTTGCACATCCCTTTGTGTGTAATAAGCAGAGTGCACCCACTTATAGATGCATATTACTAACAAGCCCTTTAAATAACACAAAAAATACTGCGCTATTGACTTTAGAGCAGGTTTGTGTTGGTCAATGGCGCAGTCGTTTTCAGGTCCTCACAATAGTAACACGCCAATAATGCGTCTGAACACAGCTGGTTTTCAGACCAGCACACCCACGGGTGAACAGATGGTATCTGATATTTAAACAATGTGGCGCTGGATGTGAAAATTGTGTGTAAAAAACACTTGTTTAACCTGGCGTCACACTGTGCCAAGTGTATGACAGGGCCCAAATAATCTTCAACTTCAAAAATATATATATATATACACAGTAAAGTTACTCCTAACACTGGAACAAAACCATCAGCAGAAAAAAAAAACAGAAGACAAAAAGATAATTAGACAGAGTGTAGAAATGAGTCAGACTCACAGAGAAAAGGTGTTTCAACAAATTTGCTTTCTGAAAAGAGGGAGTGCAAGCATTTTTGTGTTTCTTTAAAGAGCTTGCTTGCTAGGCTAGTTTCCCTTCTCTTATTCCCCATCAGATTTAAACTGGCTCCAGGCTAAACCTTTGACTTTCATATTTCCTTTCCCCTTCTGGATCCTGCGGTTTCATTAATTTAAAGATCGAGTAAGAGGGATGGGGAAGAGAAAATCAACGTTAGCCTGACACTTCCATAGCTAAAAAGTCCTTTTTAGGGAAGGTCAAACCACTTGGTGACCTACACCCTCAGGAAACTATTTTCAATTCATGCAAATCCAGCTCTCATCTACTTAAACGGAGAAAGACCAAAACCACTACTATTACTATTATTGTAAACTGCAACAATCAATTCTGACCTGAAGCCTATTAAAGCTTCAGGGTTCCTATTGTGCTTTTTTACACATTCATCTTTCTTTAGTGTGTAAAGTTGCTGTTTGAGCATAAGAAAGGTAAAGCACAAATCCCTCCAGCGGGAGTTCTTCTCTATATCAGTGTGTGTTTCTGAACTCCCTAAAACGCCTCCTTCCTGAAAAAGAAGTCAGAGTATTCCTCATTTAAATAATTCCCGCCCAAGACATATGCAAAACAAAGGGGCGGGGCTTGGTTGAGTTAGTGTGTTGAAATGGTAAGAAATGGTTATGGTAAGGGCGAGACATTTCCCAAACAGGCTCGAAGCGATTGACCAATCACAACACACCGGTCCAGCCGACCAATCAGAGCATAGTGTGCTTTGCAGAAGGAGGGGCTTCATAGAGAAAGGACCTCATCCAGTGGAAAAAGGAGGAGCTGCGTACAAGGTTAAATATGAAAGAAAAAAAATTGAACATTCAAGCATGAAAAACTGTTCTAGTAGAGGCCAAAATCCAGACTTTCAAAAAAGGGGCATAATATGGGCTCTTTAACATCTATTTCCCTGCAGATAAGCAATCAATGGGGAAACGGATGACCCTTGTCTGGAGACAAAAGAGAGAGCTTCATTAATCTGGGTGTTATCTAAAAGCTAACGGAGAGAAACACATTCATTATTTCTGGTCTTCTTAACAATAGTAAGACATACATCATTAAATGAGCTGGTCTCATCTGCTTAATCAACCCTGAAACAAGTGCACTGATGCAGCCAGTTCTGGCCCAGAGTCGGCTCGAGGGGAAATGAGATGCCAAATAAAACAGGGAAAAAAATAAAAATTCTTATCCCACTGGCAGACATTTTTTCTTGTTCTAAGCATAAATGCACAACATTTTTCAGAAAACAAGATTCAATATCTTAACTCATTTTGCTTCTCAAGTAAATGTCTCTTTATTTAAAGGGATAGTCTGCCCTAAAATTATAATCATGTCATCATTTACCCTGGCATTATTCTAATACTTACTGCCCTTCGGTCTTTATTGTATCACAAAAGAAGAATTAAATAAAAACTATACATACAACCGCTTAAAAACTGCGCCCGGAAAGACATCATCATGTATACACTTTGAATTTTAAATGTCTGTGGAGGAGCTATGAGATCATGACATCGTATGTGGTACCATTTGAAAGCTTAGAGTCTCTGCTTTCTGGAGATATGCATCACTTTGGCATTTTTTTTTACACAAAGTAACATATTTACACTAAATTACTCTGGTGTCATTTCCGCCTGGAGTTGGCCTACCCAAATTGAAAAGCTTCCCATACACACATACAGCGGTCTAAGTTTAACATTTTGGAGTAATTTTACAGGAAACCCCTTGAAGTTATATAAAACACTGCTAACAGTGATAAACATGTAAGTATAGGTTGTTTGAGCTGTAACAAGAATGTAATTTTTTTATTGTTGGTTATAAATTCATTTTTGAAAGTGTGTAACTCAGGCCCTGTGTGCTCTAGCACCCTGCAGACAGTTTGGGCTTTTTCCAGCATATTAAATTAATTTGAATGACACTGGGATATTGCATTTATACCACTGTATATGGCGGTGGGGAGGGGGTGTGTGTGGGGGTGTAGCATGGTAAGGGGGATGGCAGGGTTCCTCCCTTCAGATTCATATAAATAAATCTTGCATACAACATGACACAGAAAAACTTCTTTTTTTCACAATTTTCTGGAATTTATTGGAAACAGCCCATAGAAAAAGTTATCAAGTTTATATCGGTCCGCATTCTGACGGTGATCATCAAGTCTGCAGTAGGACTGCACGATTAACAGCAAATCCCGCTTAAACCAATTTGGCTTGCTGTGATTATGAATACTAGTGTGATCACTAGTAAATGCAGTAGTACATTTAGTAGAGCTTATGAATGCAATATCTAATAATCAGTGGCGTTCAGATTAGAATCTCATCTCTCATCATAAACAACAAAGCAGAGATGTAGGAGATTGATTTTTCATACAGCGACTGTTTTTGTTCTATTTCAGCAGCGAAAATAGATTCAAACAAAGATCACAGCAGAACCATAGCACATCTGATGTGCCAGGAATAAGGTTGGCTTGGCGTTGGATGTTCGATAATCGTACATTTAGGGATCGTCTCTAAAATAACATACAACATTGGTATTGACATTTCTAACTACTATAGCATTCGAAGAGATTGACTTAGTCATAAAAACAACTGTAAAGTGTTCATCTAGGTGTCAGGTATGATGCACACCTTAAGATTTTTGATATTTAATAAAATATACTGTCAAATCACATGAAAATATGGATATGTATTTCATAGGGCTGTAACGATATGCGATATGAAATCGAAATCGCAATACGCAGGTCCACGAACCTGTATCGCGATGTGAGAAGGCAGAATCGCGACACACCCCTTCCAACTCCCAGAATTATCCTTCCTGTCCAGGTCCAACTTTTAAGTCAGCAGTATGGCAACATTTCAGCTACCCGGTGGAGAACAAGGATGGCAATCGTGTAGTTGACAAGACCCACACAATTTGCCGTAAGTGTTTCAAGAAGCTTCCCCAACCGGCTGGCAACGTGGTGTGAGCGTGGCGTTTCTGTTGCGTGTCATCCGCGGGGCGGCTGCGTGGCGTTTTATCTTTCTTTGCACACCAGAAGCGTGTCTGACACGGCGCTTCTGTTGGTATTGATGTACAGGAGGCCCTATACTTCATGTTAAATATATATTGCCTATTGGTACCGCAAAGAAAACGTCGGCAGTAGCCTATTGACCATACAGATATATGGTATTGACGGCAAAATAGGCTGCAGAATACTGTACAGAATAAAACTGTTTTGTCCCCCCCATATCGAGGTTTGTATCGTACCGTGGGTCAAAAATCGTGATACGAACCGAATTGTGGGTTTGGTGTATCGTTACAGCCCTAGTATTTCACTAGGCTACTGTATGGGCTCATACATAAAATATGAATATAGATTTAAATATGGCAAAGCTAATAGAACACTGATTATATTACACCAATATAATTCAATTTTTTTTTCTTTTTTTTTCGGACAAGCAACTGTTAGTGTTCCTCTTTGTAGATTAATAAGCACGACACACAACCTTTTCAGAGCTATATAGGTCTTTGATGACCCATCATGCTATAGACTTGATTTGGGTGTGTACAGTGGTCATTTACACAGAGCCAACAACAAATTTCCTAGAAGGCTTGTGACTTTTTTGAAAACCACTAGCCACAGTGACTGGTGAGCAAAAAAGTAAATGTCAAGCCCTGTCGCCATATATCCGAAAAAGAAAGAAAGACATTATAGCAACAGATGGGTGAGTAAATAATGGCTTAGATTGAGGTTTAGATATTTATACTGGAAAACAAGACAACAATAGGGACAAAATTACTTTTTGCACTGGACAAGCTTTTCAAGGGCCTTCATCCTGACCATCCAAAAGTAATACGTTTGTGTGTGTGTGTGTGTTCAATACTCCCTGCTGTGTGTACACTTGAATGGGTGAAATAAAGAGCACAAATGCCGAGTATGGGACATGTCACATCACTTCTATCTGTTATCTAGTTACATTTTATTACACCAAGCTCTGAATATCTTTTAAAGATGTGTTTAGGGTCCCAACAGATGCTGGAGGAAACTAAAGAGCATTTATATGGGAAAGTCTTAGTTTTCATTGGATGTGTTTGCCCAAGGTCCTAACAAGTAGAGTTAGTGGGTCTACCAACATGAGTTTTCTATTAGAAGTTTCTCTACTCTGCAAAAAACTTTGTCTTGTTTCCCAGTACAAATATAAAAAATTCTTAAATCAAAATTAGATAAAATGCATCATAGTACTTAAAACAAGAAAAAAATTATATTTGATTTTCTTACACCATTTGTTTTATACACAGTCACAGCAGATGTTATATCTAAAGTAATTTTGCTTCTCAAGTAAACATATCCTGATATAAGAATGTTTTGATATTATCGAAACAAAACTCTCCAGAAAAATCCCATAATGCATCACGTACCTCCGCAGTGAGCCACGCCGTAGAGGACGTAACCTTTGTGGCAGTAGCACTGGAAACTTCCAGGTGAGTTCACACATGTGTGGTCACACGTCCGGTCAAATGAGCACTCGTCTATATCTGCAGAAACAGCAAACGCAAGCACTTTTATTCATACAGTATAGCTGTTGAATTCACACTGTAGTGTGGAAAACTTTGAAGCCCTCAAAACATCAGACCGGTAGCCACCATGAACAGTACCATGTGGCGTCCTTCCCCTCAACTCCATCTGCCGTCAATCATTTCAGTCTAATCCCCAATTAGGCCTTAATAAACCCTCAGCTGTTCATTAACACACATTACCTGGATAGAGCCAAGGTATTTAAACCCTCATCCTTATTTCCTCAGGACATATGGAAATGATTTGCCCTTAAACGCTCCCCCGTCTGCCGTTTTACTGCATGTGTCATAACTTAAGACCGTTCCGACTTGATCTCTAGATTTTGTTGACTGCCACCTCACTCATAACTGCAGAAGTTCCCTGTTCACCTCAACTATGTCTGAGTCTATGAACTATGACTCCCATGAAAATCAAATATACAGGTCATATTTCACGCCAAAATTGCATTTTTTTAATTTATTTTTTTAATGATAACAACACAACTTAATATTTACATTACCACCTTAAATGGTCCTTTAGGGCACATGAGGGCAAAATCTTTTTTGTTAGCGTTTCCTAAATCTGACTTGTCTACTTTTCTAGGTTTTGGGTATTGATTTTAGGTCTTGACTAAGTTTTGTGGTAACACTCAGGTATCATTAGTTAACAACTTTAGATAACACAAACTAATAATGAACTGCACTTGTACAGCATTTATTCATCTTGGTTATTGTTAGTTTCAACATTTACTAATACCTTGTTAAAATCAAAAGTTGTATTTGTAAACATTAGTTAATACACTGTGAACTAACATGAACAAACCATGAACCGATGTATGTTTAGTAACTAACATTAACAAAGATCTTTAAATACTGTAATAGATGTATTTTTCATTGTTAGTTCACGTTAGTTTATACATTAACTAATGTTTACAAATGAGACCTTAATGTAAAGTGTTACCGGTTTAGTCGTTTCAAATTACTGGAACTGATATTTTTACTGAAGTAAAAAAATTAAATATCACAAAGCATATTTTACATGAAAAATATGGCACTCTTAGAGGTAAAATAATACCCAAAAATCCACAAAATAAATGCATAAATTGATAGCTTTTATTTTACTGAAGAAAGTGATATGACATGTAATAATAAATAAAAAAATTGGTATCACACCTGAGACATTATGTGTCCAAATGTGTCCACGAAGGACTCGTTAAGTGCAGCTCTATGAAGAATGCTTGAGGGTTAAAGCTACAGTCTGTATCTTGTTTTGGTTAAAAAGTATCCAAAATCAATTTTTGGGCAAGTACACAACAAGCCAGTATTCAAAACTATCTCCTTCCCTT
Source organism: Pseudorasbora parva (assembly GCF_024679245.1). Classification (NCBI taxonomy): domain Eukaryota; kingdom Metazoa; phylum Chordata; class Actinopteri; order Cypriniformes; family Gobionidae; genus Pseudorasbora; species Pseudorasbora parva. Next base: position 9,203,331 of record NC_090177.1, on the reverse strand, counting down.
AGCTCCTTTCACAACGGTAATCTTGTACTAATGTGTTATAATTAGAGTGGTATGGTGGATTTCCACGGGAAATTACAAGCATGTCTTTGAGTCTTTACGTCAGGTCTGTATACATAAAGTGCTAGCGGCAGAAACGCACCTGAGGAGCAGATCGCACGTTCATTCAGTGGATCATTTATAGCCTTTTCTCACAGCAGCTGGAGTAATTAAACTTATCATTTTGATGGTGGATTGTAATCATGAAAGGCCCAAATGACATCAGTGACCTCTGGAGATTCACCCGTAGTCAAAAGAAGAAGAATAGACTGTACAGAAATTGAGTACAGTCTCTGTTGATGTAACAACTGTTACAGTACTCTGTTGAGTACAACTCTTTAAGATGGAGTTTTGGTTCCTTGCCACTGTCTCCTTTGGCTTGGCTTGTTTTCAACTAAATATCAAAATACAATTAATTACTAATTTAACTGTATCAACTATATTATTAATCTACCCACATTGTCGCTATATGATAAAATTGAAATGAGCTGATAATTTTCTCCAGAACGACTGTACAGTCGAATACAATTTTGTTGCAATATTTCCTGTTTAACACTTTGAAGCTGCTTTAAAACAAAGTTGACTTGACTTTCCCCAAAATTGCACTGTTATATGATAGGGGGCGCTATTACACATCACCTGAAAGAGTACAGAATCTCCTTATCAAAACACAGGTGAAGAAGCAGAAACAAGTGATATCACGTGCAAGCAGATGCACAAAATAACGCAATCATCAACATTAAACATCATATAAATCAAAACTGCCAAATGTTACTGAATGAAATGTGTACCCAGGACGAGCTACAGAACTGTGAAGCTTTGGGATGTTGATGGACTCGATCTACTCCGAACTGAGTTTGATCATCATTCTGAGTCCGATCTGGAAGTAGTATTTGACAAAAATATGATTTTCTCAACATAATGTTGCTTTTTAATGAAATTTGCCCACGTTCAAGTGTTGATAAAATGCATGAAGCTAGAATAAAAGTGTTTGTTTAAAAGTAGAGGGTCTGTTCTTATATATTAAAGTCAGTCAAAAAAAATTAAGTCAGATCATTTAGATATTATATCAATAGTGCTGTCAAATGATTAAATGCATCCAAAATAGAAGTTTGTTTACATGTGTACTGTGTATAATTATTATGTATATATTCTTTATGTTCTTTCTTTTGATATATTGCATGGTCAGATTTTTAGATATCATGTATACAGAATATTCTGGGGGGCATGAAAGTTTTGTGAAAATCATCTCAAACATGCTGCACTGGCTGGCAAATTGAACCAAAAACTGGTGTGATAAGAGTTAACAAGACTTTAGTGTTTTAGCAGATCAGGTCAGGCCACATCGTCCTCAAGTTAAAGTACCAAGCAGCTTCATCAGTCAGGGATTGAGGAAGCACAGCTCCATGAATGAAGGTTACACGATCAATACACGCCCCAGAAACTCTTGTTCAATCTAACAAATCACCTCGCTGGCGTCTGCACTGTTTCTTGCCTTTGGTGAACATCAATTCTGGGATTGGATGTGACTGCAGTGAGGCTGATATCACTCAAACTGCTCAGTAGGAGAATAACTTTGAAGGACTTTATAGGCTCCACAGGTGAAAATAAATAACCCCCTCGTGCTTCTTCTGATTTAGATACTCAACACTACCTGGATTTAGTGTAAAAAGTTGGATTTCTTGTTTTCCAAATGCAGGCAACACACTTGACCGGCATGGATTTGTTTAGTTTAAAGGACATTTCAAGCATTATCAACAGCTACGTTTCCATCAAAAGTTGCAATTTTTTTATTTGCAAGATTTGAATATTGCATAAACATTTCTGAATAAAGCATTGTTTCCTTCTCATTTGCTCAAGAGAACAAAACCATCACTTCCTAGGAAACTGGCACTAAATAAAACCTGTAATAAAAAAGGAAATGTCTGCAATCGGGAAAGCCACTGTGGCTCTTTTTTTCAACATTATAAATAACTTGCATCTCAGAGCGGCAGAGGAAACACTATCATGTACTCTTGCATTCGGATGTTGGTGTTTGGGAACGCAAATATGTGAGACGCATTTGAGATGCGATTGGTCCCCTGGTGAGTCCAGTTACCCAATCATATCCTCTCTTGAGGAAAAGACACATTGAGAGATTTATTTGGCAAATGTGTTTCCAACATAGTTTATGCGCATGTCTTATCAAATATAAATGAAAATATCTACCTTAATGTACCTTTCGCAAAGACCTTTAGTTACTGTTGCCATGTACGACAAGCTCTCACACCCCATATGTTTGGACTTAGAGAAAATACATCGCGGCGAAAAGAGGACACTGACAACACACCAACAGAGCAAGTTACCTTTGATATGAAACGAAGTCTCAACTTTCACATTGTCTTTTTTTTAAAGAAATTGTAACAATAAATAGGGTTGTGTGGCTCTTTAATGTCATGATGGCTGTAGTGCCTCAGTTAAAGCTGCTCGTGAACCGATCATCTCTTCCTTCTAGTTCGTTGATAAGCATCAAATTAATATGAATGAACACTAAAAAAAAAAATGCAACAACGGAAAGATGTCAGTCCACACTGTTTTTCAAGTTCAAGTCCACCAACGTTAATCTACGAACTCTCCTGACTGCTTTGTTGGACAAAAAGGCAGATTCGATGATGTGATTGGTCAGATCGCCTGTCAATCAAATGGCGAAGGGTGATTGAGCTTGTACATATTTGATGTGCATTTCTAGAATTGATGCGCATTTTTGTGTTTTTATCCAGCCTTTTTTAAATACAACATACCAAAATGTGCATAAAAATAGGTGGATGGAAACATATTTTTGAACAACTTAAAACAAAAAATGTCATGTACCCATACTTTTGTAGCATCATTAAAAATTTACTAGAAATAGTGGAAAAATTACACTATGACGAGTTAGCACCTAAAATTGATTGCTGAATGAAAACTACCCAATTATAATCTCACTCGCTTCAGAACATCAGATTTAGAACAGCATGAGTTGTTTTGATGGTCAGGCTGTGTTGCTAAGATGCCAGAGAGCTTATTTTAGAGCATTCAGGCGCTAGTATGCGAGGTCTGACAGCAGGTGTGTGTATGTGCAGAGCCGCATTCTCTCATTCTTTTATCTGCACATTTCAGATCTAGTAGGTACCATGGAAAAACAACAGAAAGGCCAAAAGGGGGGTTAGATATATTCAAAATATTAACAAGATTGTCTGAGGAAAATATGAGTGCTTATCTGTGCAAATCCCCTGCCATGATGCCACACACTGCAATAAAATTATGTTCTTCCTCTGTATTTCTGTCTTGTTTTCCAATACAAATATCTTAACATTCTTAAAGGGGTGGTTGCATGCGATTTCAATTTTTTAACTTTACTGTGTAATGTTGCTGCTTTAGCATGAACAGTATCTGCACAGTTACAGCGCTGAAAGTTCAATGCAAACGGAGATATTGTCTTTTAAAGTTATGGCAGTTTATTGCCTACAAAAACGACCGGTTTGGACTACAACGAGCTTCTTCCCGGGTTGGTGTCATCATAAACCCTTGCTAGTCTCCGCAGATGTGACTTCTGCCCGTAATGGTAAGGGGCGTGGCCTTAGCCTGTGCTTGGCACTTCAGCCAATAAAAATACAGGAAACTACATTTGGCCATCTAACCAATCTAACTAAGACCATTGCATTTTTCGGAGGGATGGGCTTCATAGAAGCAGAAAGCAAACGAGCCGTTCAAAGGACAGTGGAGACAGCAGTGTGGAATAAAGGTCAAATATAAGAAAAATACAGCGTATAAAAAGAAAGAAGTATTAAGTCATGTTATACTGTGCCCCACAAACACAACCAAGCCTAAAAAAAACAGAACCCCTCCTTGAAATCAACATACAATTACTTGAGAAACAAAATGACTACATTTACTTAAGATATTCTCAAAATGAATTGACTTTATGCTTAAAACTAGACAAATACCTATATAATGGGGTTATAAAAAAGTAAAGAACTTGTTTTCTAATTTGAATTCAGATTATTTTTCTCCCCCCACTGGCATTATATATCTTATTAGATATGCCTTGGGTCTCTTCCTCAATGCAATGTTGTGGGATTAATATTTTAATCCCATGAAATGTTTAACCATCAACCAGATAAAATTTTAAGCCATATCATTTATCAATAGGGCTGTCAAACGATTAATCGCATCCAAAATAAAAGTTGTTGTTTACATAATGTGATAGGCACCGATATATTATACGTAAAGAAGTACTTCTGCCTACGTCAAGATGTTTGGTCTGGAAACTCACCATTGACAGGGCTCAATCTGAGGGGCGGGATAAACGGTCGTCTTTCAAACTCCCTCTGCACGCGATAGGATAGCGCTACAACAACCAGAGCAACGAAGGTGAAGCAGAGCTCGTTGATAGAATAAACTTTTGCTGTATCCGGTCGGCAAAACTCTGAACACATCTTCCCTTTTTAAGAATGACTTCAGTGCCGTTCTTTGTTCTTTTCTCAGAGAAAAGCTTAACTCCAAGTCTTCCAGAGTCGCGGTCAAAGCTGAGTCGAAAGACCGCCGTTCGCCAGTTTCTTTGTTTACTAGAAGCACGCAAGCGCAACTCGGCCGTCATTATGTTAAGCCCCGCCCACCGACTCTATACATGATGTGATTGGCCTGACAAGAGTTAGGCGATTACAGCTCAGAAGGGTATTGAGTTGCTAGACGACACTAGCGGCAGATTAGATTTGCTGCCGCTAGGGTGCGTCTACATTTCTGGGCTAAGGGAAGTTTATAGAGAGGAGAAAAATCTTGGAATGTTTTCCTTAAAAATGTAATTTCTTTTCGACAGAAGACAGACAGACATTAACATCTTGGATGAGATGTGGGTGAGTAAAATATCAGGACATTTTAATTTTAAAGTGAACTAATCCATGACATCTCATTCTTAATCCGTAGGGTTTAAAATGGCCGACCCTTTGCAGCTCTAACAGCTTCAGCTCTTCTGGGAAGGCTTTCCTCAAGGTTTAGGAGTGTGTTTATGTGAAGTTTTGACCATTCTTCCAGAAGCTCATTTGTGAGGTCAGGCACTGATGTTGGATGTGAAGGCATGGCTCTCACTCTTCGCTCTAATTCATCCCAAAGGTTTTCGATCAGGTTGAGGTCATTCTTTTCACATGCCTAGGTGCTTGATTGTATACACCTGTGGCCATGGAAGTGATTGAACACCTGAATTCAATTATTTGAAGGGGGAGGGAGGGGGGGGGTCTCAATACTTCTGGCAATATAGTGATTTTTAATAGGAACATTAAAATGGTGTCTGTCATAAAAACTTTATTCAAACATACATTAAATATTGAAGAACAGTAAAAAAAAAAAATCGAGAGAGAGAGAGAGAGAGAGTGAGAGAGAGAGAGAGAGAGAGAGAGAGAGAGAGAGAGAGAGAGAGAGAGAGAGAGAGAGAGAGAGAGAGAGAGATGTCCTATGGGGCATACATTTTTCAAAATCCTCTGCTCTATAGTCATTTTTTTTACCTGACTCACTAGTTTATGGCCATGAATAGCTTTCCTGAGTTAAATGTGACGTTACGTGACGCTGTTCACAAGCTGTAGCAACTCGTTCAGTTTAAGTTGAGCTTAATGATCATTTACTGAGTTCATGTTAACTTTTTCTATCAAGTACAATGAACTTTCAGTAATATTTGAGTGAAATGAACTCTTCTAAATGTAACTCTTCGGTCTTAAAGTGAAGTCTAAGCAATAGTAATGGCACTAGTCTTAGCAAGCGCCACTAACCAAGAAAAATGAGCGAGATATATTGACTTTTTCACCCCTATAGACCAGGCATGCAGGTCCCACTTAATCTCACATTTTGAAACAATGGCATTGTGAGAGTAAAATGACAGCTGGTCTGTTTATGGAGTGCAGATAGGGGCTTTATCAGCAAACTCCCACCTCAAAAACACTGGGGATCTGATAACACCTCCCCCTAAATACACTTCAGAAACCTTTTAAGCGACCGAGGAATGTCTCCAGCCTTTCTGAGAGGTGTTGAAGGACAAGGCCCGTCCCCGCTGATGGTCTTTGGGCTGATGACAGCAGGGAAACGCTGAGGCTGTAAATCCTGATCGAGCAGAGATTCTGTTTTTTTAAACGCACAGCATTCACTCAGCGAACGCGGCTCAGGATACACATACAACTAGCTGAACGGCTGATGAAATTATTATTTTCAACAGGTTATACAAATTCACCAGCCCAATGACATTTTCTTATTTTTCAAACTATACATGCTCGGCCATTCATCAAGACGTTTAAACTGCAAAAGAGATTTTCTTCCTTTTTGTCTTGTTTTCCAGTACATATTATAGTTTAGAAGTAAAATGATGTAAGGTATTAAGGGCCAGGTTTACTAAACAGGGCAAATCCCATTGCACACCAACATAGCCAGATAATAAAGACCAACACAATCTACCCGTTAGCGTCTGGTTTAAGACATGCTTTTTGGGCGGTAAATAATGGCACAAACACCAGTTAATTAAAGAGCGCAAACCTTAGTAAATCACCTTGCGTGATTCATTGAAATATTCTCCTCCCATACATTCTCCATCTGAAAGGGAAACTCCGACAAATGCACATGCAATAAAATCAGCTGCAATCAGCTGTCCACACATTTTTAGTGCTAATTTATCACTGCGTGTCTTTAGTAAATCCTGACAGTAGTTTTTTTTTTAAACAAAAAGAGGGTGTGCGTTGGTGCAAGTTGTTAGTAAATCTGGCCCCAAGTCTTGTTTTCTGAAAAAAATTATCAAAATTAAAGGTAGGGTAGGTAAGAATTGGTTAAAAAACTTTTTTTTTTCCAAATTTGTTTAAACTTTCTTTATATATCACTACATAATTAAAATGTAAGTACTCTGAAAAAGAAAGTATAAAATTTGAGTGTGTGTAGACCTCTCACGACTGTTTTAAAGACAGCTCATTATTTCCATTCACTCCACCTTCACCCTTCTGGGCTCTTTCCAAAGCCACGCCCCCAAAACACCTGAACGCGCCTCACCTACCGCTCAGATGTGTTTATTGCAGACTAAAAAGTCTAGTCGAGTCACTCGATTTTTAAACTCACCTTTTCAGAGTACTTACATTTTAATTATGTATTGACATTAAAAAAGTTAAACAAATTTGGACAAAAGTGTTTCAGATCATTCCTATCTACCCTACTTTAAGTGACTTTAACACTTTCTATGAAGCCCATGTATATAAATGTATATCTATCTATCTATCTATCTATCTATCTATCTATCTATCTATCTATCTATCTATCTATCTATCTATCTATCTATCTATCTATCTATCTATCTATCTATCTATCTATCTATCTATCTATCTATCTATCTATCTATCTATCTATCTATATATATATATATATATATATATACATATATATAAATATTAGGGCTGGGACTCGATTAAAAAAATTAATCTAATTAATTCGAGGCTTTGTAATTATTAATCGAAATTAATCGCATTTTAATTGCATATAAATATTTGACCTGAGAACAATGAGAAGTAATTTTTCACATGTATTTTTAGTATACCATTGAATAATGACTGAATACATAAGCTTAATCAACAAAATATTGTTTATTTATTTCAGTCCAGCAGACCAGCGCAATGTTTGCCATTAAGTGTAGCAAAAGCATATTTGTGATATCTGAGGCTCGATGTGCTGCGGTGATACCCAAATTCCTTGTTGTATAGCTTGCACACTACCATGCTCTTGACGACGCTTCCATTCTTTCGTTTTTTAAAACAAAATTTCCCATCCAAGGGGCCAAGCAAAGCAGTCTCATCAGCTTCTTCGTTCATGTTCACTCATGCCCTGCGTCTCAATCCGCTCCCTAGTTCACTAGTCAGGGCACTGATCAGGACATAAGTCAATGGGCTGACTCCCTGATCAGTGCCCTGACTACTGAACTAGGGAGCTGATTGAGACCATAGACTGTAAAAAGATTGAGACGCACCCATGGTTTGTTGTTGTCGTGACTCCGGAGCGAGCGCTAGTTGGTGTTCCAGTATAATCGGTCCGTCGAAACTCATTCATTGAAAAACGTTCCGCGGTGCAAAAATAAGTGTGGTTATTTTTTTTATTTTTTTTGCGTAATTAATTAACCCGTTAAAGTCACGTAATTAATTAATCTTAATTAACGCGTTAAAGTCCCGGCCCTAATATATATATATATGTGTATGTATGTATGTATGTATGCATGTATGCATGCATGTATGCGTATATATATATATATATATATATATATATATATATATATATATATATATGTATATATATATATATATATATATATATATATATATATATATATATATATATATGTATGTATATATACAGTCTTGTTCAAAATAATAGCAGTACAATGTGAGTAACCAGAATAATCAAGGTTTTTAGTATATTTTTTATTGCTACGTGGCAAACAAGTTACCAGTAGGTTCAGTAGATTCTCAGAAAACAAATGAGACCCAGCATTCATGATATGCACGCTCTTAGGGCTGTGCAATTGGGCAATTAGTTGAAAGGGGTGTGTTCAAAAAAATAGCAGTGTCTACCTTTGACTGTACAAACTCAAAACTATTTTGTACAAACATTTTTTTTTTTCTGGGATTTAGCAATCCTGTGAATCACTAAACTAATATTTAGTTGTATGACCACAGTTTTTTAAAACTGCTTGACATCTGTGTGGCATGGAGTCAACCAACTTGTGGCACCTCTCAGCTGTTATTCCACTCCATGATTCTTTAACAACATTCCACAATTCATTCACATTTCTTGGTTTTGCTTCAGAAACAGCATTTTTGATATCACCCCACAAGTTCTCAATTGGATTAAGGTCTGGAGATTGGGCTGGCCACTCCACAACATTAATTTTGTTGGTTTGGAACCAAGACTTTGCCCGTTTACTAGTGTGTTTTGGGTCATTGTCTTGTTGAAACAACCGTTTCAAGGGCATGTCCTCTTCAGCATAGGGCAACATGACCTCTTCAAGTATTTTAACATATGCAAACTGATCCATGATCCCTGGTATGCGATAAATAGGCCCAACACCATAGTAGGAGAAACATGCCCATATCATGATGCTTGCACCTCCATGCTTCACTGTCTTCACTGTGTACTGTGGCTTGAATTCAGAGTTTGGGGGTCGTCTCACAAACTGCCTGTGGCCCTTGGACCCAAAAAGAACAATTTTACTCTCATCAGTCCACAAAATGTTCCTCCATTTCTCTTTAGGCCAGTCGATGTGTTCTTTGGCAAATTGTAACCTCTTCTGCACATGCCTTTTTTTTAACAGAGGGACTTTGCGGCGGATTCTTGAAAATAGATTAGCTTCACACAGACGTCTTCTAACTGTCACAGTACTTACAGGTAACTCCAGACTGTCTTTGATCATCCTGGAGGTGATCATTGGCTGAGCCTTTGCCATTCTGGTTATTCTTCTATCCATTTTGATGGTTGTCTTCCGTTTTGAACAATGTCTTGAACGACCCATTTTCCTCAGCTTTCAAATGCATGTTCAACAAGTGTTGGCTTCATCCTTAAATAGGGGCCACCTGATTCACACCTGTTTCTTCACAAAATTGATGACCTCAGTGATTGAATGCCACACTGCTATTTTTTTGAACACACCCCTTTCAACTAATTCAACTAATTGCCCAATTGCACAGCCTTAAGAGCTTGCATATCATGAATGCTGTGTCTCATTTGTTTTCTGATAATCTACTGAACCTACTGGTAACTTGTTTGCCACGTAGCAATAAAAAAATATAGGAAAAACCTTGATTATTCTGGTTAGTCACATTGTACTGCTATTATTTTTATATATATATACACATACACAGTATATACACAGTATATACACAGTATATACACAGTATATATATATATATATATATATATATATATATATATATATATATATATATATATATATATATATATATATATATATATATATATATATATATATATATATATATATATATATATATATATATATATTCTCACTAAGACATATACTACATTATAAGAACAGTTTTCACTTTAAAGTCATCAATGATGCATTTATAGAGGTTAGTAACTATTACCACTCACAATAAGTATTTATAAGAACACAGCTAATAATAACAATATATTTACTTATTTGACAGAAATCTGAATTATTAAAAGTCATTGTAACTATAATAACAAAATAGCAATGCAGGCTGCTTCTTTATAAATACATGAATGGAACCATACAACTAATTAACATTTAAAAATCACTGTATTATGAGCATGCACACTGAAAAAGCAAATGCATGACTTAAGTAATAAGTAATTATAACATAATATAATATAAATGTGACTATAACCGTTCTTTAATGCAGTATATCTCAAAGCCAAAAGATGTATTTTTTTGCTGCTAGAGATCACTTATTTAAAACAAAGGCGTAGTTTAACGACGGCTTGATTTCGCAGAGCTTTTATTATTCTGCCGCAGGCGACACTTCCGCTTCTTCCACTCATGCGTATGTGGGGTAACGCAGAGCTGTTTTATCATATTACACACATTTGAGTGTGTTGAACGTGACGTTATAATGCTACTCTGTGTGTTCACTCGGTGGCTACTATAAGACACTTGTTTACACTTCAGTGAGCTGGATCGATATTAGGCATGGTAAAACTTGGCACTCGCGTTAAATCAAGAAGACCAGATTTAAACAATAAGAATAACTGTGTTGAGTTGAGCTGTATAACAAGGATTTGTTTTCTGTGGAACAGTTACAACAATTTTCCAAACAGTTACTCAACTGTCTGATAACACACATAATATATAAAAGCGTATTTTGGTGTTTCCATGGTTTCTACAAGATAAAACCAGAATCAAGGGTATTGGGGTATGATGTCAATAATGGACGACACAAGGTGGTTAAAATTGCTTATTTCTTGGTTAAAATTGCTTATTTCTATGGATTTAAACATTCTAGGAAACATTTGTAATAATTTAAGTACACAAATCAACAAAATATATAACACTGTTCTAGTGGTTTTTGGATAATTTAATCCGAAAATCTTACATATTTAGCCTTTAATGAGTCTTTATAAATATAATAATACTTATAAATAAGTATTAAAGGAGCTATAATTCATTATAAGCCTGGTCTTCATAGATAGTTATACAATAATGATATCTGCTAAAGGGGTAAGAAAAATAAACTTGTTTTCCACTTTAAATTGAGTTTATATTTCTCACTCCACTGGTGGATATGCTTTTTCTTGTTTTAAGCATAGTCACTTAATTTAAGAATGTTTAGATATTTGTACTGGAAATACTGAGGAAAAGCTACATTTGAAATGAATGATGACACTAGTGTCTGCTTTATAGCTGAATCCAATTAGTTTCATAACTGATGAATTTTTCAACACTGTTATTGAACTGAACTAATCAACACTGAACTGACCCGAGCTGAAGAATGACACTATTGTCTTCTGTTCAGCGGCTTTATAGCACAATTGAATTCCGTTTACATCACAAACTGTTTGCTTTGAAGCAATCTGTATTGTATAAAGCACTATATATTTAAAGGTGCCCTAGAATGAAAAATTTAATTAACCTTGCCATAGTGAATTAATAAGAGTTCAGTACATGGACAACACATACTGTGAGTCTCAAACACCATTGCCTCCTATTTCTCCTCCTATGTAAATCTTGTGAATGAAAAACACCACAGAAAACTAAGTGCTTCTCAACATAAACCCAACCGTGACGCAAGCGTTGGGGATCATTTATATGTACAACATGTCCAAACATGTTCATGAGCCGACTCATCGGGACCGCAGGTAAACAAGCTGTTCGCATGTACATACGTCATGTTCCAGGCTGTGCAGGGGACATGAGGACTTTTCTACCCTTCCCACAGATAAAAAAATTTAATCGTTGATGTATATAATCGGATACCGCAACAATTTAATTCAAGATCGTTCGTTTGTTAGGCCCATTTCAAGCTTCGCTCAGCGTCTTAAACTGAAGAAAGGGGCAATTACAACAATATTCCTGCAAGCAGTAAGTGATTTATCCACTTATTAACAGTTTAAACAAGTTCTGATTAAATTGAAAGTTTCTTAGAGAGACCACATTGTCTAGATAACACAAGATGCTTACTGTAACAATAGGAAACTCTAAGTACCATACAAAACTAAATAGTGTGCCTAATGACAAGGGGTAATATTATTTTTTATGACAAAATACAACCGTAGATACGTTGCTTAGATCATTCACTCGATCCTTCTATCAAACGTCACCTTTTCCACCATACAAGTTAAAACGATAAGGCTATTCATTTTGTAAAAATATATATATTCATATTTTTGAGAACTTAAGTATGATGTTTTTGCATGCTTGTATTTCAGAGTACATCACAGCTTAATCTACATTGTGACTAACGTTATTTAAACATGCAATATCGTTGATCAAAAAAGACGAGTCTAAAATCACTGTTTTTGTCTGAGGGAAGGAAGAGCATTCGTGCTTGCGGTTGCCAGATTTCATTAATTTAAATCCCCAAACAGAGCTTTTCTGTGAAAAGAACATGTATACTATCCGGTGGTTTACATATATATGTACAATCTGGCAACCATATGCACGCAAGCTCTTTCTCACGAGCGGATGATCTGAAAACACCAATAAACAAGTAAGCTGCATTTTATCAATCTCCATTTGAGATGTTCTGCTTAAAGTGTCATTCAGTCGGTCTGTGTTCTATCAGGACGCTCAGGACTCTCGAGCCACTTCGCTAAACAACTGAACTGCTGTGAGCTGCTGAAAAAAAAAAAAAATCAAAGCAGAGCTCAACATTAATATTCACGACTCTTCCAAAAAAGGCAAACGGAGCATTACATCCTAGGGACAATTTATAGGGTTGCAAATAGACCTGTAAAACTGTATCTGGACAATTTTTGCCCTTAAATAAGCCACATACCCTCTATGTAGATATCAGAACACAATTTAACATGTTGTTTTAACTCATTCTAGGGCACCTTTAAAGGTGACTTGGCATGCTAAAGTTTTTAAGGCAAGTCATTTGAACAAACTTCTAACCCCTTGTGTGAGCCAAAAAAGTAATAGTGATGAAAGCTGCAGAAACAAACCAGCAAATGCCAGACAATCCTGTTTTCTCCCAGTTCTGGAGGCTATTGTAGATGAGGACAAAGAGTCATGGATTATTTTATCACTTGACATTTTGACATTCCTCACAACAATGGTTACAGCATTTTAAGCGACAGGAGGAGATGCCCTCCCTGCCCAGCAGAGACCCGCACAAGGGCAGTCAAAGTGCTGAGCACAGGCCGTTCCCACACTCACCCGATCTGAGGAACAGGACAAACACGGAAAACAGAAACAAGTGGGGCTCAGTACTTTAAATCCAAGAATCAAAATGTTTAATTTTACTTAATGGTGCTGATCATAGGTATATACATAATAATATATAAAAAATAATCAAAAGATCTGTGGCTGATAATATATCATATATTGTCTATATATAATAGATCATATCGCGTCGCCAGAAATCGAGTTATTACTGTCCCAATGTGTAGTGAACCAGTGTTAGTGTACACTATTAAGTGATTGACGAGCTAGGCATCTGTTTTTGTGTCTTTGTGATTATTGGATGGGAGGTGTAGGGACAAAAAGTTAGGGTCAAATAGACCCTGCTTTTCATGATTCGATCAATACACTGATTCATTACCATTCTAATCTTTGTCTGCGGATTGAAAACAAATTCGGAAGAGAAGACAATGCTTTTTGTTATTTTTGGTTATTTTCGATGCTTCAAGAGATTCTAAATAACTTTGATTCTATTTGTATTACCTTTCTGGTCCTTCTGGAAAGGGACAGTATACTGTGCATATGTTTTCATTGTGTGGAACGACATTAGGGTGAATCATTAATTACATAAATTTCATTCTTGGGTGAACTAACCCTTTAACGTTATTTTTTTAAATGTTAATGTGTTATTGTCTCGTTCACTTTGACAGCCCTAAATTCAACACAAGAGAGACTGTCTACACACACTTTATGAGTTGCAGTCAGACACATTTCTCCACCCCCTTTGATTGACAGGATATAATCAGCCCTGATCATTGGCTGTTTTTATATAATTGAAATAAAAACATACATACATACATACATACATAATATATTTTATACATATTTTTATATAAGCCATATTATATATATATATATATATATAAATACTTCATCATGCTGAGGTGTGTGGCTGAAGTTTGTTTGGCTTAGAAATATTGTTACTGACGCTGTACTGAGATGAACAGGATATATTGAGGAACAAAATGGATTGACATCACACCATCTTTTCCAGAAATATTCCCTGGCCTGGTGCGTGCAATAGTGTTGATCGACGGGAACATTAAGACCAGCGAGGGGACTCCGGATCGGAGGTGTGTGTTTATGAAGACTGGCAGGATAGCATTACCTTAAATGCTCTCTGAGGGATTCCTCCTGTATTAACACCGAGCTCTCCTGACCAAACTAACCGCCAACTCATAAACCTCATAAACCTGCTGGATCCCAAACAATCTGCCCACAATATCGCTGAGAGCAGTGAACCAGCAGGGAAAATAGTCAGGAAAAAAGATATGTTATACCCCCCTCTTCGCATTTCATTTAGTGAGGTTTATGCTTTAAACATAATGACATAACAGTTTCATTGTCTAGTTTACCTTGGCACGTCCTCTCATTGGTCAGAAGTTTGTATCCTTTCTTGCAGCTGCACTCAAAGCTGCCCACCGTGTTTCTACACACATGGTCACACCCTCCGTTGTTCATGCGGCATTCATCGATGTCTGTAATGAGAGAGAGAGAGAGAGAGAGAGAGAGAGAGAGAGAGAGAGAGAGAGAGAGAGAGAGAGAGAGAGAGAGAGAGAGAGAGAGAGAGAGAGAGAGAGAGAGAGAGGGGAGAGAGGGAGAGAGAGAGAGAGAGAGAGAGAGAGAGAGAGAGAGAGAGAGAGAGAGAGAGAGAGAGAGAGAGGGAGAGGTTGGGTAGTCTGAACAAATACACATGCACAGGATTAGTCCCGTTCCTTTCAGTTTACCATGATTCAAACCAGGAGGGGAGGATGAATGTGAAATAATAAAAAGGTAAAAGGGCTGATTGACTGCAAATATGAGAGATTTGTCTGGGCTTAAACTATCAGCTTACTGTTTGAATATATATATATATATATATATATATATATATACATATATATATATATATATATATACAGGGAGTGCAGAATTATTAGGCAAGTTGTATTTTTGAGGATTAATTTTATTATTGAACAACAACCATGTTCTCAATGAACACAAAAAACTCATTAATATCAAAGCTGAATATTTTTGGAAGTTTTAGTTTGTAGTTTTTAGTTTTAGCTGTTTTAGGGGGATATCTGTGTGTGCAGGTGACTATTACTGTGCATAATTATTAGGCAACTTAACAAAAAACAAATTTATACCCATTTCAATTATTTATTTTTACCAGTGAAACCAATATAACATCTCAACATTCACAAATATACATTTCTGACATTCAAAAACCAAACAACAACAAATCAGTGACCAATATAGCCACCTTTCTTTGCAAGGACACTCAAAAGCCTGCCATCCATGGATTCTGTCAGTGTTTTGATCTGTTCACCATCAACATTGCGTGCAGCAGCAACCACAGCCTCCCAGACACTGTTCAGAGAGGTGAACTGTTTTCCCTCCTTGTAAATCGCACATTTGATGATGGACCACAGGTTCTCAATGGGGTTCAGATCAGGTGAACAAGGAGGCCATATCATTAGATTTTCTTCTTTTATACCCTTTCTTGCCAGCCACGCTGTGGAGTACTTGGACGCGTGTGATGGAGCATTGTCCTGCATGAAAATCATGTTTTTCGTGAAGGATGCAGACTTCTTCCTGTACCACTGCTTGAAGAAGGTGTCTTCCAGAAACTGTCAGTAGGACTGGGAGTTAAGCTTGACTCCATCCTCAACCCGAAAAGGCCCCACAAGCTCATCTTTGATGAAACCAGCCCAAACCAGTACTCCACCTCCACCTTGCTGGCGTCTGAGTCGGACTGGAGCTCTCTTCCCTTTACCAATCCAGCCACGGGCCCATCCATCTGGCCCATCAAGACTCACTCTCATTTCATCAGTCCATAAAACCTTAGAAAAATCAGTCTTGAGATATTTCTTGGCCCAGTCGTGACGTTTCAGCTTGTGTGTCTTGTTCAGTGGTGGTCGACTTTCTGCCTTTCTTACCTTGGCCATGTCTCTGAGTATTGCACACCTTGTGCTTTTGGGCACTCCAGTGATGTTGCAGCTCTGAAATATGGCCAAACTGGTGGCAAGTGGCATCTTGGCAGCTGCACACTTGACTTTTCTCAGTTCACAGGCAGTTATTTTGCACCTTGGTTTTTCCAAACGCTTCTTGCGACCCTGTTGACTATTTTGAATGAAACGCTTGATTGTTCGATGATCACGCTTCAGAAGCTTGGCTATTTTAAGACTGCTGCATCCCTCTGCAATATATCTCACTATTTTTGACTTTTCTGAGCCTGTCAAGTCCTTCTTTTGACCCATTTTGCCAAAGGAAAGGTAGTTGCCTAATAATTATGCACAGCTGATATAGGGTGTTGATGTCATTAGACCACACCCCTTCTCATTACAGAGATGCACATCACCTAATATGCTTAATTGGTAGTAGGCTTTCCAGCCTATACAGCTTGGAGTAAGACAACATGCATAACGAGGAGGATGTGGTCAAAATACTAATTTGCCTAATAATTCTGCACTCCCTGTATATTAATGCATTAGCTATTAATATATCATCATAGCTAGCAATATTTTTTAAACCATTTTTTAATCTTAGTTAATGTTGGTAAAAACCGAATTGTTCATTGTTGGTTCATAATGTGTTAAAAATGTTAACAAATAATCAAAACTAAAAACGCATTAGAAAATGTTGAATGTTACCATTGACTGAGATTAATAAATGCATACTTTTCATTGTTAGTTCATGGTAACCAATATATTTAGTTAATTTGACCAAATTAAATCTTATTGTAAACAACTCAAATATTAATGAAACATCCCTTCCACTTTACAGAGTAAGAATGATAAGCAACTGTGGAAGATTCAATCACATAATGTAACTCTCCATTTAAAAAACAAAAAAAAACAATCATTAATATTCTTTTTTTCTTTCTTTTTTTTTTATTTATTACAGAATTAAAATAATTGTCTACTCCCAATTAATTTCACCAACATGTACTGCAGATTTAATTCAAAACAACCTGACTGTTTGTCAGTGTAAATATCAGACTTGCTTAATAAATAAGCTTTACAAAGTTATTGAGCTGAACTGAAATGTACTTCATTTTCTGAAGCAGTCCAAATATGAAGTTTGGGATATTAAACAGTTGCACAACCACTCCTCAAAAATCAGAAATCATTACATCTACATTTACGCATTTGGCAAAGGCTTTTATCCAAAGAGCTTTTCTAATATCTAATAATATATCTAAATCAAGATACATTTACTTGAGAAGCAAAACGACTTAAGATATGAAAGGGGTCATGAACTGAGAGATCTCATTTTCCTTGAGCTTTTGACATAAAAGAGGTCATCATACTTTGTCTGGCTATCACCAGACCAAGCTCAATTTAATATTGAACATTGGTCTGTGGAGTCTGCTCTGTATTTTCTACTGCACAAGTGGCGTGATCAACGAGCATTATTCAAATGACTCTGTATGCAATTGGATAGTCCTACAACCAATCAGACCACATGAGGTGTGATCAACGGGCAACGATCCATCACTTCTCTACCCGTCATCGTGTTAAACTCGCCAATAGCGGGCCAGGCGGATAAGCCAGTCCAGTCCCACAAAAGTGTAACAGAAGCAGTAGAAATGAATGTACGGGTTTCCAGACTGAGTTGCCGGGCGAAATCAAATCGCCGGCAGATAAGGCTAGGTTTGCCCAGTCTACATCACACTATAAGAATATCCTGTAAGATTCAGAACTGAAAACTTCCTTGTTAGTCCAAAAACAGCCTTTATTTACACCAGGCCCCGCAAACGATAAAAAAGTGAGGAATTTTCAAAGTGGCGATCTATGACGTCGAAAGGAGGCAAGCACCGCCTCTGCGAGAATATCAATGCCTACTTCATCACTGCCTGTTTAGCCCTGTCCACCGATTCACACATGACATGCAATAGAATAGATAGCCTAAGTAACACTGCGTGGTTTTAAACCAGATCGAACTACCAAGCAATAAACATGCTGTTAAGAACAGTGATGCTAGCCTAGAAATCTAGACGCACCCTAGCGGCAACAAATCTAATCTGCCTGCGAGTGTCGTCTAGGAACTCTCAATACCCTTCTGAGCTGTAATCACCTAACTCTTGCCGGGCCAATCACATCGTGTATAGAGTTGGTGGGCGGGGCCATAATGACGACGGCTGAGTTGCGTTTGCGTGCTTCTAGAAAACACAGAAACTGGCGAACGGCGGTCTTTCGAATCAGCTTTGACCGCGACTCTGGAATACTTGGAGTTAAGCTTTTCTCTGAGAAAAGAACAAAGAACGGCACTGAAGTCATTCTTAAAAAGGGAAGATGTGTTTGGAGTTTTGCCGACTGGATATGGCGAATGTTTGATCTATCAACGAGCTCTGCTTCACCTTCGTTGCTCTGGTTGTTGTAGCGCTATCCTATCGCGTGCAGAGGGAGTTTGAAAGACGACCGTTTATCCCGCCCCTCGGATTGAGCCCTGTCACTGTTGAGTTTCCAGACCAAACATCTTAATGTGGGTCTGGCTTGTCAGGCTACAGTGATGCAACATGTAAGTATCTGTGTTCATCTAATGCCTGATCTAAAATGTAAAGATTCATGTACAGTCAGATGTTCTGTGTCTGTATATCAGTAAATCAAACCAGTGACTAAACGTCAACTTCTGTTGTTTCTCTTAGTAGGATGAAAAAAATCATCATTCAGTTATTTAACGGTGATTAAATTCTATAAAGAAAGCGACCAAAGAAAGCTCCCTTTGCAATCATCTGAGCAGCGCATGCTGAAGCTGTCAATCAAACAGCGAGAGTTTAACAGTGTCTCCCATTTTATTCAGCGAACCTCATAACTATACCACATTTATACTATTAGTGAAGATGAAAGCATCTGTTAGTGTATAGAAACTGAGTTGCAATGACAAGATCACTGCTTTCATGAGCTCAACATATGTGTGAACAGATACAATGATTATCACTGCAGCCTTTCAAGCCATGATCTTAATGCCATAGATCTTAATAAAATGCTATAGATATAAATATAATGCCATAGATCTTAATATAATGTCATAGATCTAAATAGAATGGCATAGTTCTATATAATGCCATAGATATAAATGTAATGCAACACTTTTCACGATTAGTTAACCATGAGAGCTGTAATAGTAAAAACTTGCTAAAAGAGAGAATAATACTATTTCAAATGGAAAGACGTTAGCCAATCACAGCAGAGGGCTTTACACTGAAGTCTCACCCCTTAAAATCAGGGTAGGAACATATTTAAAAATGAACATATAAAAAATGTTGATGTAAAAAGCATTCTTACATTATAAGCGCACCCCAGGAAACATCATAAAACAATAACAACTGATCTATATAGAGATATATATAGTATATATAGTAATTTATATAGATCAGAGAAAACAATGCAGTTTATGACCGCTTTAAGTTAAGACTTTAAGATAAGACTAGAAAATACTGAGGAAGAACATACTTTTTTGCTGTTCATGTGTTACCAGTGCTAAGCTTTACTGTTTGAGCTACACTATTCTAAGAAGGGAAGTGAGAAAATGAGGGAAGAGAGGAGAATAAGAGAAAGAGGCTAAAAATGAAAAAAAAAAGAAGAAGAGCTCTCCGAATGGATTGTGACCGGACACACATGGAGTGAATGTGCGACTTCAGAGCGTTTCTAGACCTCACGGGGCTCCAACAGGAGGAAGTCCTTTAGGATCATGTCTCCTCTGGCCTGTTCTCTCAGAATTGGGGCTCAATATATCATCAGCTTGTCCTGCTCTGCACAGGCTTTGATTGCGCTGCACTGGATGTTTCTGATTACAGCTGAATCATCTGAGTAAATGAGGCGTTCATCTCATAGAGAGGCTGCATCATCTGGATAAAATAACGGCAGAAGAAAACGCTCCTTCTCTCGCTCTGGGCCCGTGTCTTCTCGTGCCAGTGCTGTCTGGGGATGTTTTTCTTTGTTTCTTCTACAGCAGAACTAATAAAACTCAATGTTCTTTTATCGGTCTTGTTAGCGTAACGTTATGAGCGCTAGAGGCGACGCAGGCTCCCAGTCTTGGCCGAAACAACCCGCAAGTCTTCACTTCCAGTTGCTCTTCGCCTCTTTTATACTTTCGTTAAACTCTTTGGAGTTCATAGAGCGCTTCTTGGTTTTATTTGCAGCCTTGTACTCAGAGATTTACAACTAGGTTTCATCTGTTAACATTAGTTAAGACGAACGCATTAGTTCATTTCAACATTCAGTGCTACATCAAAAGTTGTCTCTGTTAATATTATTTAATGGAACTAACAATGAACTGTTGTATTTTTATTAAACTAATGTTAATTTGAATCTAGTGATGGATGGATGGATGGATGGATGGATGGATGGATGGATGGATGGATGGATGGATGGAAAAATAGACAGTTTGATGGATGTATGGACAGATAGACTGACAGACAGTCAAATGGATGGATGGATGGATGGATAGAATGATAGACGGATAGATAGATAGTTTTGTTTACAAGTTTGGTTTTACATTGTTGTTCTCTTATTTATTTTCTCTAAATTTAGGCCTAATAACATCTTGCAAAGGGACTAAAAATGAAAACTAGACTTTGGGCTAATTTTGGTACATTTGCATGAATGTTGATTAATGTACACTGTCCCATATAAAAAAAATAACTATACATATAACAGTCAAAGAGAAGAATTGATGGATGGATGGACAGACAGATAGACAGACAGAGACATCTCTTCCGTATTATACAAAAAATATATATATATACTTAATTTTTGTTGCAAGGAAAGGCATTAAGAAATTTAAAACCACTGTCATTTCAGCTCTTACTAAATCCTCGAAATCTGCCTCCAGATAAACTCAGCTCAGTTCTGATTGGCTGGGATTGTATCGCCTCACTCATCATTTGCATTGAGCTGATGTTCTCAGTGTGAGTGTTTTACCTTTGCAGGTCTTGCGGTCCGGCTGTAAGGTGAATCCCACCGGGCAGCTGCAGCGCACTCCGGTCACGGCGTCATGACACGTGCTGTCGCAGCCTCCGTTATTGACCGCACACGTCTCTGAAAACACACACATACACAGCAGCAGTCAGGACAGGAACCACTCAACATGTCTGTGTTCACCAAACTTCACGGAGTTCACGTTTTGCCCTCAGACATCGACTCTGAGCAGCTTTTGATGAGTTAGTCATGAACGCGGCACATGCAAGAGAGCAGCAAACTTCTGTGCGCTGAGTGTAAGAGTGTTGCCTAACGGGTGGGTTACATTTCAGGGTAAAAGCATCTGTTAAAGGAACACTTCACCGTTTTAAGAAATAGGGCTTATTCAACTCGTTTCCTACATTTAGATGTGTGGGCAAATGCATTTTTGTCTCAGTGCATGCATTGTTTTCGTTTGGCAGGGTCGCCGCTATTTGACCTTGGCATAATGAATGGAATCCTATGTTTCCAGCTAGCATGTCCGAGTAAAAGTGATCAAAAAAAAAAAAAAAAAAAACCACCTAATTACTTGTTGTGCCCTGTGTATTCACAACGAGTACAAATAGCGATGCAGATTAAGACTAGGTGATTTCCTCGGCAGATATTGACTTAATACGGCGCAGAGATATTACTCTCATCCTCACGCACCTCCGGCTGTTGAGAGATCACAACGTGTTGAGTGATATCTCTGCGCCTAAAGTAGCAATGCTTCGTCTGTGCTTCCCCATAATATAGTCCCAAGCCAATATCTGCCTAGGAAATCACCTACTCTTAATCTGCATCGCTGTTTGAACTCGTTGTGAATACGCAGACCACAAGAAGTAATTAGGTGGGTGTTTTTTTTCGGGGGGGGGATCACTTTTACACGGGACATGCTAGCTGGCAACATAGGATTCCATTTATTATGCTAAGCTAAGCTAGCGGCGACCCTGCCAAACGAAAACAATGCATGCAGTGAGACAAAATGCTTTTGCCCACATATCTAAATGTAGGAAGGAAGTTGGATAAGCCCATTTACATGCATCCAAAGTAAAAAAAACACTCATACAATGCAGCATTAGCTCTTTTCTCACAATCACTTTGTACTGTTCAATCAAAGATTCATTCTCTCTAAACCCCACCTTTCACAGAGCTTGCTCTGTTCTGATTGGTCAGATGGCACAGTCTGTTGTGATTGGTCCACCACTTACAGCGTGTGTCAGAAACCAAACGCATATTACTGAATATTATCTGATTTCAGCTCTTCCTCAGCACTTGATACACGTATGTACAGTAGTGGTGGCGTCGATTTCACCTAAGTAGGATTGTCTAGGAATATTATCTTGTGATTTATTTTACTTGTTCTTTTCAGGGTTTGGGATAGTCAATAAAAAAACGATAAGAATATATGTACAACTAAAAAACTTTTTTATTGTATAGTGATGTAAACAAACAAAAATACATTTTAAAAAGCAACATAAAAATGTGTTCTTATGCTGCTCTCTTTAAAATCGAAGCACAATAACATCATGAATAAGGGTTTAGCACAAAGCTCTGCTGACATTCAGAAGAACAACTTTATAAAAGAGTGAGAGAGACAGATATATATGTAGGCTGTGTGTGCCAGGGTGCAGGTCTGTGTCGCAACACGCCTCTGAAACGCTTAGAGATTCACTAGCTGCATCAATCTCTGATTATAACGTTTGACATCTTTGGCTTTGAGAGCTGAAAAATGCTCACACACAAAACACTCTCCTTTGTGTGGGTAAATTCTACCACCTGAAAAGATTTGATTTAGCTGTGTGAGTGGATATAAATATAATCTTTTGATAGAGGAGATGATAAGCGGTGTCTGATTCGCTGGCAGACTTTCTAAGACACCTGTGAGGTTACTGAAGCGCACTTTCCACTGAACACTAATGATCCGTGCAGAGAGCAGAGCATCAGCAAAGTTAACCATGAAACCAAAACATCTTGGTTAGTGATGTAACCCTCGTTCCCTGATGGAGGGAACAGAGACGTTCTGCCGAAGACTAACACCCATTTGTCTCACTTGAGAGCACCACTCACCTCTGAGTGAGTTGGCGAGTGGAATTGTCATGCCAAGCCACTCCCAGTACCTATGGGTATATAAGATGGGGGAACGTATCCACTTATTCATGTTTATGCTGAGAAGCTAAGGGATTCCAGCCATTCAGAGGGTTGTGGCAGGAGGGACATAATGCCTCCATTCCCTCCATCAGGGAAAGAGGGTTAAATCAGTCAGATTTGGCCTATCTGTCAGTCAAGTTCAACATTATGTTGAATAATGTCAAATGGGGTCCCAATAAAGCGACACAGCCACTGAACTGTTACGAGTGTTGGAGATGCAGATGCTAGCAAGAGTGCACTTTAAGCCACAGCTCTCACACAGTCGTAACCTACCCAGTGCCCTGTAAGCCTAAAGAACAGTTCTTAATGTGAGATGGAAGGGACAAGACTTAACATGGAGACGGTCGTAGCTGTTGTTCCTTTAACATGTTGTTTCAAGGGAAGAATGCTTTGTTTCTCAATTCCCTCTTTTTAGTTATTAAAGCTGGGAAGTGTACCTAGTCCAATGGAGAGGCCACATCCTACCTGTAGGGAGGAGTGTGTGGAAATACACATATATATTGATCTGAGGGGCAGTGTAGTAGTACACAGTATGCCTAGACAGCGATGGGACTACTGGCAAAATTCCCTCCATTGGCCCTTACCAAACATGGCCTCCTAACATTCCCCATCCACTGAATTGGATATCACCCTCTCTCCTCTCCACCTATCACTGGTGTGTGGTGAGCGTACTGACACCGTTGTACTGTGGCTGCTGTGGATGCACACTGGGGATGTTTGAGGAGAGACCCCTGTCATAAGTGTAAAGTGCTTTGGGTGTACAGTAGTACATATGAAAGTGCTATATAAATGCCTCATTCATTAATTCATACAGATGCAGACTGGGAAGAGCACAAACTGCCCGAGGACAAGAAAACTGTACCTGGGAAGAATGCACATACGGAATTACCAAGAGGGAGGTAATTCCCTTTGCAAGATGGCAGTGTTGAGAAAGCGGACTTTGTCGGCATCCCAGATCTCTGCATGGTTCAGCCAGAGATGTTGTTCCTGGATCACAAGGTGGACAATGTCTGATTAAGGGCCCCGCGTTGTGACTTTCTTTACTCGGAGGTCAGCTGCCATGACCAGCTCCTGTATCGACCCCGGCTCAGAACAATCCTTGTGCAGATGGACCTGCAAGATGGCGATCCCATGCAGAGCGGTGGCTGCCTATCCAGCAGCACTGTAAGCCTTAGCCGTCATCTTACAGGCATTGGACAGGAGATGGGAATCTCTGCATAACCCCTTTCGAAGGTAGTGAGAGTGGATGAGGCTGCAAAGTGGCTTCAGGAAGCTATGGTGTCTTCCACAACATTTGCACCTCCTCATTCACTTGTGCGAAGAAAGGCACTCGGGCAGAATGCAGCTGTGAACCACCACACACCAGGTACCTATCATCCAACCACAAGTGCTCAAGACAAGATGGAGAGCTCCACTTGAATTTGATGCCAGTGGCAGCCCAGGCAAACATCGCTGTCAACTCAGAATCTGATTCACCGTGAGCAACCACTCCAGAGGGGGGAAGCCTTACTTCATCTTCGTCTCCATGGGACAAAAACCTATGCTCAGATGCAGCTATAGACTTCTGATCATCATCCGGAGTACCGAATGACATGTTGGTAGATCTGGTAGATGTTTGTAGATCTGCAGCTGTGATAACTAAAGCAAAGCTGGCAACCCGGATGCCGAAACATTACTGACTTTGTGATTGGTCAATAGGTGGAGGGTGGAGCTTCAGGCCAAAACACAACATGTCAACATCAACATCAGTTGAGGGCTGCAACAACAACTTTCAAATGACAATAGCTTTCCTGTAACTCAACCAGTAGACAGTGGCGCTAGCAACGCCAAGGTCATGGGTTTGATTCCCAGGGAAAGCAAGAATTGACAAAAAATATGTTTACTATGCAATGTGTTAAATACTAATATGTTAAAATGCAATGTAAGTCGCTTTGGATAAAAGCATCTGCCAAATGCATAAATCAATAAATCAAATGAATATCCTGGCCGGACTACTGTTGTCAGTTATATAAGTATTTGAAATTAACATATCAGGGCATTTTATGATTAATTGAAATTAATTTTCTTACATACAGTTCATTTAATAATAAAATGTAATGTACTTTATGACCGTACTCTTCAATTCCAAAAAAGTTAAATTGTTTTCTTTTTTAATTGATATTATATTTAAAATATATAATAATATACTTAAATAATAGTAATAATTCAATTCTTTAAAAAAAAATTGACAAATGGACATATTATTAGGCATGGTATATATTATATATTATTTTATTTTAGCAAATACATATTTTTATATTCATTTATTTTCTGGACAAAGCTCTGCAGTGGCACATTTTCATGGGTACCATTTACATTTAAATAATATTAAACAAAATATAAAGTTCTAGCTTTAGAACCAGAGTAGACTAAACCTCATCCAAATATAATTATCATTCCACCTATAGCTTTAAGAATGATGTCTTTTGTAAGAGGAGTGGGCAACAAATAAACTATGTTAAGACCTTTTTTTTCAGACTTCAATTATACACTTCAAACGTCAAGCATCTAACACCTTCCTCAGGCAACATAGACAAAACATCAGCTTTTGAGGATTTTAAGGCACCTGTGCATGCCGAGACTCATTCAAAACCCCTTTCACTCGTGTCAGAATAAAGGAACGACTCTGCTTTGGTTGCATCCCAACACTCAGGAATCTGTATACAGCCATAATTTCCATAAACTCTCTCTAGTCGGCACTCTTTGAGAGGAGTTCACTGTTAAGAGTCTTCATGTTTGAAGAAAGCACACTCATTAACTAGTACCCAGCAGGCAGGTTGCACTGTACAAAATCACCTCCAAGGAAAGTTCAGGGAAAAGGATTTTCTGTTGAGGCAATATTCGAGATTGCACTCAGTTAATTGCAATTAGGTCATTTAAGGTTTTCCCCAGAGATCCACCTGTCCTCGATTCTGCCATTCTGACTACTGAAACTTTAACCAAAACAAAAAAATGGTTCTTTTGAATAACCCCATATGGATTTTATGCAATAATACATGTGAACCCTAGACTCTGGTGACATGTTTGTACCGTCATGGTAATTCTAATGTTCAACTACTGAAAAGTCTTTTACAAAGTCTTGATTTAGTTTTTGGGCTATACTAGAATTATGTAATGCTTGAATGTTCATAAAACACAATGTTGTTTTTTTTGTGTGCAAATTTTCCATTGTTGCAGCTCATCTCTTCAGTCTGTCAGTAACACTCTGTTTAGTTCATGTCTCTATGAAGTCCTGCCTTCTGAAAAGCATGTGCTCTGATTGGTCGGCTGGACAGGTGTGTAGTGATTGGCCAAGCGCTTCAAGAGTCTCTTACCACAATTGCAAGATTCAACACACTACTAACTAACTCAACCAGGCTCCGTCCCTTATATGCCTTGGGCGGGAATTGTTTAAATGAGTAATATCGTGACGTGTTCGTTCCCAGAAGAAAACTCAATACTACAATGGAGTCGTGAGTCCTGACTTCAGGGAGTTCAGAAAGTGTGACACTGATGCCTTAGACACGCTCTCTGAAATTTCCAGAACTTTTTCAAGCTCAAAAAGCAACATTACACACAGGTGACCATGTAAAACAGCATAATGGGTCCTCTTTGAGAAAAACATCCTCTGAGGTTCAGCTAGTGCTCAGGAATTGCCAATGTTGACGAAATTAGTTTCTGTAAGGGTTGGAACAAGTCGGGAACATGCCGACAGAGGTAGTGATATTTGGTAAATATGACAGCTGTTGG
Source organism: Pseudorasbora parva (assembly GCF_024679245.1). Classification (NCBI taxonomy): domain Eukaryota; kingdom Metazoa; phylum Chordata; class Actinopteri; order Cypriniformes; family Gobionidae; genus Pseudorasbora; species Pseudorasbora parva. The sequence continues at coordinate 9,176,040 of NC_090177.1, read as the reverse complement.
CACAGGTCTCTCTCAGTCTCAACCAAACACATCGGCCCCCATTAAATCCGCTGTGATGTTAAAAAGGTTGTCATGCAAACAATCTCGTTTTTCAAAAATGCCATTGCTTTCCAGGATGAGAAAATAGCATGAGCTGACAGAAAGAGAGAAAAAATGGGATTGTGGTACTTGGACAAAGGTTGTCCTTAGGCATTTGTGTACAGTATTTGCTCTGCGCTTATTTCAGGCTGAATAATCAGGATCCCGAGACACGGACAGCCAGCATGCAGATTTAGTGCGGATCAGTCTCCTTTATAACCTCAGAGCCCTGTGCAATCAAAAGTGTGCAAACCCAAAACAAAACGCTTTCACAATCTGAAGTCATGCATGATGCACTTTGAAAAATGGAGTACAGTGATGTGTTATAGCAAGTCCTATTGAATTCCATTACAAGAATAAAGGCCCATTCACAACAAAGAGGAGAACTATAATGATAAAAATATATTTTAAAAAGTCATTGTAAATTTAAAAGAATAGCTGAGTCCACACCACAAAGACAACGGCAGAGAGGAACAATGTCATTGGAATTGCTTTCAGAATGAGGAACTGATGAACAAAAAATATTGAACCAACTGGTATCCTTTAAGGAGCTCGAGCATTTAAAGTGACAGACGAAAAGATTGCATAGTAATTGCACTTAGAATAAATGAGCATTGGTGTGTCTGCTAATATAGTTATCGCTATAGTTATCTTTATAGTCATCATTCTTGGTGTGAACGGGCCTTAAGCTTTTATTCAGGGTAAGCAAAAAAATAGGAAACACATTGACGTGTTACAGCAAGTCCAGTTAAAAGAATTAATCCTAGGTCACAGCCTTTGGAAAAAACGTTGGCCGAAACGGACCCGTTTTTCCCTTCATCGTAAAGAGTCACAGGAAACTGCAGCGATTTCATTGTTAAACTCTCATTAGACATGCTCACTGATTACAAAATGAGTGGTTCCTAATGAGGAGGCTGCAAGCAAGAATGGTGTCAGGTTTTCATTCAGGCAATTCAAGAGGATAACCATTTGGATATGGGTAAAGTTCATTTCATTGCTCTCCTGATTGCCAGAATGGACCCACAACCCAAGAAATTGTTGCAATAAAGGTTAGTAAGAGTTCCAGCATAACCACACCCACTGTGGAAAGAAGTAGCCAATAGGAATCAAGCTAGAGAAATTGACATATTTACCATTGGGTAACAGCTGTGGCTGCAGTGGCTGCTGTTGGACACTCCTTTCCTCTGCATACACACACACACACACACATTACAAAAACACTGCTTAGTCTTCCAAGATTTACTTTTTAAAAAATTTATAAAACACCCTGGCCAGTCAAATTTGAACTTTTAGCAAACCTGGTACTGAAACTGACTCTTTTATAAGGTTGCAAGAGCAATTTACACTGCAAAAATTATGTTTTTATGTTTTGTATTTTTGTCTTGTTTTCCAGTACAAACATCTAAACATTCTTAAATCAAGATACATTTTTGAGGAAAATTACATAAGACATTAATATAAGTCTTATTTTCTGAAAATGTAAGTGACTCTTAAAACATATGAGAGAAATGAACTTGTTTTCTCTTTTTAAATTAAGTGTTTTTCTTACTTACCTGGCAGACTTTTTCTTGTTTTAAGCATAAAGTCACTTTAATTTGATAACATTTTCAGAAAACCAATCTTAAGTATTTTGCCTCTCAAGTAAATACATCTTGATTTAAGAAAGTTTAGATATTTTTACTGGAAAACAAGACAGACATAGTCAGGAATAAAGTTTTTTTTTTTTTTTTTTGCAGAGTAGTTCATAAACTCCCTGTCAAAAGAGCCAATCCAAGTTTTTGCAGGGACTGATTGTAGTTGGTTAAATCTGGTTTAGAGCCCCAAACCTCACTTAAACCATCAAACCTGATCAATGGAAACCTGTTGTTTTCAACACTTGAACCAATTTTGTACACTTTCGTACAGAGAACAACAAGGCCGAGTGTTAGAGTTCTCATGCAGCGACAAGACAACACTCTCACATACAAGAGTGAATCAACACGGAGCAGACAGCAGTACACTGACAAAACGTTTTTGTCTTGTTTTCCAGTACAACTATCTAAACATTCTAAACTACAGCAAAACTACATAACATATTAAGTCTTGTTAAGAATGTTTGTACTGTGAAACGAGGCAAAAATACTGAGAAAAAACAGCACAGTGTAGACGCAGACCAGTTAGTGTGAGTGTACAACCAGACACTTGGTAAACATTCAAAATGAGCAGGAAGGTGTGAAGTGATGTCATGCAGAGACAAATTGTGGCAATGATTCCCGCTGCAGTTCATCTAAGACATCTGATCACTTACCTGTGCTGTGACTTCTCCATTTATATCTATCAAACTACCAAGTAAATGAAGTCTGTCTGACCAAAAGGCAAAACGCTGACCCAACTAACAAAAATGTGTTCTAAGAATGTTCACATTAAGGGTGTACTCACACTAGGCACGGTTGCCATGAACCGGGCCCGAGTACGATTGTCCCCCCTCCCCACTCCCCTGCTAGCCTGCACACACATAGGGTTTCAGCATTCGTGCCGGAGCACGCTTACGTCATTATGGTGCGACGGTTTCGGGATAAACAGGAAGAGCGGCGCTCTCTGAACACAATGGAGTCCATCGCTCTGTTTTCTTTTGGTCCACAGCCCTCTCACAGCCTGTTGTTAAACAGATGTGTCGTCTTAGTGGCGCGAAAATGTTCACGTAATCGAGCTGCTCGTATTATGAGGTTTGCAAGGTACCAGCTGAAGTGCAGCAAGGACTTTGCAGCTTTGATTACGGACTCCAGCACGGTTAGCGCTCACACTGCATGTGAACCGCGCCCGAGTCCAACTGAACCGTGCTCTGGCCCACCTCTTCCAAGCGGCCCAGGGACGGCTAATCGAGCCGCGCCGGGGACGGTTCAGAGCACTCACACTAGTCAAACGAACCGCGCTTTGGTGGTCAAACGCACTCGGGCATGGTTCAAACTGGCTAGTGTGAGTACACCCTAAGAAAATGTAATTTTTTGTCTCTTCGTGATACAAATGTTAAAGGAACATTCCACTTTAGAATGTTGCAAACATTACTGTAATGTTACTTTTAAATATTCTCAGAATGTTCCAAAACACTGTAGTAACATTTACAAAATGGAGTGTCTATTCGCACCAAGTGCAAATAGTGTGCCTTGTTGGCAAGTGCTATTCGCACTAGCTCTGCCTAACAATAGTTAAAAAAACGGCTATAGTTCAACAACCTCAGTGGCGCAATCAATAAAACGTATGCATGGTTAATAGATCACCATTTTGTCGTGATCAACACGACTTTGAATCCGCCTTTTGCAAAGCTGCTCTTCTCTCAAGTAATAAAAGGCATTTATTTTCAATGAAAATTAAGAAAATGTTCTAAATGTGGAAATAAAGTGCCAAACAAAATGTTTTATAATAAAAGAATTAATTGGGTTATTTTAGGGATAGGTGTAAGGAAGGCTTATAGTGTCCCTTTACGGCGGCATGCATTTAATAATTTAATTAAAAAATAATAATTTACACTTATTATTATTATTGCACCCTGTTAATGTATAACGATACTAAGGTTTAAATAGTACTGTATGTATCTGTCAAAATAAATTATAAATTACAAGTAATTACTATTTATATGGCAAAGAACTGCTACTTTTATATGGTTTGACTATATCACTATTTTCACTTAGTAAATATAATCTACAGCTATTTGCTGTAGTATAAACATGTGAGTATAAATACTGTAGAATCTAGTTGCTTTTAAAACTTGGTGTAAATATAATCTATTGGTATTTGCACTTAGTGTAAAAAGCAATTTTTATTAAGAAAATAATAAATAGAATCTAGTTGCTATTAACACTTGGACAAAATAGCACCTATCGCTATTTGCACTTAGTGTAAATAGCAACTAGATTATATTTACATTTAGCCGCCTTTAAAAAAAAACGTCCCATGAACAATGGTACAGAACACTATTAAAGACCATATAATCATTTATTAAAGACCAGATTAAACAAACATTTTATTAACGTTACTGGAAGAACGTATGTTTGCTAATTTTCTGTTTGTTTAGCATGGACAACATTTGAGGTTGGGAAGATTGGTTTGGACTTGATCCTTTCTGGAGCAACTATGCTCGAACCAGAGCTGTTCGGACCAAGATTGTAAGGGTGGGCTTTATGCGATGATGGACAGATGATCAACAGTAACGTAATCATCCACGTCACCAATGAGTGTTTGGGTTGAATTCGTTCTAATCCTAAATAGAGAACTTGTTCGTATATGCATTGACCATTACTATTTCTCTTAAAAATGATGATCGTGTTGGCAAGTACTCTGTGTATCCTTAAATTATTTTTACAACACCAGCAAAGATCGTTTAGACTCATCTTCTACTTCTTCCAGCATACATGCAGTTGAGTTCTATTGACAACCATGCGTTGCTCAAGTCAACGTACGTCACTTACTCGGTTGCCCTGATTGTTTGTAAATCTATCCAATTGAGTGCAGAGGCATTTTATTTCCTGGTTCGGTTGAAGCACGCCCTATAATCACAGGCCAATGGAGTGGTATCAGACTCATATTCTGACTAGAATCTGAGTGTGACAACGTAAGGCTAACGTTTTTTCATAACTTTGAGAGAACCTTGCCAGAACATTGAGAGCGTTCCCTGTTAGACGGGGAAATGCTTATGAAACAAACATTTTTAACAAAATGATGCCTGGGGATTGTGTGTACCAGCCAGATGTCAACATCTGTTTCGGATTAGCAGCTCTCTCCGGCTAAGAATCTCCACAACCCTTTTGTTTGCTAAGTGTCTTCTGAGGAAATGTTCGTGCAAATCTACTGGCTTAAATGTTTGTTGTCTGATTGTAGGATCACATGAAGATGCCTGAACCCATGTGGAAAAACACTTAGTGGTTAGCTGTTAGCGTTTTCACATTCTGTTCGGATATATTAAGAGTGAATTCCACTGGAAAGTGAGCATCACTTACTACTGCTTCAGAGAAAACCTTGTGTACAGAAGACATACGACTGTTAAGAATGCAGTGGCAGATTCTCTATGGCTGGTTGTGTTTTCAAAGGGATAATTCACCATCAGTCATCTTTTACTCACTCTCATGTCCTTCCAAAGCTTTTATTCGACGAAAGACAGAAACATTATTTAAAATATCTTCTTTTGTGTTTTACAGCAGAAAGAAATTATTAAAGGTTTGAAACAAAATGAGTATCACAGAAACGCCAGGCTCCCACGTCACGGTATCCCAATGCACAACCTCTCCTGGGTATTGATTACCTACACCTGCACCTCATCAGCACCCTCATCAACACAAGCACTTAAACACCACACTCACAGTCACTCATTGTCCGGTCTCGTTTATGCAAGGTAGTCAACCAAGCTATAAACCAACGGACTCACCTCACTACTCTGACCAAGTCTCCAGTGACTACCCTGTGCCTCCTTCGTCTCCAGCGTCTAGTGTCTCTTCGTGCTTCGATCTCCAACGTCCTGTGGCTAAGTGTTCCTCGTATTCCATTGTCTGTCTCCATCATCATTCTTAGTCTCCACCCATCTCTCACCTGGCTGTCATCATCTCAAGACCCAAATCTGCACTGCACTTCACTCTGCTCACTCTACTGGTCTGCTCAATAAACCATTTCATATAACACCTTTGTCTCTGCAGGTGTTCTGTACCGTAACAGAAGACCGGACCACAACCGATCTATTCCAAGAACTGGTGGATGCCGTGCGCCGTGAACTCCTCAACGATTCACCATCACCGGGAGGCACTTCTGCATCCACTAGCACCTCCTACTCTGCACCTCCGTACGCCAGTCCCATGGCCAAGCCAGCGCCCTTCTCTGGTTCGGCGGCTTCGGCTTCCTTCTTCAATGCTCATTGGTATCCTGACGATCGATCCCAGGTAGCGTTCATTGTATCCCAATTAAATGGTAAAGCATTACGCTGGGCGGAAACGCTGTATGCACAGAAAAAACAGTTTTGCAGTCCAAGACAAGTTTTGTGGCCCATTTCAAGGATGTATTCAGGAAACCTGCCTGGGATGCGTCAATTGGTGAGAGATTGTACCATTTAAAACAAAATAACATGTCGATTCATGAGTATGCTCTACAATTTGGGAACTTGGTCGCTGCCAGCGGATGGAATGAACAGTCGTTGTTGACCACCTATCGTCAAGGTTTGGATCCCTGTGTGCGGTTGCATCTCGCAGCATACGAGGATGCCATCGGGCTTGAAATTTCATCCAAATATCTGGGGGATATTTCATCCAAATATCCATCCACTTCGCCACTCGTATGCAGTCGTGTATTGAAGAACACCAGGGCCAGTTCATGAGCTTCCAGTCCCTCCGCCAGCCAGAGTCCGTCATCCCTCCAGAAGCAGTACACGAACCCATGCAGCTAGATAACCAACGTTTGACCCCAGCAGAGTGTCAGAAACGGCTGGGCAACGGGTTATGTTTATATTGCGGAGCAGCGGACCATTACATCGCCAAATGTCCTACTCGTCCTCCTCGTCCCTTTGTGAGTGTAATCCTGGATCTGAGTATAAAAGCCAACCATTAACCACGATTGTGAACCTTATTACTGCCGATGTCTCCCTGCCTGTCTCAGCCCCTGCAGGGAATTTAATCTCCGGCCACCTCTTTCGGCAGCTCAAGCTCAAGACGACCGTCACCCTGGTCAGATATCAGATAGAGTTGATCACGGGAAAGCCCCTGAGTCAGAGGCAGGTTCGCTCCATTGCCTGTCCAGTACAGCTGCAAGTTGGAGTTCTGCACATCAAACAACTGCATTTACTGGTTCTGGAGGAATCCACCGCTGACGTGATCCTAGGGCGCCCGTGGCTACTACAGCATAACCCCGTCATCTCTTGGAAGTCCGGTGAGATCCTAAAGTGGGGCGAATGCCGTTTTAAACGTTGTCTCTCTGAGCTGCAAGTTAAGTCCAAGCCTCGCTCTAGCAAGCTTCCAGTGTGTGCTACTTCCATTGAAAGCCCCATCGAACAACGTTCTGTAAATATCCCCTCCTGTTACGCCCCTTTCAGTGATGTCTTCTGCTCTCGCCGGGCTACCAAGCTACCTCCACATCGGCCATGGGACTGCGCGATCGATCTGCTTCCAGGTGAGCCAGTGCCCAAGGAGGAGAAGGCCATGGAGGACTACATCCGGGAAGCCCTTGAGCAAGGCTACATCAGGCCTTCGACGTCCCCTGCTGCTTCACGTTTTTTCTTTGTGGCCAAGAAGGACGGAGGATTGCGGCCTTGGATTGATTATCGTGCCCTCAACAAAATCACCGTGAAGTTCCGATATCCACTTCTATCTCGTCCTGACGGCACTGGAACATCTCTGGGGTGCCACTGTGTTCACGAAGTTGGACCTTTGCAGCGCCTACAATCTCATCCGGATACGTGAGGGGGACGAGTGGAAGATCGGCTTCATGACCCCTCCCTATTCCAGGACTTCATACATGAGGTGCTCCGGGAGTTCCTCCACAAGTCAGTTTTGGTGTAAATCGACGATATCCTGATCTACTCCCCGAGCCTGGCCAAACATCGCCACCGCGTTGTGGAGGTCCTGCAACGCCTGAGGGACTTCCAGCTCTACCTCAAGGCCGAAAAATGCTCCTTCCATCAGCCCTCAGTGCAGTTCCTTGGCTATAAAAATCGACCACAGTGGCATCCGGATGGACGAGAGGAAGGTAGAGGCCATCAGATCCTGGCCCACTTCATCATCCATCAAAGAGCTCCGTTTCCTCGGGTTTGCCAATTTCTATCACCGTTTCATCAGGAACTACAGTCTCATCTCCAGTCCACTCACCCACCGCCTCCGTTGCAAGCCCAAGTCTCTGTCCTGGACCCCTGAGGCCACAGATGCCTTCAACGAGCTCAAGAACGCCTTCACCACCGCTCCCCTCCTGGTTCATCCAGATCCGACAGCAGATGCAGACAGCATCTCACCTGGCTGTCATCATCTCAAGACCCCAATCTGCACTGCACTTCACTCTACTGGTCTGCTTAATAAACTATTTCATATAACACCTTTGTCTCCGCAGTTCTGTACCGTAACAATGAGGGTGAGTAAATGATTTTCATTTTGGGGTAAACAACCCATTTACGGTACAAATTAAAAACGCAATATGTAATAAAAGTAACTACATTTTTTAATTGATTTTTTTAATAAAAGTATCTAAAAACCACTAGAACAAGTTTATATATTTAGTTCATTTGTGTACTTACATTATCCAAAATGTTTCCAAGAACGTTTAAATCCAGAGAAATAAGCATTTTGAAACAGGACACTGACTGTGTGTCGCCTATCAATGGCATCAAATGCCATTATCCTTGATTATGTTTTTTTTTTTTTTTTAGAAACCATGAAAAAACCAAAGACGCTTTGATATATTATGTTTTATTAGACAGATGAGCACCTGTTTGGATCCTTCATCCACAGAAAACTAATTGTTTTACATCTCAACACAGTTAGTCTAATTGTGGTTTTCTTGATTAAAAAGCGTGTACTTTTAACCCAGCTCACTGCAGTGTGAACAAGTGTCTCATAGTAGCCACCGAGTGAACACACAGAGTAGCATTATAACATAACTTAAAGCTGCAGTCCGTAACTTGTTGCGCTGTAGCGGTTAATAAGCAGAACTGCACGTCTTGCGGAAGAACATTGCAGCCGGAGCTACTTCTCTCTGTTTATGTCTATGGCGAGTCACACAGGGGCTGTGCTCCTCCGAAGTGGTACCTACAAGTCTGGCCTTAAATGGTCCCAATATAAACACTTTAAAGTGTACCATAATGATTCAGGGTAAGACAAAAACATGGTTTAGAAAATTGATTCATGTTGTACATTGTCATTGTATAATATTTGTCAATCTTGAACACAAAAAAAGTTACGGATAGCAGCTTTAATCTAACACAACACACTCAAATGTATCTAATATGATAAAACAGCGCTGCATTTCTCCACATACTGTATGCATGAGCAGAAGAAGCGGAAGTGTTGTCTGCGGCAGAATAAAGTCCTGGTTAAGACAATCTCCCGAATTCTAAACTGAATGGGGAAAAAAGGTGATTCAAGCCATTTTGAACATGGCATGGTTGTTGGTGCCAGACGGGCCAGTCTAAGTATTTCACAATCTGCTCAGTTACTGGAATTGTCATGCACAACCATTTCTAGGGTTTACAAAGAATGGTGTGAAAAGGAAAAACATCCAGTATGCGGCAGTCCTGTAGGCAAAAATGCCTTGTTGATGCTAGAGGTCAGAGGAGAATGGGCCGTGCTGATAAAAGCTGATAGAAGAGCAACTTTGACTGAAATAACCACTCGTTACAACCGGGATATGCAGCAAAGCATTAGTGAAGCCACAACACGCACAACCTTGAGGCGGATGGGCTACAACAGCAGAAGACCCCACCGGGTACCACTCATCTCCACTACAAATAGGAAAAAGAGGCTACAATTTGCACAAGCACACCAAAATTGGACAGCTAAAGACTGAAAAAATATTGCCTGGTCTGATGAGTCTCGATTTCTCTTGAGACATTCAGATGGTAGAGTCAGAATTTGGCATAAACAGAATGAGAGCATGGATCCATCATGTTTTATTACCACTGTGCAGGCTGGTGGTGGTGGTGTAATGGTGTTGGGGAAGATTTCTTGGCACACTTTAGGCCCCTAAGTGCCAATTGGGCATCGTTTAAATGCCACGGCACACCTGAGCATTGTTTCTGACCATGTCCATCCCTTTATGAGCACCATGTACCCACCCTCTGATAGCTACTTCCAGCAGGATAATGCACCATGTCACAAAGTTTGAATAATTTCAAATTGGTTTCTTGAACATGACCATGAGTTCACTGTACTAAAATGGCCCCCACAGTCACCAGATCTCAATCCAATAGAGCATCTTTGGGATGTGGTGGAACGGGAGCTTCGTGTCATGGATGTGCATCCCACAAATCTCCAATAACTGCAAGATACTATCCTGTCAATATGGGCCAACATTTCTAAAGAATGCTTTCAGCACCTTGATGAATCAATGCCACGTAGAATTAAGGCAGTTCTGAAGGCGAAAGGAGGGTCAAACACAGTATTAGTATGGTGTTCCTAATAATCCTTTAGGTGCGTGTATATTCGTCATTCAAAAGGAAAAACCAAAACAAGGATATATACGCAGATACACGAAATGTAAACAATGCAACATTTGCTTGCCATTTTGAATATCAGTTATGTTGATAACTGAATGCTCAGGTAGGATAATATTACATAACATTAGATCAGCCTGATATGATATGTCTGTACAAGAGGCCTCGTAACCAAGAGATTACACTGATGATTATCTATTGTAACTTTAATTCTCTCCACTGTCCACTTGGTGGCGAGTGCGCTCTTGCTGACTATCAAGTTAATAGTCAATGAATGGCTTTTCTGAGTTATGTGGCATTGTTTACGAGCTTTCTGCAGTTGAAACACTGATTGAGTGATTACATGAGAGACATGATACAGATGTCTTCAACATATTTTCTGATGTTCATTCATGTTTATTCAATTCTGTATCGAGGTACAGAGGAAGTGACGAGCACGTTAAGTTGCGCTCTGAGGCTCTACAGTGATCTCTGATAGAATGGACAGAATTTGAAAGCTGAAACTTTGCTTCATATCAAAAGTTTTTTGATTTTTTTAGACAAACATTCATGATGAAACATGAAAAGTGACCCACATTCTGTTAAGCTGTCTCTTCATAAATAAATAAATGCATAAATCTAACTTGTATGCTTGTCCTGTAAGTGAGATGACCTCTTGATCTCAAGTTTCAAAAGAAATCTCAATGAACTGCCATTCAGGATCATATGACCATAACCAAGAAAATTGCTATGAAAGTATACAGATGCTGTAACTACAAAGAACAGTAGTCATGTAGTAGTAGTAGTAGTCATGTATTCTGACTAAATAACATTTTTTTTACCATTGCTTAAATATGTCACCCCCTAGGAGAGTCACTAACAGGACTGCAACTGCCATTGAGATGAATAGGGACGCATTTAGGAATTATCTGTCAATAAATGTGTATGTGTGCGATAGTGCTTGTTTTATTGCCATCCCATCTACTCAGTGTGCGGTTTCGAGTCAACCCTTTTGCTCAACCTGCCAAAGCAAAACTTCAGCGACAGATTGTGAAGGATGGAAGCCGTATAAAGAGCAAAAGTAATCAAAGCGGCAGAAATCCATCACTTCTGAAGAAAAGCAGTCAATGAGGATGAAGAGAGAGGGGTTACAGAATAGATGAAGCAGCTCAAAGAACACAAAAAGCCACCCAGCGAGATCAGAGTGATTGATTTTACTCTACCAATGTGCCATTTCAAGATTAAAGTCCCAGAACTATTGTGCAGAGGCCCGAATCAAAGGATGTTAGGTTAAAAATGACAAGAGATCACTTAGAAGCTATTCGGTGCAAAATTGTTAACACCTGTTCATAAGGATCCATATCGTATTAATGAGGTCTGACTAACAAAAATAGAGGCGATCTGATGCACTGATGTAAACGCTGAGCTATTTCTGGGCAAATCCAGCCAGAGATGCTGAAGTGTTGGTCAGGCTCCAGTCACTGACCAAATCACTGCAATGGCATCTGAAAAAGTCTTTAACACATGCTACGTCTGCTCCTCGAAACCGTTTTTTTTTCTTCTTCATCTTAGTAAACAAAGTGAGGGGGGATGGCAAGACTTGAAAAGGATGAAAAATGAAAGCTTGTGCTGAATGTTTATTCAACTAGGACACTTTTGGCCATGTGGATGTTTAGAAAATAAACCCCCTTCGCAACACTTTTTTTTTTACCCCCATTTTAAGATCTAAAACTTTTTCTACGTACACAATAGGTGTATTTCTCTCAAATATTGTGCACAAATCTGTCTAAATCTGTGTTAGTGAACACTACTACTTTGCCAAGATAATCCATCCACCTACTGATTAGACAGCATGATTATTGCACAGGTGTGCCTTAGACCAGGGGTGGGGGGGGGGCTGCATTATACAAGTTAATATAATGCTTTAGTGTCTAAATGAATACTTTGTAATATACTTTAATTAAAAATTCTCATTAGTATAGTAAAAAAAACAATTTTTAATGTATATGTTAGTTCAATGACAGATTAATGTTACAGCTAAGGCCAATAAAAACTTGTTTTCTGTTACTGTCTGTTTGTCAGTGATGCTTAACGTTATCTATGCAGTGTAATAACTGTTACAACACCGATTTTTTTTGCAGTAACAGACACCGTTATAAACCATCTACAAAAGTAAGCTTAGTGTAGCGTGACCACGTTAACTTTATCACCAGCATGCAGTTTGCAATAAAATAACCATAATGAGTTGTTCATTATAAACGTGGAATTATGAATTATATTGAGAATGTCATACATAGAAAGCAGACTGTAATCTAACTTACCTTACCCTGTAAAATTTAGTAGCATTCATCATGAAGCGTGCAAGCATTTCAAACTACACTCACTTCTTCTGGAGGTGCAGCAGGAACACGAATAGTTGGTACTGATCCTTTATTCTGGAGCAGCTTCTTAGCCAAACCTGCTTTATACTGACCCTCATTTATAAAGCAGACTGGTGAGAAATGCTTCGCGGTTCATGCAAACATAAAAGCATTGACATTGATCGAGGGAAAAAAATACTCAGCCACTGCGTCTTCAGCGGTTCGGATTTAGGAACATCAGAATGAGTGCCGTGTTCATTATTACACCCAAACACAGAACCCCGCAATCCCTTTTCCACATTTTCTTATGTTACTGCCTTATTCCAAAATGGATTAAATTAAAAATAGTTCCCCCTCAATTCTACAAACAATACCCCATAATGCCAATGTGAAAGTTTGTTTGAAATTGTAGCAAATGTATATATTCACATATAAAATCAAGCATCTGCGTTAGTTCAGACAGGCTACGTAGTCAAGCTCCGCTATCAGCTGATTGGAATAATTCCAACCCCGCCCATATCAGCTGATCCAATTCCCATGCACTCAATTGGCAACTCTCAAACAGGGCTTTGTACATAATGTAACTTTAGTTCAGTCTGTCTGCTTGCTGCTGCCACTGCATGCTGCTTTGTAACCCACCACCTCCCCAGCTCCTCCTTAACTGCGTTTAACTTAATCAGTGTCAATTGTGTCATTGATGCATGTTCTGTTCTAAATAGGGGATTTAAGATGCCTTCCTGGTTTGGAAATTTGGGAGGTTGTCCCCAGAAGCTGCTGTTCCCTGTCTTGGCTTTTCATGGAGCTCATGAAAAGCATGGAGAATTTAGAACAGAGCCATTCCGCTAAATGTGTGCAAAATATGCAATAAAAAGTTAACTAAAAGTTTGTCTAGGGTGTTTTTTGACTCCAGTGGACCTGTCTGAAAATATATGCATTCACAGCCTTTATGACACTTAAAATTGAGCCCAGGTGCTCCTGTTTCCACTGATCATCCTTGAGATATTTCTACAACTAGAATGGAGTCCACCTATGGTAAATTAAGTTGATTAGACATGATTTGGAAAGGCACACACCTGTCTATATAATGTCCAACAGTTAACACCATGTCAGAGCACAAATCAAGCCACGAAGTCCAAGGAAAGGGTGCAGAAAAATGTCTTCAGTATTGAAGGTCCCAATGAGCACAGTGGCCTCCATCATCTGTAAATGGAAGAAGTTTGGAGCCACCAGGACTCTTCTTAGAGCTGGCCACCTGGTCAACCTAAGCGATCAGGGGAGAAGGGCCTTAAGTCTAGTTCAGACTGTACGGTTTTCCAACTCGTCGGGTCACTGCTCTTTTCACACTTCATGACTATCTGGGGTAGGATTCAGTCACTGCTGTGTTCACACTGCACGATGGATACACGACAGGAGGTTTCACACTGCATGAGTATACAGGAGGAACAATCACCGACAACTCTCTCTCTCTCTGGTGTGCAAACTACGTTTCCTAACTACATGTGCGATGTGACAAGTAAACATGCGTGATCCCACGTGCGTCAGACTGGAGTTCTTGCACGAGACTTGGAATTGTTATTAAAAATGATAAAATGCACAAAGTTTGCTTCAAATTATCTGTGCGCTAATTTGTGGAGAAAAAGAAAAGATTATGGCGGAGGAGATTGTTGGAGCAAGGATTGTGTTCTGCAAAGAGAGTTTGAGGTAAATAAATCATTTTGTAATGTGCTGCTGCTGCGGCTGGACGTGCAAATGTTTGGGCTTTGTTTATGTTCGACAGAATTGTAAATATATCTATTAAAATACTGATATTCTGCTCTATAGCTCCTCCCTGAACCTCTCACTGCCCTGTATCTCACTCTCTCATTGGCTGTCGATCGTCAGAACTCATTTCACACAGCAGGAGTTTGAATCGCCGACAGCTCCAAATATTTAGCATGCCAAATATCTTGTGGGCGTCAGTGACTCGACGAAGATTCTCTCTTATCGCGTGTTTGATCATTCACACTGCGTGATTGTCACTCGCGTGCATGAGCACCAATTTGCCTATAATTTCGGGCATTTGTCTGCAATTTCGCAAAACCTGTCGGCAAGTCAAAATCGGGGCTAAAATCAGGCAGTGTGAACTAGGCTTTAGTCAGGAATGTGGCCAAGAACCCGATGTTCACTCTGACAGAGCTCCAGCTTTCTCTGTGGAGAGGGGAGACCCTTCCAGAAGAACAACCATCTCTGCAGCACTTTACCAATCAGTCCAGGTCTTGACCAGACGGAAGCCACTCCTCAGTAAATGCCCGCCTTGAGTTTGCCAAAATGCACCTGAAGCACTCTCAGACCATTAGAAACATAATGCTCTGGTCTGATGAAACAAAGGGCGAACTCTTTGATGGCAAGCGTCATGTCTGGAGGAAACCAGTCACCGCTCATCACCTGGCCAATAGCATCTATCCAATACCTACAATGAAACATGGTGGTGTCAGCATCATGTTGTGGGGATGTTTTTTATCGGCAAGAACTGGGCAACTAGTCAGGATCAAGTGAAAGATGAATGCAGCAACGTACAGAGACATCCTTGATGAAAATCTGCTCCAGAGTACTCTGGACCTCAGACTGGGGTGACGGTTCATCTACCAATGGTACAATGACCCTTAGCACACAGCCAAAATAACAACCAGTAAGGCAAATGATAAGGCTATGAGACAATTCTGTGAATGCCCTTGAGTGGCCCAGCCAGACAGTGGCGTGGGAAGGGGGGTGCTGTGGGGGCAGCAGCACCCCTCGTTATAGCATCAGCCCCCCTAGTGGGGGGCTGTGGACTAAAATTATATTGTATTTAAAAACATGTAAAGAAATAAAATAAAATAAACTGACAGAACATACTGCGTTTGATATGGGATTAAAATAATTAGCAGTGGAAGATATAAATTAATGATTAATTATTTTAATAATTGCTCAGGAATTGCTTTCCTCACCTCACGTCGCTCACTCTTGTTTGGTCATGGTGGCTACCAATAAGCAGCAGAAATGCATTTTTAGACTTTTTCCTTTTTTAAAGTAACGTTACTACTAACACGGTTAAGAAAAGTAAAATTGGGAATTCTTCTCAAATGTAAACAACAACGACGCTGACCTTGACACAGGTTGTTCAGACATCCGCAAGGTTTGTGAGCTAGACGTTAACATGTAGGCTAACGTTACTCTCACCAGTCTGCTGAGGTCGGGACACATGATATTTTACAAACATGATTATGAATCATTATTTCTCCAAATATGAGCACTTGATTGACTAAGAGCTCTGGCAGATGCTGGATATTGTATGTAGCCTATGAACACAAATAAAAAGAATGCTTTATGAGTGATGATTAACCCTTTGTGCAGATCAAGTAAGAGTGTCTGTGTATGATCCATGGGCGTCGGAACCATTGTGTGTGTGTGTATGTGTGTGTGTATGTGTGTGTTCTGAGAACAAGACCCACCCACTTAAGACCAATGATATTGGACCCTGTGGCGAGGGGGGCGTGGTTTAGCGAGGTCTGTGACAGGAGAGAGATACTGCGTCCCAATTCGCCTACTTATACTACGTCCTAAAAGTATGTACTCTTTTTGTGAAGAAAAGGTATATACTTTTGAGTGTGTAGCAGAAAAGTATGCAAGCTTCGGGACATACTACTTCGCCATCTTTAACGGACTCTGTCGCTTAGTTACGTGCATCCCGTCACCGTTTATCTGCCCTGTCAATCATCGTCAGATTCGTCACAGTTCAAATCCTCCACATTCAGATTAATCTCCTACCGTATCGGAGAGAAATGTAGCCGCTCGTTGATCTGCCATGTGTGGGTCTTTGTGGGTCAGAGACTCTCCTCATGTGTTTGCAGTTTAAATATAATGATGCATTTAAAAGTTAATGACCAAACATGTCATTACAAAAGTTCCCAATGCTGCTGCAGGTGAAATATAATGTGGACAACACTGAATAAATATATTTTTGTCAGGTTAAATACTGATAGTTGGTCACTCCCTTTTTCTAAACTTCTCTACTTAACCGCCTGACTCGCACATCCGTCATGTTTGTAGTTTTTAACGCTGTTTATCTGTGTTTGTAGTTCTAATCGAATCCTCGTCCAACTCGCAATGGGTTGTGGGTAATATCAGCCGTTAAGAGTGCCCATCGATCCATACTACAAATTCGGACCGGAAATAGTAAACAATCTGGGAATCTTTGGAATACTCTTTTCAACATACTATGATTTGGGACATACTAATTCTATTTTTGAATACTATTTAGGATGGATAGTAGGCGAATTGGGACACAGGGAGAGTCAGAGGACGGGCGGCATGGAAGTGAATCAAGTGCAAATGACGAACACCTGTCTCTTATTTCAGTAACTGGCGTGGAGAGACAGGTTAAATACCCTGCAGGAAGTGAGGACCAGAGAGAGAGGCTGGAAGTCAGGGCGGGACTCGGACGGTGGCTAAGAGAGCAAAGATGAACTTCTAGAGTGAAACCGACTAGATATAAAGAGACCTTGAGTTTATGATTTGTGCAATGTGCACAGTGTTTTGTTACTTGAAACTGAGAAAATAAAACCATCTAAGTTTGTCTTCTTCCTTCACCCACAAACGAACTTTGTAACAGACCCAATTCAACACATGTCTGTTTACCTACCCCTAACCGAGAAAAACTTATTAAGCACATGTTTGACTCTTTATTTCCACTTTTCTAATATTTTCTCAATTTTTATTGAAAACAAATGCCATTCCGATCTGATTTGTGATAGGAAAAGGGAGTAGAGTGAGTTCGGCAAAAGACGGATTCGAACCTCTGATCGATATGTGTCAAAACTAAATGATATACGTCTTACCCCTACTCTATAGTCAGAGTAAATAACTCAGTGATTTCCGTAATTTTGTCCGGCGCAATCAAAAGTTTAGTAAACTTCAGTATATTTGTATGTCATATTAATGGCATCTAACGTTACTCCAGCAAATAAAAAAAACTTCAGACGCCCATAGTATGATCAGGTTTTAACAAGTAATTTTAAACAACAATAATTTGGGGCGGTGGGGCCGTCTGTGCTCTTTGACGCTAACCAGGGGGGTTCTACTACAACACCTGTCTGGTCTCCAGCGACAACATAACGACATCATACATTTACTTTCCAACCCAACTTTCAGCCCCCCCGGAATGAAACTGCTTTCAGCGTGCCTGCAGCCAGAGCCAGAATTTAACCCAATTGAGCATCTCTCGAGAAATTTGAAAATGGCTGTGCACAGACACTCCCTATCGAACCTGATGGAGCTTGAGAGGTCCTGCAAAGAAGAATGGGAGAAACTGCCAAAAAATAAGTGTGCCAAGCTTGTAGCATCATACTCAAAAAGACTTGAGGCTGTAAATGGCGCCTAAGGTGCTTCAACAAAGTATTGAGGAAAGGCTGTTAATACTTATGTACATGTAATTTATTTTTCCCCCTTTTTTAATCAATTTGCAAACTTCTTTCACGTTGTCATTATGGGGTAATGTTTGTAGAATTGAGGGGGAAAATATGAATTTAAACCATTTTGGAATAAAGCTGTAACGTAACAAAATGTGGAAAAAAGTCAAGCACTGTGAAAACTTTCCGGATGCACTGTATATACTATTTTGTCACATACATTTTACTATTGTGTTTATAAAAGTAGCCAATAAGTGCGGAATAAAGGCACAGCACAAAGTTTACACAAAAGTTTAAATGTGACTTTCATATCACAAAAAGTTTAAGTCTGTTTTATAAAAATCAATCCCGCAGGACATAAAAGTGCCTGTCATTGACAAAACATCCATCTCCCCTCTCTTCTAACCTTCTCTTATCATGCCAACGGTTTCATCTCCTCAGGGGATTGTGGGTAGGCCACATCAATTACTCTGTGACTCCAGCCCATCGCTCAACAGGGGCTCATTAATAAGTTCAGCTTATTTTATTGTGGGTTTCTGGCCTATTAGAGCTTGAGAGAGAGCGACCCAGCCGGCAGCGGCGGCAACCGCAACCCACCCCTCGGCTGCCACGCTCCATCTGGATTCCTGCGGGGGGAAATGTGCGACCCTGACAGATTCACCGCACCCCTCTGGCCTCTCTGGACTGCGCTTTACTCTTTTGGTTTTGTCTTTGGGGGCCGTCAGACAAGCCAGACTTCTCATTTGTGGAGCTGCTGGCAGGTTTTGGGGGAACGGAGAGGTAATAATAGGGCGTCTGAGTGAGACCTTGTCATAAGAGCTAGGTCCCGTCGGATTGAAAGCCAGACTAACCACTGCTCAGTCAGAAAACAAGGTCCCTGATATTTAGGCTGCTGAAATTGTGCTTTTAAAGGTCTGTTTTCAAGAGACGTGTGTATGTTTGCTTCTATTTGGACGTGGCCACGAAGAGGAGGCCGCAGGCTGCTTGCTAACTTAAGGATTCATAATGCCATCCTGAAGTTTGTGGATCCGCTTGTTTTATGAGTTTTCCAGCTGTTCCAATGCTCCCAACACCAGAAAGCTCAGTTTCTGAAGTTTCTAAAATGTCAAGAAATGTACAAGTGATTCATTCTTTAGCTCATAATCAATATATGGGATTTGGCGTAATTATCCCTAAAAAATTCTCTAGTAGTTTTGAATAATAAATTATTTTATTAACGAATTATGTTTTAAATTAATTTAAAAAGAAACAAACGCAAACATTCTACTTTCTGAATAAAAATATCTGGAGATATTTTAGAATAAACAATTAGCACAAAAATTAACAGATCTAAAAACAAAACGAATTTATACACAATATAATTAATATATAATATAATATAATATAATATAATATAATATATAATATAATATAATATAATATAATATAATATAATATAATATAATATACACTCACCTAAAGGATTATTAGGAACACCTGTTCAATTTCTCATAAATGCAATTATCTAATCAACCAATCACATGGCAGTTGCTTCAATGCATTGAGGGGTGTGGTCCTGGTCAAGACAATCTCCTGAACTCCAAACTGAATGTCAGAATGGGAAATAAAGGTGATTTAAGCAATTTTGAGCGTGGCATAGACGGGCCGGTCTGAGTATTTCACAATCTGCTCAGTTACTGGGATTTTCACGCACAACCATTTCTAGG
Source organism: Pseudorasbora parva (assembly GCF_024679245.1). Taxonomy (NCBI): domain Eukaryota; kingdom Metazoa; phylum Chordata; class Actinopteri; order Cypriniformes; family Gobionidae; genus Pseudorasbora; species Pseudorasbora parva. The sequence continues at coordinate 9,156,341 of NC_090177.1, read as the reverse complement.
GTTTACAAAGAATGGTGTGAAAAGAGAAAAACATCCAGTATGCGGCAGTCCTGTGGGAGAAAATGCCTTGTTGATGCTAGAGGTCAGAGGAGAATGGGCCGACTGATTCAAGCTGATAGAAGAGCAACTTTGACGGAAATAACCACTCATTACAACCGAGGTATACAGCAAAGCATTAGTGAAGCCACAACACACACAACCTTGAGGCAGATGGGCTACAACAGCAGAAGACCCCACCGGGTACCACTCATCTCCACTACAAATAGGAAAAAGAGGCTACAATTTGCACAAGCTCACCAAAATTGGACAGTTGAAGACTGGAAAATTATTGCCTGGTCTGATGATTCTCGATTTCTGTTCAGACATTCAGATGGTAGAGTCAGAATTTGGCGTAAACAGAATGAGAACATGGATCCATCATGCCTTGTTAACACTGTGCAGGCTGGTGGTGGTGGTGTAATGGTGTGGGGTATGGTTTTCTTGGCACACCTAAGGCCCCTTAGTACCAATTGGGCATCATTTAAATGCCACTGCCTACCTGAGCATTGTTTCTGACCATGTCCATCCCTTTATGACCGCCATGTCACAAAGCTTAGATCATTTCAAATTAGTTTCTTGAACATGACAATGAGTTGACTGTACTAAAATGGCCCCACAGTCACCAGATCTCAACCCAATAGAGCATCTTTGGGATGTGGTGGAACGGGAGCTTCGTGTCCTGGATGTGCATCCCACAAATCTCCATCAACTGCAAGATGCTATCCTATCAATATGGGCCAACATTTCTAAAGAATGCTTTCAGCACCTTGATGAATCAATGCCACGTAGAATGAAGGCAGTTCTGAAGGTGAAAGTGGGTCGAACACAGTATTAGTATGTTGTTCCTAATAATCCTTTAGGTGAGTGTATTATATAATATATAGTAAGTGATTTTGAACAATTTTGTATGACATGTAATTCAGACATTACATCACAGCTCAGTAATACAGAGGCCTGCTGTGATTGGTTGCAGTAATACAAAGCAAAGCTGTGATTGGCTAAAAAGGTGCATAGAGCAGCTGTGATTGGCTCAGACACACACATACATACACACACACGCAAGCACACACTTTTTATCCAGGTCATAAAGATGCTGTGTGTAGCTTTTTCGGATGTTAACAATGCTAATTATGACAACTCTAAGAAAACCAGCTTAGACAATCTTTAATTTTGCTAATTCGTTTAGTGACGCTAACAGCTCATCAATTACACACTGCAGCTTTAAACGGCGCTGTGATCAAACAATGCTCTTTAAGAACGTGAAAAGTCAGAGGGAAATGTGTTCAAGCAAGCAAGGTTAAATAGAAAGAGACGAATAGAGCAGGAAGGCACATAACTCTTCACATTCAGTGATCTTGATTTCCTAAGTTTGATATATTGTCGAATACATCAAGTTTATACCTCATGTGTAAGTGTCTTTCAGCGCTCAACTTTCAGTTTATAGCTCCCACGACGCCTGTAAATCCTCATCCGTGACTAGACTAATGGAAACACTAACATATGTATGTAAATGAAGCATAACCAAAGGACAATGTGCTCAGTGTAAAACACTTTAGATGCACAGAAAGCCCATTCCTCACTGTATGCTCTGAACGTCGGTTCCACCGCATAAAATCAAGCCAAACTCTGGACTGAGCAGAGCATTAGTTTCCATTAGAAGTCTCTTAAACTCAGACTTTAACAATGTCTGGAGTCAATCAACCCCAGTTACTAAACAATTCATTAGTGCACATTATTCCAAGATAAATGAAAGGTCTTCATAATCTCTCAGCAAATATAATAATGTCTGATGTCACCAATCACCATTATTTTCCCATCACCTCCTCTCATAGGAATATCTTTTCCCCAGATTTCTGTCCTCTAGGTGGAGTTGTGTGCTGCGGGTCGAGCGTTCACTAACCTACACAGGTCTTTCCGTCAGAGTGAAGCGCAAACTTCATGTGGCAGGAACATCTGGGCCCGTGATCCATCTCCTCACAGATGTGCTGACAGCCGCCGTTACCATAGTTACACGTCACTAGACAGGAACAACAACAACATGAGAGATTAGAAATGGCTCACTTCTAATCGCTAACGTCTATCTGTCAACCCATCCATCAATCGTTCTATCCATCCATGCATCTATCCAACATCATCTATCGTTCTGTCATCCATCATTCCATCCATCCATCCATCCATCCATCCAATCAATCAATCAATCTATCTGTCTATTTATCTGTCTATCTATCCATCCAGAGTCACTGTTCTATCATCCATCTATCCATCATTCCATTAATCTAGTCATTCATCAATTGTTATATCCATCCATCCATCGTTCTAACAATCCATCTATCCATCCATCATCCCATCCATCCATCATCCCATCCATCCATCATTCCATCCATCCATCCATCATTCCATCCAGTAAGTTCTATCCATCCATTCATAGTCACTCATCATCATTCCATTCATTCATCCATCCATCCATCCATCCATCCATCCATCCATCCATCCATCCATCCATCCATCATTCCATCCATGCATCCATCCATCATTGGATCCAGAGTCATTGGTCCATCCATCATTCCATCCAGTCATTGTTCTATCATCCATCCATCCATCCATCAAGTCATCCATCCATCATTCCATCCATCCATCCATCATTCCATCCAGAGTCATTGGTCCATCCATCATTCCAACCAGGCCATCCTTAAAAATATATTGGTTTGCAGTAACAGTAATTTTTTTTTAAAAAAGGGTCGGTAGGTAGGTCTATTTTTTTTTTTTTTTTTCAAATTTTAATACAAAAAAAAAAAGTACATTTTTGGTGATGGTGATTACGTAGGTATGAATTTAAACAAATTGGCATATCGTGACATCACTGACTGGGTCTTCAAGCCGTGCCTTCGGGCGCATAGGCTAATTGCAGGCTATATAGACCACAAACAAATTGAAATATTTGTCAAAAACATGTTTATTGCATAAATTTCAGGTGCATTGTTTAAGAAAAGGGTCCAACCACCAGCTAGCTGTCAACCCTCACTTTTTTACCGGGTTTCTCACGTATTTTAGCTCTTTTCCCGCTGTCTTCCCGTTTTAGTATTTTCCCGTGATATGTTTCTTATTTTTACGCTCGATTGTGTTAACTCAGAACACGCAACTATCTGTGTCTCTGAAGTGGCTTGCACTTCTTGCCAGACCAACGCATCTGGTGATATAGACTAGTGCATTTGAATATTAAAAAGCAAAAAGTTGTTTTTATGAATTCAATTAATTAAGTAGCTATAACCAGTTATTCAATCAAGAGCAGTGAGTAAGTCCTTATCTTTTGTTTGACAGACAGCAGTAAAGGCCCCTTTAAGACCTAATACAGAGATATGCATCGTCTTTCTCAACTGTATAAAGTTCTCTTAAGGCATATACAGACTGTCTGATGGATACTCGTCAAGATCGACATGTTGACATACTTTTTGTGTGAGTTTATCCGTTCAAACGCAAGACTTGAAAGAACTCAATATTTGGGCGCTGTGAGACGTGCGCGCGCTGCGCACAGAGACAGATCTTCTCTCACTGCAGAGGGTTCTCATTCGCGTCTTCTGCCAAATATACTGAGTGATGATGGCGAAAATGACTGGTCATACGGCAGCACTCGCATGCATTGAACACAGTTTACAAAGATAGACCGTTTTGCCCACGTTTTCTTTTATTATCGCTGTTGTAGTGCACGTGTATCCATCGACAGAACCATACATAAAGCATTATTTTTCAAGTTACAACCAGTGCCGCCGCTCCCACCACGCGCTGGGGTCGAGCAGAACACACGCTACCCATAGCAACGGCGTTATGACAACGACATTTCAGACTGACAGAGACAAGATAAACGGCTTTTCCGCCATTTGTTACTGTTTTGTACACGTTGTTATATTAATTATAATTCAAAATCTGTTTTATTCGCCACAATATAGTAATGATAAATGTTGAGAGGGGCACTTTTGATTAATTTTCAAAAAGGGCAGGGGCTCAAAGCCCTCCCCTCTGCAGTGCACTTGCCTGGTGTGTGTAACGTGTCCATGGTCCTGACTCCTGTCACACAAGGCGGCGAAATCTCCGACAGGGCTTTAATAGTCTAACGTTACAGTGAATGAGAGTATGAGCCGAGCCGAAACGAACGCACGTGCAGGCCATAGTGTGACATCCGTTAACCATAGTGTAAACATAGATGACGTCACAGGTTTTTCTATAAACGAAAGAACGTAGCCTTCGTTTGTATGTAGACCCAGGCAATTTATACATTTATAATACTTACTAAAATATAATTCATATTATTTTATTACTGTTGTATTAGTTGTTTGAAAAGCAAAAAAAGAAATTGGTCGGTCTTAAAGCCAATTTACAACCGGCAAGTCGGTCGGACTAAAAGGGGAAAAAAAATAAAAATTGAGTCGGCCCTAAATTGACAGGGTCGGTCGGGTTACGGCAAACAAGAATATTTTTAAGGATGGCCCCAGGCATTGTTCTATCATCCATTCATCCATCAAGTCATCCATCCATCATTCCATCCATCATTGCATCATCCATCATTCCAACCAGGCATTGTTCTATCATCCATCCATCCATTAAGTCATCCATCCATCATTGCTTTTATCTAGTCATCCATTAATCATTCTGTCTATCCATCCATCTAGCAATCATTCCATCAATCCATCCATCCATCCATCCATCTTTCCAACAGTCATTATACTATCAATCCATCCATAGTCATCCATCATCATTCTATTCATCCAGTCATCCATCAATCATTCCATCCAGTCATCAATCATTCCATCCAGTCATTGATACATCTATCCATCCTTCCAACCAGTCATTATTCTATCAATCCATCCATAGTCATCCATCTTCATTCTATTCATCCAGCCATCCATCCATTAATCATTCCCTCCATCAATCATTCCATCCAGTCATTGATCCATCCATCCATCCATCCATCCATCCAGAGTCATTGTTCCATACATCTATCAATCCATCCAGTCATTGTTCTATCCATCCATTCAGAGTCATCCAACATCATTCCATTCATCCAGTCATCCATCAGTCATTCTATTCCTTCATTCTATCAATCCATCCATCCATCATTCCATCCATCCATCCCTTCTTGATGAACAGGTTTTACTCACATTTACAGTCCCGGCTGTTCTTGGTAAGCTGAAATCCTGGTCTGCACTCACAGGCGATGGTTCCTTTGGGCGTCTCTCTACAGATGTGGGCACAGCCATGATTTTTATCCATGCAGGTGGGTACGTCTTTAGTTCCATTAAAACGCACTGCAGGACATAAAGAAAGGTGGGGGAGAAAGAGAGTGTGATTACTTTACAGAAGAGTTGTCTTATATGTTTACAATGCTATGCAATAAATATCTTTATATTTCTTTGATTGACAGTTTTATCACATTGCTCCAGGTAGTAAAAACCCATAAAGAGACATGAAAAATGATGTGCATTGATAAATAATTTATAATAAATACTGCAATATTCAATAATAAATAAGAATTTGTTGATTTCATGGTGACTTTAAGAGCGTTTGGACGTCTGGGAGGGTCGGTGAGAAAAGCATCAGCCGTTCAGAACCAGAGGAACCGGGTGAGTGTTGCATTTCTTTGACTGACCCCTGATCAGACTCATGTTCACCAGTGTTTAAACAGTAAGAGGAGAATTAAAGCACCCCGCTGACTTCAGACCCCAGGACGCATCTGTGTCAACACACCCGCGGCACCCTGGGAAAGCAGCACACGGGGAGCTGAAGGGAACAGCTATACCCAAGGACAAGGTTATATGAGAAAACGTCTTATCACATTTATCTGACAGGGGTCAGTTATACATGCAGCCAAACCACGACACAATCAAAAACTCAACCTTTACAGTAAAAACATATATACACGTAATATTTTAAATGCCCTGCAAACTACTTTTTTGTAAAGTATGTGAAACATTATGTAATGATATTTTAAACAAGAGTATTATTGTGACATGACCACATCACACGCATATGTAATCATCCAATTCAGTGCTGTTGTTAAATAAAACAAAGTAAGACTATGTAAAAGTTATCATTAATTTAAAATAAAGCTGAACACAAAAAAACAATTAAAAAAGTTAATATTAGATGAAAAATGTAAAAAAAAAACAGTTGAAGTACCACTGAATAGAAATGTTTTACATAAAATATAATAATTTAAAAAAAACAACAGAATTAATAAAACATTTTCAAATGAAAAAAATGACATTTTTAAAAATGCTAATGCAAAATATTAATAAATACTATAATAGTATATATAAATAATACCGGTCCAATTATTCTCTCTGTAATTTAAATTCTTTAAAAGGCAATACAATTATTTAAAAATATTTGCAGATATTGCAGCTTGTTTTTATTTTAGTTTTTTTTTAATTTCCGTCATATGGCTGTTGTATGCTTCACATGTCTGCAATGCATTCCATGCATACAAAAAAAAATAAAAAATCACATGCAGAAACAATAAAGATAGCATGCTTTTCCCAACATAGCCAATGACTACATTTTAAATGTGCATATCTGCTAAATGCTAATTCAGGAAAATGTTCACTATAAAAACAGTATCTGTAAAAACATGTTGATTATATAATTTATTTACAGTGTATGATCTCTTAACAGGTTTGGTCAGTCAAAACACTCCTTGAATAACAACACAGAGCAGACATACACTTTAAACACACACACATACACACACACACACACACACACACACACACACACACACACACACACACACACACACACACACACAGAGCCCGAGGCCAGTATTTTAGCAGCTTTACAGGAAACCTTTTCCCTCCACACATGAAAAAACGCTGACAAATGTGGACAGAGGGGCGACAGGACCGAATGTTTTGGTTTCAATTGGTAATTCACAACCTTTCACATCTGCCGGCATCACTTTGATTAATTAGAACCTTTTGTTTTCCATTTCTTCTGCCAGAAAACAAAATCGGACCAATTTTTTTTCTCGCGCTCCTGGGAACTGATGTCTGAGGAACTTTCCAATTTCTCTAATTCATTCGCTCGGTCTAAATCTCCCCCGTTCTGCAGCCGTGAATGATAATGCTGAACGGCATCGCCCTGCAAAGTTTGAGCTTTGAGAATAAGCGGCTCAGGCTCGTTGTGCTGCATATTTGCACGATTCCCTGGAAAACAAACAAATGGAGGAACGCTGTACTTAAGGTCCTTTTACATGACTCACGTTAAGACCCTTTGTTACATCTTTGCTCATAAGTTTGTGATGTGACGTCATGTATTTGCAAAGTCTTTGCCCTTTAATATTAACTCTTTCTCCGCCATTGGTGAAATGTTCCGTCTTTCCACGTTTTCACTGTTATATGTTAGGGGGGCGCTATTACATATCTTCTTAAAGAGTAAGGAATCGCCAGATCAAAACACAGGCGAAGAAGCAGAAACAAGTGATATATGTAAGCAGATGTATATTTAAAATAACACTAAAATCAACATTAAGCATCATAAATCAAAACTGCCAAATGTTACTGAATGAGATGTGGACCCAGGACGAGCTACAGAACTGTGAAGCTTTAGGCGTGTTGATGGACTCGATCTACTCCATCTGTGTTTGATCATCGCTCTGAGTCCGATCTGGATGTAGTCTTTGACAAAACCGTGATTTTTTTTCAGCCTTTTGTTCAAAATGTTTTGTTGTTTTTTTTTACTTACACACATTTAAGTGTTGGTAATATGCATGAAGCTAGAATAAAACTGGGTTTGTTTGATTAAAAGCAGAGGCTCTGTTCTTTCTTTTGATATATTGCATGCTCATAAAACATAATAAAATATTCTGGAGGGTATGAAAGTTTTGTGAAAATCAAAAAGTGCTGGCGGTGACTGGCAACATAAAAAAGAAAAGAAAAACTGGCAGAAAAAGAGTTTATTAGATTATGTGCAAATTACTTGTATTATTTTTATGAATAAAAATAAAGTAAAAAAATTACAGCTACTTCTAACATTTTTAAGTTGAGAGCTCAAATACACTATGGTTTAAAAGTTTGGGTTTATATACGATTTTTTTGGTAACACTTTCGTTCAGGGTCCAATTCTCACTATTAACTAGCTGCTAATTAGCATGCATATTACTGGGATATTGGCTGTTTATTAGTACTTATAAATCAGATATTAATGCTTTATTCTGCATAATCATGTTCTACATATTTTAATCCATACCCAACTACCTTACCAACTATTAATAAGCAGTAATTAGGAGTTTATTGAGGCAAAAGTCATAGTTAATAGTGAGAAATGGACCCTAATCTAAAGTGACCCGATTTTTTTTTTTTTTTTCTGAAAGAAATGTTTATCTTAATTCATTTAAGAATGCATTGCATTGATTAAAAGTGACAGTAAATATTTATAATTTAACATTTATAATTTTGCCATAAACACCATTAATTTGAAGCTTCTATTCATCAAATAATCCTGAAATAAAATGTTCCCACAAAAATTATGTTTTCAACTGATAATAATAAATGTTTCTTAAGCATCAAATAATCAGATTAGAATGATTTCTGAAGGATCATGTGACACTGAAGACAGGAGTAATGATCCAGCTTTGATCACAGAAATAAATAATTGTTTACACCATAATTACATAGAAAGCAGTTATTCAAAATGGTAATAATATTTCACAATTTTGGAACAAATAAATTCAGCCTGGGTGAGCAGAAGAGACTTACCGACCCTAATCTTTTGAACAGTAGTGTATGTTTCCACTGTTTACTGTGCCTTTTTTCAAGATTCATGCATTTCAATTAATAGTAATCCATATTTTTTTATTCAATTAACTCTGATGGAATTAAAAAGTGTAGCAATCTCATAAATCCACCTTTTCGTGACTAGATCTCCCACGCTTTTCATGCGGAGTCACGCAAACGGCCTTTATGAGAGAAAGAAGGTTTGGGGAAAAGGTGTGCGGGTCACTTTACGTAGACCTCAAAAATGAGACGTAAATCATGCGAGTTCAAAACCAGTCCAGTGAGAGAGAGTCATATCATTTACCGAGGGTCTAAGACCTCTACATCTACAGAGCCATTCATCACGGCCGGGTCAGGTTCGGGGGGAGCAGGCCCGAAAACTCTCAGAAGAGCAGTAAAACGCTCAAGCTCTGATACAATGAGCCTTTTTTTCCACGGCGAGGTGCAGCCCACCCTCTGAGGTCGCCCGTAACTCCCTGCCGGATTCCTGCCGTTTTTACCATTACGAGCGTTATTCTAATCTCTCCCGAGACTCTCGGCTTAAGAAAAATGGAGTTGAATGATCGGAAATAGGGAGAAATTCACACAAGCGCTCGGAAAAAACGATGGGAAAGCCATTTGAAGGGAATAAAAAGTGGCCGATTAGGGTCTGCAGCCTGTTAAAACAAATACAAGCCTGTTAAACGCGTCTATACGTGGAGGGCGGCGGAATATGCCGAGACACTTTATTGAGAGACGGCCAGGGATGCGAGTTTGAGGCGAAATCACCCAAATAGAGCCCTAAGAAACTGCTTTTAATTCAGTTCTGTAGATCAAACGAGCATAATGCACTCACTCCAAAGGCTTTTCACAGATGATTATAGAACATCAAAGACTCGAGAATGTTGCATCTTGCGTCATGATAGGATTATTGTAATTATGAGACTTTGCAAAGACTCGAAGAACAAAGAAAGTGCAACAGATAATGAAATGACAAACCTGAACTGTTGAAGGCTCTGCTGTTTTTGACATGATAATGAGAACACATTTAATTCAGTTTTTTCAGAAGTTGTAAATAAAGCAAAGATCACTGGGGTATGTTTAACAAGAAAATACTAAGAAAGTACCAATATATTAAGATTGACTCTGTACTGTTCAGTTACTGGAAATAATTCAAATAAGCATTTCTGAAATATTCAAAACTCAAATGATCAATGATTCAATGCAGTGAATGCACTGTAAAAAAAATCTTTGATCAATAAGTTATGACGACGCTTGTTGTTACATTATCATCAAATTACTTTTTTTTTTATAAGTTATAAAAAATTCAAAACATTTTGTCACTTAAGTTGTAATGTCTTAAACATTCAGTTGATTGTACTTAAAAAATTAAGGCAGTAGTTTATTTCTGTTTTTTACATTGTGGTTCAGAGTCATTTATGACGTCACTATCAAGGCCAGATGGAATCTGCAACTTTTGGTTGACATTTTCTGCATACATCTGGAGGGAAACCTACGTATTCAAATGTAGGGTTATACTGTGTCATTTTAATTAAGTACATGTTATGGTTAGGAATAGGGCTTGGTTAAGGGTTAGTTATGCATAGTTTATTATAGTAATTACAGTAACTAAATATAACTTGTGTAACAATGACACTGTAAAAAGTGGCGTTACAAAAACTGTAATGTGTTAAATGAAGCATATATATATATATATATATAGATATATAAGATTCTTGGAATATATTTACAAGAAATTGATACTTCAGTCATTCTTCACGTTTAATTCAATGTGTTACTTTGCTGTTTCTTTGTAATTATTTGTTAAATTTGGTTAAATTTTGTTTTAGATAACATGAACTAACAATGAGCAATATATGTTGTAAAAGCATTTATTAATCTTTGTTAGTAAAATCAAATTGTTCAGTGTTTGTTCATGTTAGTTCAGTTCATGTGTGTTCAGGGGCGATTCCAATTAATTATTTTCCATAATGTAATGATAAAATTTTTTAACTTTCAGATATTTTAGATTCATTGCACACCGACTGAAATATTTCAGGTCTTTTATTGTTTTAATACTGATGATTTTGGCATACAGCTCATGAAAACCCAAAATTACTGTCTCAAAAAATTAGCATATCATGAAAAGGTTCTCTAAACGAACTATTAACCTAATCATCTACATCAACTAATGAACTCTAAACACCTGCAAAAGATTCCTGAGGCTTTTAAAAACTCCCAGCCTGGTTCATTACTCAAAACCGCAATCATAGGTAAGACTGCCGACCTGACTGCTGTCCAGAAGGCCATCATTGACACCCTCAAGCGAGAGGGTAAGACACAGAAAGAAATTTTTGAACGAATAGGCTGTTCCCAGAGTGCTGTATCAAGGCACCTCAGTGGGAAGTCTGTGGGAAGGAAAAAGTGTGGCAAAAAACGCTGCACAACGAGAAGAGGTGACCGGATCCTGAGAAAGATTGTGGAGAAGGACCGATTCCAGACCTTGGAGGACCTGCGGAAGCAGTGGACTGAGTCTGGAGTAGGCGTGTGCAGGAAATGGGCTACAGGTGCCGCAGTCCCCAGGTCAAGACACTTTTGGGCTACAGAGAAGCAGCACTGGACTGTTGCTCAGTGGTCCAAAGTACTTTTTTCGGATGAAAGCAAATTTTGCATGTCATTCGGAAATCAAGGTGCCAGAGTCTGGAGGAAGACTGAGGAGAAGGAAATGCCAAAATGCCTGAAGTCCAGTGTCAAGTACACACAGTCAGTGATGGTAATAACTGAACATAATTATTTGAAGGTTGACTTTTTTTGTATTAAAAACACTTTTCTTTTATTGGTCGGATGAAATATGCTAATTTGTTTAGATTTTTTTGAATTTGGGGTTTTCATGAGCTGTATGCCAAAATCATCAGTATTAAAACAATAAAAGACCTGAAATATTTCAGTTGGTGTGCAATGAATCTAAAATATATGAAAGTTTATTTTTTATCATTACATTATGGAAAATAATGAACTTTATCACAATATGCTAATTTTTTTGAGAATGACTTGTACATCCATTGATGTAGGAGCCCAGTAATGTAGTTTTATAATCACTGAGATTCCAAATGTGAGTAGTTAGGGGAATAGGGGTTGATTTCTATGATCTACATATGTACATTTTAGGATGTTCAGAAGGCTAAAAAAAATTATAAAAATAGGTTGAAAACTATGTCAGTGGGTAGATATGACTGGTATAGTTGTTTCATGTTTGTCAGTGAACAAAGTAAGCATATGATTAACTGATATTTATGATTTATGAAACATTTTCGTAGACACATTTATTTACTGAAGGCTGCCAGGAGAGCTAGGTAACTACGTTTGTTAACTTAATTCACAATATGCACACATTCCCAATATGCACAGTCTGAAAAATGCTGAGCTTTTTTTAATTTACTGAAGGCTATAAATGGAATTGTTAATTTATAATATGTGCACATTCATTATTAATCGTATATGTCTACTCTGAAGAAAACGGCTTTGTTAATATTTCTTGTTTGTTAAAGGGATAGTTCACCCAAAAATTAAAATTAGCCCATGATTAACTCACCCTCAAGTTATCCTAGGTGTTATGACATTCATCTTTCAGACGAATAAAAGTTGTTATATTAAAAAACTCCTGGTTAATCCAAGCATTTTTGAGGTCTATAAAAATGCTTCTGTCTGTCAAATAACTGCTCCACGTGGTTCCAGGAGGTTAATAAATGCCTTCTGAAGTGAATTGATGCGTTTGTGTAAAAAAATATCCATATTTAAATCTAAAAGTAAAGTATCAGACGATCGCTTTCATTATTCATAAAAAAACGTTGAAAGTGCCTCTGCAGTTCAAAGGCTTACACGACCAGGTATACTCGTCCAACATCACATACGCATCTTGAACTCTGAGAAGGTACTTTCAACACTTTTCTACGGACGTCGATCAGCCAGAACTTTAATCCTTGAAACTTTAACGTTTTCAATTTGGATGTTTTTCTTACACAATTCCAACAATTTGCTTTAGAAGGTGTTTATTAACCTCCCGGAGCGTGTGGAGCAGTTATTTGACAAACAGATGCATTTTTATGGACTTCGGAAACAGAGCAACAATCCCTGCCATTTTAAAGCTTTCGAAGGATGTAGGAGTATCATGTCTGACTCATGGCGTATGATGTAGGAGTAGCGTAAGCTCAGGTGAGAGTAAATGACCTCTCACCCGACACATGACGTATGATGTAGGAGTAGCGTAAGCTCAGGTGAGAGTAAATGACCTCTGACCCGACACATGACGTATGATGTAGGAGTAGCGTAAGCTCAGGTGAGAGTAGATGACCTCTGACCCGACACATGACATATGATGTAGGAGTAGCGTAAGCTCAGGCGAGAGTAAATGACCTCTGACCCGATACATGACGTATGATGTAGGAGTAGCGTAAGCTCAGGTGAGAGTAAATGACCTCTGACCTGACGTATGATGTAGGAGTAGCGTAAGCTCAGGTGAGAGTAGAAGACCTCTGACCTGACGTATGATGTAGGAGTAGCGTAAGCTCAGGTGAGAGTAAATGACCTCTGACCTGACGTATGATGTAGGAGTAGCGTAAGCTCAGGTGAGAGTAGAAGACCTCTGACCCGATACATGACGTATGATGTAGAAGTAGTGTAAGCTCAGGTGAGAGTAGATGACCTCTGACCCGACACATGACGTATGATGTAGGAGTAGCGTAAGCTCAGGTGAGAGTAGATGACCTCTGACCCGACACATGACGTATGATGTAGAAGTAGTGTAAGCTCAGGTGAGAGTAGATGACCTCTGACCCGACACATGACGTATGATGTAGAAGTAGTGTAAGCTCAGGTGAGAGTAGATGACCTCTGACCCGACACATGACGTATGATGTAGAAGTAGTGTAAGCTCAGGTGAGAGTAGATGACCTCTGACCCGACACATGACGTATGATGTAGAAGTAGTGTAAGCTGAGGTGAGAGTAGATGACCTCTGACCCGACACATGACGTATGATGTAGAAGTAGTGTAAGCTCAGATGAGAGTAGATGACCTCTGACCCGACACATGACGTATGATGCAGGAGTAGTGTAAGCTCAGGTGAGAGAAGATGACCTCTGACCCGACACATGGCGTATGATGTAGAAGTAGTGTAAACTCAGGTGAGAGTAGATGACCTCTGACCAGATACATGACGTATGATGTAGGAGTAGCGTAAGCTCAGGTGAGAGTAGATGACCTCTGACCCGATACATGACGTATGATGTAGGAGTAGTGTAAGCTCAGGTGAGAGTAGATGACCTCTGACCAGATACATGACGTATGATGTAGGAGTAGCGTAAGCTCAGGTGAGAGTAGATGACCTCTTACCCGACACATGACGTATGATGTAGGAGTAGCGTAAGCTCAGGTGAGAGTAGATGACCTCTGACCCGATACATGACGTATGATGTAGGAGTAGTGTAAGCTCAGGTGAGAGTAGATGACCTCTGACCCGACACATGACGTATGATGTAGGAGTAGCGTAAGCTCAGGTGAGAGTAGATGACCTCTGACCCGACACATGACGTATGATGTAGAAGTAGTGTAAGCTCAGGTGAGAGAAGATGACCTCTGACCAGATACATGACGTATGATGTAGGAGTAGCGTAAGCTCAGGTGAGAGAAGATGACCTCTGACCCGATACATGGCGTATGATGTAGGAGTAGTGTAAGCTCAGGTGAGAGTAGATGACCTCTGACCCGACACATGACGTATGATGTAGGAGTAGTGTAAGCTCAGGTGAGAGTAGATGACCTCTGACCCGACACATGGCGTATGATGTAGGAGTAATGTAAGCTCAGGTGAGAGTAGATGACCTCTGACCCGACACATGATGTGTGATGTTGGAGTAGTGTAAGCTCAGGTGAGAGTAGATGACCTCTGACCCGACACATGACGTATGATGTAGGAGTAGTGTAAGCTCAGGTGAGAGTAGATGACCTCTGACCCGACACATGACGTATGATGTAGGAGTAGCGTAAGCTCAGGTGAGAGTAGATGACCTCTGACCCGATACATGACGTATGATGTAGGAGTAGCGTAAGCTCAGGTGAGAGTAGAAGACCTCTGACCCGACACAGGACGTATGATGTAGGAGTAGTGTAAGCTCAGGCGAGAGTAGATGACCTCTGACCCGACGTATGATGTAGGAGTAGCGTAAGCTCAGGTGAGAGTAGATGACCTCTGACCCGACACATGACGTATGATGTAGGAGTAGTGTAAGCTCAGGCGAGAGTAGATGACCTCTGACCCGACACATGACATATTATTTTTTTTTTTTTTTCATTTTTTTTTTTTCTGCACGAATATCACATGGATACAGTACAAGGGGTGGAACGAAGCCCAATTGGGTTTATACAGAGTTCCACTCCACTTACATGAAAAAACAAAAAACACAAGAAAAGACACGCAGACAAATAAATTGAATAAAAAATAAAAAAAGGGTGAAAAACACATTTTCAGAAGCCTGATTATCCTTTTAACTTAAGGTTACAGATGTTGAAGGGTAATGGTAAAGGAGGATCAAAGGAGAAGAGCAGCATATGAAATATACTGCAGGAAACTAAGACAAAAGACTGTCATAGTAAAATTAAAAGATCTTTCAACTGTTTTTTAAAGACGAATAAAGATGACATAGATCTTAGGGACAAACTTAATTTACTCCATAATTGAGGACCCCTAAAACTGAGGTCAGTTTTATGACCTGAAGTTCTAGAGAACGGTAAAACAAGATTTATTTCTCTATGCCTTGTTTGATGGATATGAGTATCTGAAATGAAAGTAAAAAAGTGTTGTAATGTTGGTGGAAGGTCTTCTCTCTTATAAATGAACTTATGAATAAATATGCATGATAAATAAACATTGACTTTCTCAATTGGAAGAATCTTGAATCTAAGAAATAGAGGTGCAGAAGGAGCATATTTAGAAGAGTTGGAGATCATACGCAAGAACTTTTTCTGAATTTTTGAAATTTTTGCGAGATAAGTGGGAAAAGTAGCACCCCAGACAATGTTACAATAATTCATAAAGGGGAATAAAAAACTATAATAGAGTGTTACATGAGCAGATGAGTGAATTGAAGGTAAAACGATTCTTAAAATATTTAACATTTTAGAGGATCTTGTACAAACTAGATCAACATGTTTGGACCAAGTTAAACCTTCGTCAATCAGGACACCGAGAAATTTTGTTGAAGCCACTTGAATAACTGGAGCTCCATCAATTTCTATACAAGCATGTTCTTTGGGATAAAATTTATTAATATTGTGAAATATCATAAAATTACTTTTTTTAACATTGAGCGTTAGCCTGTTAGTACGAAACCAATTAGATAATATTTTTAACTCGTCATTAACATGTTTGATCAGGGTGTCAAAATCCTCGTGCACTGCAATGAGATTGGTGTCATCAGCAAATAATAAGGGTAAGAAATGATTACAACAGAGGAATAAATCATTAATATAAATTAGAAACAATAAAGGACCTAAAATAGAACCCTGAGGAACCCCACATGAAATTTTAGAAGTTTTGGAAAAGAAACCATTAAAGTAAACAAATTGTTCTCTATTAATAAAGTAATTGCAGAACCAAACTAAAGCAATACCCTCCACTCCATATCTATTAAGCTTAGAAATCAAAATATCATGTGAAACAGTATCAAAAGCTTTACTTAAATCAAGAAAAACACCGAGAGCAAATTTTTTATTATCCAGGGCATTTGATATATAATTTACAAGCTGTATTAATGCATGTTCAGTTGAGTGTTTTTTCCGAAATCCGTATTGGTGTTTATATATAATGTTATTAGCAATTAAATGTTTGCTTAATCGTTCGTAGACGAGTTTCTCAAATATTTTAGAGATACAGGGCAAAATGGATATGGGACGATAATTGCTAAACACCTTTATATCACCTGATTTAAAAATGGGAATAACTTTTGCAATTTTAAGAGCTTGAGGAATAATTCCAGATTGAAACGATAAAGAAATTACGTACGTAAGAGGTTGAATAATATGATCAATGGTCTCCTTGAGGAGGATACTCTTAATGCCATCGTGGCCAGGGGCTGAGTTTTTTAAAGAAAAAATAATATCTCGAACCTCCTGCGTAGTTGGATTATCAAGATTAGGGAGGGAAGAGTACCGCCCATTTATTAGGCTACATGGATCATTATCAGTCTTCCGGATATTGTGTACTAAATCAGAACCAATTTTGGTAAAAAAATTATTGAAGCCATCAGCTATATCAGTGGGGTCTGATAGACACCTATCATAGTCCCTCATCTCTGTGGGTGCAGATGCAGCCTTCCTATTACGACACAGTACCTGATTTATAATATTCCAGGTTGATTTAATGTCATTAGAGACACGATTAAACTGGTCTGCATAAAACTTTTTTTTAGTCGACTTAATTAAACTTGTGAATTTGTTCCTATATTTTCTGTATGTTTCTAAGTTATGCGGAGTGGGCTTGGTGACAGACTTACGATACAACCGATTTTTCTTTCTAGATAGTTTCCTCAATTCACCGGTAAACCAAGGTTTATCTCTAACTCCTCTGGATTTCACAGCTATCAGAGGAAAACTGGATTCCAGAGCAGAATTAAAGAGAGTCAAAAATAAGTCATAGGCTTTAATAGCATCCTGCAACAACATGACCTCATCCCATATGATAGAGCTGATGGCTGATTTGAATATTCCAATATTTTTAAGGGAGAAATTTCGATATTTTGCATGCACATTATTATTAGTACACGAATCAGAAACAGAATGTATCATTTGAAACACTGGAAAATGGTCAGACACGTCACACCATAACAGTCCTGATGACACTTTATAGTCACATGAGTTGAACAGAATATTATCTATAAGAGAAGCTGAGTGAGTGGTAACCCTAGTAGGTTTTGTGATTAAAGGGTAAAAATTTACAGAGTATAGGGTATTAAGAAAATCATGTGCAGCAGTGAGATCTGCATGTAAGATATTCAAATTAAAGTCACCGTGTAACAGACAGAGCTTATGTTCCTTTGAAATGATATCTAAGGTTGAATCAAGTGCATCAATGAAAGTATTCATATCTGTAGCAGGCGGTAGTATGCCTACATATGATGTAGGAGTAGCGTAAGCTCAGGTGAGAGTAGATGACCTCTGACCCGACACATGGCGTATGATGTAGGAGTAGTGTAAGCTCAGGCGAGAGTAAATGACCTCTGACCCGATACATGGCGTATGATGTAGGAGTAGCGTAAGCTCAGGTGAGAGTAAATGACCTCTGACCCGACACATGACGTATGATGTAGGAGTAGCGTAAGCTCAGGTGAGAGTAGATGACCTCTGACCCGACACAACGTATGATGTAGGAGTAGCGTAAGCTCAGGTGAGAGTAGATGACCTCTGACCCGACACAACGTATGATGTAGGAGTAGAGTAAACTCAGGTGAGAGTAGATGACCTCTGACCCGATACATGACGTATGATGTAGGAGTAGCGTAAGCTCAGGTGAGAGTAGATGACCTCTGACCCAATATATATATATATATGTGTGTTGTGCATAGTTATTATGTGTAATATATAAATAATTATAACCTTATTGTAAAGTGTTACCGTGAAATCTCACTGTAGCTGAAAATCAAATTAGCCAAAACTTATAACATACTAAGAAATAATGGTGTTTCCTTTATCTGATCGCTAAACGACTCCATTCCTCCCTTTGGAAACTGCAATATATTTCCATGAGCCTAAGGTAGATTTTCTTCATGCAGAGAAAAGAGCAAAAATTCCACAGTAATATTAAAGCTATTTCTTAAGGAATTCTCGGATCCAGGTCTCAGATGGGCTTTGCCAACAATAACAGCGCTCTCTGACGTCCTTGTATTCTTGAGCAAGCGGCAGGTTTTAGCACCTTTCTGGAAGAGTTGATATAGTGAAAAGCAGCACTGATTGGCCGTCGACTGATGTGTAAACACGACTCTTCTCATGTCCCCTGAACCGCAGACAGTTCCTTTACAGACATCCACAAGCTAAACAGCAAACCTGCTGTGTTTTGTGTGCGTTGTGTAATGCAAAGTTGTTTCCAAACAAACATGAAAGGCCATATCGCAGTACGCTCAACAGCACAGAAATTGTTTCATGTTCTGATTGACCTATTATATGCAGCTAGGCAAAGAAAAGAGCAAAGAAATGTAACAGCTGGTCTGAAACAAATATAGTCCTCTGTGAAACTTTTACTTCACAGTTTAACAGATACCTGTGAACAATTAAACCCCAACACTTGCTCCTGAAGCATATCAAATTTTATATTTTATGGGGTGTATACTGTAAAACTATATTGAGGCCAGTCTGCTGACATTTTTAAAAATGGAGACCACAAGCATTAATGTAACATCTCATGTGTTTGTTTTATTTTGTTGTTGTTTTTGTAGCTAAAACTAATAGGCATGTTCGATCAACTACTATCTACTACATACAATCTCATAAATAAAAATAATTTGCCTCTTAACATTTTTTGCATAAAAAGTTTAGTGTTGTTGACTGCAACTTAATATATGCAATATAATACATACTGTATACTATAATACTAATAAGTATTTAAATGTCATATATATATATATATATATATATATATATATATATATATATATATATATATATATATATTTAAAAATGAGCAATTATTGTAAGAAGTATTGAAAAGTAATACATACATACGATGTAATATATAGTATATAATATACTATAATATTATATAAAAATATTATTATTTAAATATTTATATGACTTTTATTATTATTATTTATAAATTAGTAAAATACTGGTTCATTTTCTTAAATAATTTACCACTATTTTACCAATTTATAAATAATAATAAAAAAATTCTTATAAATATTTGTATAATACACCAGATCTCAACCCAATAGAGCATCTTTGGGATGTGGTGGAACGGGAGCTTTGTGCCCTGGATGTGCATGGTCCTGGTCAAGACAATCTCCTGAACTCCAAACTGAATGCCAAAATGGAAAAAAAAAGATGATTTAAGCAATTTTGAGTATGGCATGGTTGTTGGTGCCAGACGGGCCAGTCTCAGTATTTCACAATCTGCTCAGTTACTGGGATTTTCACGCACAACCATTTCTAGGGTTTACAAAAAATGGTGTGAAAGGGAAAAGCATCCAGTATTCGGCAGTCCTGTGGGCGAAAATGCATTGTTGATGCTAGAGGTCAGAGGAGAATCGGCCGACTGATTCAAGCTGATAGAAGAGCAACTTTGACTGAAATAACCACTCGTTACAACCGAGGTATACAGCAAAGCATTAGTGAAGCCACAACACGCACAACCTTGAGGCGGATGGGCTACAACAGCAGAAGACCCCACCGGGTACCACTCATCTCCACTACAAATAGGAAAAAGAGGATACAATTTGCACAAGCTCATCAAAATTGGACAGTTGAAGACTGGAAAAATGTTGCCTGGTCTGATGAGTCTCGATATCTGTTAGGGCTGCGCAATATATTGAAATTATTGAAATATTGCAAATGTATATATCACAATATGCATATCGCAATGGCATGCAATATCTGAATGATTATAATAGGCTACTTCAGCATTGTGAGAAAGTGTACGTTTTAGGTCGAAGCTGCGCATATAGCAGAGAATACACTGAGCACACGACTTTTACTTATGTGACTTGCTTGATGTTGAAGAGTTATTACACACACACACACACACACACACACACACACACACACACACCGAAACGTGCATAAGCCACCACTCTGAAAGCGCGAGTGCCCTTCAGTTCAGTTTCGTGTCTGCATTAAATTTGCAATTACATTTTTTGTTTTTATATTATATTATATTATATTATATTATATTATATTATATTATATTATATTATATATATATGTGTGTGTGTGTGTGTGTATATATATATACATACATGTATGTATGTATGTATGTATGTATGTATGTATGTATGTATGTATGTATGTATGTATGTGCCGATTTTCGATAATGCGGTTTATCACGATAATGTTATCGTGGGCACTTTAAAATATCGTAAATAATAATTTATTAACATTTATTTTTATTTTTATAATGCATTCAAGAATACTTTGCCCATCAACCGTATAAATGCTCAACGCCGCTGTATTCTGCGTCAAAGGGACACGCGCTCAGATGTAAACAAGCCCAACGTGCGTTTGCACACGACTGAACCGGTGAAGGAGACGCGCTGCTGAAGTGCCGCTCAGTGACAGCAGAGGGCGCTGATGAACTGCAGAATGCGGCTGTTACCCCGGGAACCCCGCAAACAAACAAAAAAACGCGTGTAGTTTTTAAAACAGCCATTCGTTTTTGTAATCTCAATGTTGTTCATCACAGCACCAAATACTTAATAGGCTATTTATTTTCAAACTTAAACATTTTTGTTTTAATCTGGACTACAACATGCCCTAATGATTAGAACGTTCTGTTATTGTTCAGTAAAACTTTGAGACATACAAATTCATTAGTTAACATGTTAATTCATTATTACCAAACTGACAATGAAAAATACTTATAAAGAATTAATTATTCTATGTTAACTTCTTAGTTACTGTTTAATAACATTAAAATCAAAATAAATTTGTCAATGGACCTAAGATAAAACTAACAATGATCAGTATTTCTTAACTAACATAACCAAAAACATTATACTTTCTGTACCAAATTTAGCTATTGCTCAATCTTAGTTAATGCATTAAATAATGAGACCTTATTGTAATTTGTAAGCCTACCTGTTGTTCTTTATAGCCTAATTTTTTTGCAATTTAATCTGTTTGAAAATTGTACTTCTACAGCTCTGAAAAATATCAAGAGACCACATAACATTGATTTCTCAATGAGGGGTCTCTTATTTTTTTCCCAGAACTGTATATATTTTGGTGCATTATTGTATTTAAACATTCAGTTATTTTTGTTCTTACAAAAATAGTTCTTAAAGCTGTTATGCTATGGCAACACTTTTTTTTTGCAATTTATTTCAATATCGTGATAATATCGTATATCGTGATAAAACTTCATCAATTAATCGCAACATGAAAAATTGATATCGGCACATGCCTAGTATGTATGTATGTATGTATGTATGTATGTATGTATGTATGTATGTATGTATGTATGTATGTATGTATGTATATGTATATATATATATACATACATACATACATACATACATACATACATACATACATACATACATACATATATACATACACATATCTATATATATATATATATATATATAAATAATATTTGCACTACCATTGTTTTTAATATATTATATTAAATAATAGTAATAATACAAATAATAATACAAATACAAATAATAATAATATTAATAATAATAATAATAATAAAACAATTTATACTTTTTGAAAAGCTTGGTCACAGAATTATTAAAGAAATTAATATAAAGAAATTAACATTACAAAAATGAATAACATAGTTTGACCTGTTGAAGAAAAGACCATAACTTTTGTGAATGACGAGTATTTTAGGCTATATGAAGAATTAATCACAAACATAAATGTGTTTTCAAGAGTTTTCTGAATAAATGTTTGAAACATTTATTCAGAAAACTCTTGAAAACACATTTATTAGCTGGCGACAGTCGCTGTAATCAAACGGAAAAGGTTAATGTAGCTGTAAAGGTCAAAATGTTCGCACGGCATGCAGGGCTAAAGCGTCTAGCACATGACTGAGACAATTAAACAATTCTAATGGATCATTAAACATTTAACAAGTTGATATAAACGCCAAAGAGTGGAAACATGGAGTCGAAGCGACGGCTATTGGATGGCTGCTGTCTGCAAGCGATTCCACAGAAAGCAAGGAGCAAAACAACATTTAGATGAGTGTAATCTCTCTGGACAGAAAAAAAAAAAAAAGCCAAAAAGCCTAGCCACCATTTAACCACCCTAAATTATGTTTGTTCAACACGTACACCAGCAGATCTGATTCTACAAGGCCAAGAAGGAAATAACAGAAGAAAACAGATATTTCATTTGCATTTCGGCTTGATTACACCAAGACCCAGAACAGCATTTAATCGAAAACCATTCAGGCTTGGCAGAGCTATATCTCCACGTCTTTCTAGCCCAAAGCAAGAGGCTTTTTCAGTTTGATGAAGCTGTAAATCTGAAGACCAAAATAAATATATATATGACGGTTTATGTTTGACACCTCAGGGATGGAGGTAAACTTAAATACTTGTAGACTTCCAGCATGCAGCATAGAGTTGGAACGGGGTTTAGGTCACTGGAGCCCTGCAGGCGCTGTTTAGCACGGAATCCTGGAAATTCTGTGATTACATGAGACGAGCACCTTTGATGCTTAGCAATTATGAACTTATTTATATACAGAATGCGTTCCAAAAACAATCCTCACATGGTTTCGTAATGATGTGAACTCCAGCCTGCGTCGCTGGAATACTTCAATTGGAATGACCAGATTAGACCTGTTTTCCTCGGAAACACACTCTGGGTTTTTTCTCAAATAAGCAATATGCAAAAAAGCATTTAATGTGCATATCATACATGCCGGATTATGGTTAATAGTGAGATCACATTGACCATGATTGCTCATTTATTTTGGAAATGCCATGCATTTTTTAATAATAAAATTAGATGAATAAATGTATAATTTATACCATTAAAAAGTTTGAGGTCAGTAGAATCCTGGAAAAAAGAAAAGAAATAATATTTCTGCTGCTGTTATTGATGCAGCTGCTGCTGCTGTTAAATATATGTTAAAGTCATATTGTTGATAGTGAAACTACATCTTAAAAAAAGAATAAATAAATGAATACATTTAAAAAAAAAGATCAAATGAAAAAACAAATGATCATCTTTAGCTCGCAAACGACAAGACAAATTATAATTCTATAGCACAACCAATATTCCTATATCATAGCCAAACATATGAATATCGCTTGGTATGCAACAAAACATCACATTACAGAAGTTAAAGGTCCCGCTCTTTGCGTGTTTTCGAAGCTTTGGTTATGTTTACAGTGTGCAATATAACATGAGTTCATGTTTCGCGTGTAAAAACACAGTATTTTTCACACAATTGACTTATCTGTACAGCGCTGTTTCCTCTGTCCTAAAAACGGCCTGATGATTTCCTTGTTCTATGAAGTCCCTCCTTCAGAAACACGTAACGAGTTCTGATTGGGCCAGCGCTTTTAGTTTGAAAGCGAACTTCTGTTAAATAAAATATCTCGCTTGGCATTGAACTTTGAGCTTTATAATTGTACAGGTACTATTTATGCTATAACAGCAACATTACACACTAACTAAAGTTTGAAAGATGGAATCGCGAAGCACGGGACCTTTAAATATATCGTGAATGCAGGTTTATGTTGTAAAAGCACCGAATTTTTAATGATTTAATATGCAACTTAACGTCAACATGAAACCACAAAAATTGACCACAAAGTAGTGTTGTCACGATACCAAAATTATGACTTCGATACGATACCATTCTTAAATATCGATATATCGATACCACAGTAAAAAAAAAAAAAAAAAAGATAAGATAAGATGCTTAATATGACAACAGAACTTGTTATTATTCATTGTTATTTTTTTACTAAAAATTCATGTGGCCAGCATGTTCCTTAGGGTTGGGCATCGTTTTGATTTGAACAATTATTGATCAATTACTATAGCAAATTACTATATCAATTACTATATCAATTACAATTATTGATCAATTACTATTTGTGAGATAATGGGCTAATTAATAGCCCATTATCTCACAAATTTTTGCTATCTCACTGTATTTTTTACAATGGGGTAATTGTGTTGCAGTAGCTTACACACAGCACAAGAAAGCTTGATTTCGAATGGTAAATTGAATTTAAAAAGACGAGTAAACAGTAATAAAATAAGAACAAATAAACAGATAACAAACAATAGCACAAATAAATGCAATAGAATAGAAGATACAAATTAAATAGACTGCTTTATTTTTTCAGGTAGGTCTAACATTCAGATAAGAAACTGAATTAAAAAATGCATAATTACATTTAAAACAACATTGGATAATGTTCTTTGTAAAAAATTCAATAGCGTACAGATGAAACTATTAAAGTTACACAAGTTGATCAGTCAAGAGCAGTTGATCAGTCAAGAGCAGTGTGATAGCTTGTCTTTTTGTAGTTTGAATAACAAATGACTGCTGTCCCTTTAAGACTAACGGACACATGGATCCTAAACACTGTTCCTGTTACTCGGTCTTCCCCTGAACTGTTTGCGACTGTGTTTACGTTAATACTCTTCCAGATGTGCACTGATAATTCTTTGAGTGTATTTGACCACTAATAAGATGGAAAAAGAAGCAAATGTTCGCACTTATCACGTCAGAGGCGGCTTTATCACGGTAGGCTATGTGTGTGTGCGCTTCAGATGTAAGCACGAAATCTGCGGGGATTAGAATTCATTTATGTGCAATCCCGTGCGAAATTCAGACCGATCACACACTAACACACTGTCATGAGGAAAAAGTCCAGCAGAACGCGCGTTCGCCGTGCTCAGAGGTTAAACGGGCTGAGTGAGAATATGCCGGTGTGTGTCAACTCGCTGACGGTCAGAGAAGGAGAGCGCAGCTGGTATCGATACTGTAAAAACTGAGAATCGTATCATTTCAGATATTCCAGTATCGATACATATCGAAATATCGATATTTTTGACAACACTACCACAAAGAGTCTCAATTTCTTTAAGTTGATGGAAATGCATCCACTAAATGTGTATAATGACATGGGTATGACATAGGTATTACAAGGAGAGGGTGAAATAACGTATCAATAACAGCAGCAGAAATATTATTTCATTTTTTTTTCCAGGAATCTACTGACCTCAAACTTTTTAATGGTATAAATGATACATTTATTTATCTAATTTTATGAGGACATTGGCCATGTCGTCACTTTTCAAAATGCTTATAAATCATACAGGATTAGGTTTTTTTAGAAAGTAAAAACACAGAATGTTTCCTGTGATGGGTAGGTTTAGGGGCAGGGGCAGTGTAAGGGGACAGAAAATACAGTTGGTACGGTATAAAAACCATTACATATATGGAATGTCCCCATATGTCCCAAAAACAAACGTGTGTGTGTGTGTTTACTCATGTAAGCCATACTTCCATCGAGAGTTTCCATGAGACTAAGACGAAGGAAGCAGTTTATTACTACTAAGCAAACATTTCCAGGCCACTGCAACAACAACAAAAAACACATGAGCTGGCATTCATGAACTTTAAAAGCTATTTGTACTGTACAGGTGTGAGAAACCGGGAATAAAGCAACAAAATGGGAACTACGGTAAATGTGTAACCGCGTCTGTGATGCAACTTAAAGAATCAGAGCAGATAGACCATGACTGTGTGAAACTTTTCAGTGCTATTACAGTATTAGGCTCAAATTCATAAAAAATATTACTTTTATGAAAGGGGTCAAATTGACGAATTGGATTCAATTAAAAAAAAAACCTGATAAAAACACGAATACTTATACGGATGAAGAGGAAGTTCAGAAGATCAGGATTTATTTGAAATGGAATGTTTCGCATACATTTTGATGGAATTATTTTGTCTGTCACTTCTGATCAGTTTAATGAATGAACAATATAAGTGATTTTTGTTCTCTCAAACAGATGACCATGGTGCTCGCAACCGCAAGATCATGGGTTTGATTCCTTTTATTTCTCCTATAATGTGACATTTCCAGGCAAAACTGTTTTTTTTTTTTTTTTTTTTTGCTGTGGATTGTTGACCAAGACATTGGGGCTGAAGGTCACGTTCACCCTCCAGAGCATCTCCGACAGACGACGAATTTGTGCCGTAGAGTCTGATTGGACACGAGACCTTTGACATGAACAACAAAAGCTATAGGACGCATTTTCCCTGCGGGCTGTGCCAGAACAGACCTCAATTCTGCATCCGACACCCAACAGAGCAGCAATTCTGCAGCTTCACCCAGTGAGCGCTGGTTTGTTTGATTAGCAGGTTCTTCCCGTGACATTACAGCACAGCCTCGAGCAGAGAAGGGCCTTCATTTCCTCGAGTTTTATTCTCCACCTGCTCCGCGTCCATCTGAGACTTTATCGGTTATTTAAGAAAGTGTTTTTGAAGACAAGCAGACAGCGCACACCACCATAATTATCAGCTGATTTGAGTGACTATTCAAAACAAATTCAGGGCACAGATCATTGACATAATATGCATTAAACAAGAATTTAATTAAGAATTAAGTATTTTTTATATAATATCAATATTTCAAAAATTGTTAAGTTTCTTACATTATAAAAATATAAAAAGAATAATTATTAATATTTTTAAGTAATATTAATATTATACACATATTTAAGAGTAGTATTAAAACAAGTAAATTTGTATTTTTTATTATAAAATATTTATACTTAACTTATTAATATTAAAAGTACTTTAAATATTTAAAAATAATAAAAGTTAAACAGTTTTCAATAATATTAATATTTCAATAAAAACATTTAAAAAGTGAAGTTTCTCATATTATAAAAAATATAAAAAGAATAGTTATTAATATTATTATTTAAAAAGTAATAATATACTAATATTTTTATATAAATTGTTAATATGTTAATATTTAGTTAAAAAGGAAAAGTTCAATAATCCTCCCTTTTTTATTATTATATTTAAAAAGTAATTATCAATATTAAAATGTAATATTAATATTATACATTTTAAGTAATATTAATCATAATATTTTTTAATCAAAAAGTATTATAAATACTTAAAAAGTAATATTAATATTATAGACATGTTTTTAAAAGTATTTAGTGTTAATATTTCAAAAAATGAAAGTAAATTAATAAAAAAAAATTATTAATATTATAAAGTTATTAATTATACAAATTATTATAAAACTAAATATTGAGAAATATAAAAATGTAACAAGTTAAATTATATCAAATAATATTTATATTTCTGCCTTCCGGATGGAGGTCGGAAGATCGTTCCACCACCCGGGAACAGTGAATGAAAATGTTCTGGAAAGGGATGTCCTGCCGCTCTATGATGCCGAGCGAAGGCTTCTGGTGGGGATGTAGACTCGTAGGAGCGAGTGAAGTATGCGAGAGCTGAGTTTGTGGTGGGTCTGTAAGCAAGCGTCAGCACCTTGAAGTTGATGCGAGCAGTGAGTGGAAGCCAGTGCAGAGAGATGAAGAGAGGCGAGACATGGGCTCTTCTGGGCTCGGTGAAGACTAGACGTGCTGCAGCGTTCTGAATCATTTGAAGTGTCTGGATCCACATGAAGGGAGTCCAGCCAGAACCTCATTGCAGTGGTCAAGCCTAGAAATGACCAGGGCCTGGCCGAGAAGCTGTTCTGTTAGGAACGGTCGGATCTTCCTGATGTTGTGCAGCACAAACCTGCATGAGCCAGTTGTCTTTGAAATGTGGTCATCAAAGATTACTCCAAGATAGTATTATTATTAAATTTAAAATAAAATGAACTGCTTTTGTTAACTGTTAATAAAATGGTTTAGGGTTTATTTTAATTTGGCATTTTAAATCAACTCATGAATCCAGGTTTGAGAATCGCTGCTTTAAAAGAGCACAGCGCTCACATAACCCCATTCCTCTGGTTCCCAGAGTGTTGATCGGGTGATCTTTCTGTTTGACTATCCTTCGCACATGCTATCCGTCAATCCGTCATCACACGGGGATGATGAAATACGTCACTCTCACAGTCGGGGTGTCCAACACGTCTCTTCCTAAACCGCAGTTATCTGAAGCACACTGTTCTGCAACAATAACCGTAATTACAAGCAGATCCGCAGCTCTCGCTCTGAACACAACAGAAGTATACGCCGCTTGTGGATTTATGGTGCCTTAACCTCTCCGTCCAAGAGGTTTTAATCTGGGAGCAATAAAACTAATATTAACATGAAATATGAGGGATTAACAACGGTATTTATCGACCTCATTCCAACAGGGGAAAAAACTGCAGAATATAGACAATAAAGGCCTTGAATCAGAGGGGCAGCGTTTGAAACATACGATCCCAGACTCAAATAACAGTGTGCTTATGAAACGCAAACATTGACAAGTTCAGCGGGCCAAAAGCATCTCCTGAGAGTCGGCTTTGAAGAGAGCAGCGGTTTTCCACTGACACTGTTAAATCACAACATGAACGGCACAGGAATAATGAAACACATGCTTATTACTTACTGAATACTATGCAGAATGTATTGTACAGACTACTGTAGTTTAAAAAGAGCAAGTGAAACAATAGCAAGCTATTACTAGGGTTGTGCTGTTAAAATTAAACAATTAAAAACTATTTTCAGTAATTGAAATTAAAAAAGTGCAACTAAAAAACGTTTATATAATATGATTAATAAAATTAGTGCTTTCAAATCAATTAATCACGATTAATCACATCCAAAATAAAAGTTTGTGTTTACAATATATATGTGTGTGTGTACTTATATTTGTATAATTATGTATAATATACATACATACACATGCATGTATATATTTAAGAAAATGTTTATTATAAAAATAAAATCTAACATTTTGATAAACATATGTTCAGTATATACATGCAAATATGTCTTAAATATATACATGCATGTTTGTGTATACATAATTATAGTACACACACATATATTTTGTATAAACAAACTTTTATTTTGGATGCGATTAATTATGATTAATCGATTTGACAGCATGAAATATAATATAATTTAATCCAAAATAAAATATAATAAAATAATAAAGATGAAAAGCTAAACTTAACATTAGAAATGATGCCTTTGCAACTAACTGGACTATAATACGTTTTTGAGTTAAAGCTAAAACCCTAATGCCTATGCCCTAATACACTATAATTATGCAAATAAAATGGTTATATTACATCTTTGATTTAAAGGGGCGATGAATTGAGAAATCAACTTTTCCTTGAGCTTTTGATATACAAAGAAAACGATGGTGCTCGCATCCCGCATTCGCACTGACGTAATCGACTGATGAAACACCGCCTCTACAGAATAAGCACATGCAATTCAGTAGCCCCACACACCGACTCACTGACCCAGCAGCAATAAACATACAGAAGAAGATAGCAAGATATTGTGGAAGAACACAGTCACTGCATAAGCTTCCTTCAGAAATAGTATTAGGAATATCAGGAATGTGTGATACTATTTCATTTATTTTTAATGAAGTTCCAGCTCACGTGGGGAAGACATTATACACGCGTTCACAATCGCTTCATTTAACTGCGGATTCGTTTGTAAACAAGTCTTAGGTCATGCTGGATTTGCAGACACAATGCCATGCCTTCTATATTGGATCTGACAGAAATGGTGCAACACACTTATGTGAGTAAAATGATGTTTTTATATGTACTAGTAGTCCCGGTGCTATGTGTTTTCCAGACGGGCTAACAAAACATAAGCCTGTCGGCAGGCCGCTGAATCTCAAATAGTCAAATAATATTCATTTCTCTATCTGAGCATGTGTGTGTTAGGGGTTGCACCGACTAGTCGACTAATCGGCTGCTCTGTCATGACGCTTTAAACTTGACGTCGACTAGTCGCTGGCCTATAGAGGGCCCAACAGGATAAGCAATTCCTGACACGCAGGCTCTGTTTTGAACAGTTAAAAACGACAGATAAATGCATACTCCGAGAGCTCTCCACAAGACATGTTTGATTACCATCTGGATGCTCAAAACTGATCGGGAGAATGCACGCTTATTGTACACCCAAGTTAATCATCGCACTAAACTGCGTGCTGCATTGCCACACACACACAGCCTGATCACGCGCGTGCTGACACTATTGGTGCGAGACGCGGTCACAATCATGTCAGTTTATGATTTGTAAACAGTACGATTGTTCGGTTAAAATGTCCAAATGATCGCATATCATTTGAAAACATTTAAAAATTATTGCAATATCATTATTATTATTATTTTATCAGCTTTATCACAGGATTATGATGAATAGCTATATTCATGTTTTAACCAAGAGGGAATTACGAGACATCCCGGGTGTCCTATGAGATACAGTGATCTTCTGTAAGTTGTACTGTAGCTTAAGCCTATCATATAGCCTACCTTCTGACATTCATATTTCGTTCTGTAACTGGAAAAGAAGTGAATATCGGCTCACGTGTACATGATCCGCATGATGAGGCGCTCAGTCACGCTTTAGTAAAGAGTACTGTTTGAATTTTGATACAAATTTAACAGGAAGTGGTGTTATGACAAAATTTTATTTATATCTCAGTCATGCACCCATCTTTCTGCAGAATGCTTACTGTTTACTTTACTTTTTACTAAGTGTAAAAAAGGAGTCTTTGATTCATCTTTCATGAAATGAATGAAAAGAAGGATATATGTATTATTCATTTTCTTTTACAGTTAAATTATTATTATTTATGTAATCAGGGAGGTTTTTTTTTAAATGTCGCAAAAGCACTTTGTTCCTACATGAACTGGCCTCTTTGCACTAAAAAAAAAAAAGAAAAAAAAGAATTTGTGGTATTTGGCATATTTATTTTATTTTTTGCTGTAGTTTTTAGGGGGTTATTTTTTCTGTAAAGATCGAGATATATATCGTATATCGAGATATAGCAAAATATATCGAGATATATTTTTTGCTCCATATCGCCCAGCCCTACATAAGACAAAAGAACTGATACAAAAGCTGATCAATAATGGGCAGCGCTGTGTCATATGCCATATCAGCTGTGCACAAGAAGACCCGAGTTCAAGTCTCAGCTCAAGGTTAAGGTTTATATTTTTTTAAATTAATGACGTCATCAGCGACTAGTCGACGTCGACTCGACTTTCATCACATAAATTTTGACTTTAAAAAAATGAAAGTCGTTCAACCCCTAGTGTGTGTTCGCGCTTATATCCACCGATCGGGCGGGCCAAGTAATATTCCAATAAATCGAGGGTGGATGAGAAATAAATCATTGAGTTTGTTAAATAAAGATGTTTACGAGCCCTGTGTTCGAGAGAATCATTCCGGATGCCACTTTCAAAACAAACCCTCCCTCGCGTGAACTGAACTGACAGGGGAGTTGAAGCTCATTAAATATGCAAACCTTATCCTTGCCGTGGGCATTTGCTTCCAAGACTCCAGTCAAAAACCCAGCGTTCAGGAGAGAGCCTCAAAACCAGTGTAGAAAACAGCCTATTACTTATTAGTTATGATGTTTTTGAATGTAAAAGAAAACTACACAAGCGTCATTAGTATTACCTCAGACAACAGTATACAATTTAAAAAAAGACAGTTCGTGACACCTTTAATAGCCCAATCAAACAAACGTAGATTCATCAAGCTGAGTGCATTGCATAATGAGGCAGTGACATGTTCCATGCAGCTTGCTCGGCACTGTCAAATCTCACAGAAACACAGACACACACACAGTACTAGCAGTACTGCAGAAACAGCAGCAGAGCCTGTTAGCGTGCTCTTCTGAACGTAGCCATGGCGCTCTCTCACCTTTGGGCCTCTGGATGCAGGTGTGCTGGTTGTCGGACAGCAGAAATCCGTCGCGGCAGCGGCACTCATAACTCCCCATCATGTTGACACAGATCTGCTGGCAGCCGCCGTTTCCTTCTGCACACTCGTCCACATCTGACGGGAGACGAGAGGTGTTAGGAGTGTGTGATCATAACCGGGCCGTTTCATTTCAAAATATGTACACTATCATTTAAAAGTTTAGGGTTGGAAGACTCTTCTGCTCGCCGAATCTGCATTTATCTGATCAAAAATACAGCAAAATCACTAATAATGTGAGGTTTTATTATAATTCAAAATATTTCTTTTCTATGTGAATATACAGTAAAACTTACTCCAGCCTTTAGTGTCACATGATCCTTCAGAAATCATCCTGATTTATTATTATTATCAATATTGAAAACACTTGAAGTGGAAACTGTAATACATTTATTTTAAGGATTATTTGATGAATAGAAAGTTGAAAATATAAATACTTTGTAAAATGACTCATCTTTACTGTTACTTTTGATACATTTTAATACACCTTTGTTGAATAAAACAATTAATTTCTTTAAAAAAAAAATCATTCAGATAATAATGATAATAAAAATAATACATTTATTGAAGCTATGAAAATGCTTATTTAATTAATATTAACACATTAACACCCATTCAACTTTGTTGTATTGTTGTTGCTCATTTCACATGCAAAGTGGGTGGCCAATCATAACAGAGTACATTTACATTAAAAAAATGATCACGTAAAACTCAATCTAGATTGAAACGAATTCCAGGGTGACGCTCGTGAATCGGAATCTTTACGTGATCTGGAGACGGATGTATTTTCCAGGGGGTTATGGATGCGTTCTCTCAGGTCTGATGTTGAGTGGCTCAGGACGGGCACAGCTGGAGCATTAATCAGTATATGTGTTTGATACGGTCTCTCATTCTGCCAGTCTGTGTGAACTGTGTGAGTGTGTGTTCTGGCTTACGATCACTGCTGACCTGCCTGTGTGAACTTGTATTGATTCTGTTCGTGCTGATGTTGTTGGCACCTCTGCTTTTCAATAGTCTAGGCGAGGAAAACATCATAACAATAATGTCTTAATGAAAACGTGAAAAATGCAGAGAGGTTGCATGAGGGTCAGGGGACAGATATGTCATTAGCTCAGATATAAAAGCAACAGAAGTCAATGCAAAGTCCCAGCGTGATAGAAAAACAAAGCTGTGTGTGTTGATAGACTCCTCCATCGTTTGGGCTTTATGGAACATTATTACACAATATGATCCTTATTACCATTTAAACCTGCTGTATGATGTTTCCCAAAACTCTGATTAATCATTTCATCGTAATAATTTGATTATCTTTAGGGATTAGTCGGTCTCTGACTGAAGCAGAATTTACAGTAAGCCTCTTTGAAAACTGTAATATGGTATTTTAAATAAAATAATAAAAATAAATATATAAATAAATACAAAATTAAATAAATAATTAAATTTTGCAAAAACAACGTGTCCCAAACACTTCCTCCTTGTTCCCTTTCCTGCATTGTGTAGCTACTAAATCATTTAAATAATCAAATCCAAAAAAAAAATATTAAAATACATAAATAAATCCCGCATTGTGTAGACAATAAATAATAATAAAAGAAAAGACATAAAAAATACATAAACAATTTTAATAAATTATTTGCAAACACAATGTGTCCTAAACTATTTTCATCGTTGGTCTCGGTCTGCGATTGTGTAGCCAACTTACTTGCATAATAAAATAAAAATGAATAAAAATGTAATTAATAATAATAATAATAATAACAACAATATATAAACATATATAAATAGATAAATATAAAAAGATATTGATATTTTGCCATAATATAGAAAGAAAAAAGGCTAAAAATGTGGCCTGATTTCAAGGTTAAAGTTCTTGACAGACACACACACACACACACACAAACACACAGTAAAACCCATGAAGAGAGCCTACGGTGGCACTGACAGCAGGTGCTGCGTCGAGTTCAACTCGCTCACTTCTAAACTCAACTGTGCTCTTTAAATGCACTACAAGGTTCGGCTCCCGTCAGACTGACAAATGTGTGTGTGTGTGTGTGTGTATGTGTGTTCGCTCTCATTCCAGGCGTTTGTGTGTGTCATCTGCCTCTCTGAGGATGAGAGTGCAACCCGATCTCTCCCTTAGATACGTCGCATCAGTGTCAGTCTGTATACACAAGCTTGCTCTTAATAAACCCTCATGCGAAACTAATTTTCTGTCTATTTGTCCAATGTTACTGAGGCCTTGGGATAGAGTTTCCAATCTAGGCCATTTTCAGCAGAGCCGAGGGAGGGAATATAACCATTTCCCAGCGCTCTCATTCACTCTCCTACACACACACACACACACACACACACACACACACACACACACACACACAGGCAGTCTCGCATTCCCACCATTGGACAATTGTAACAAAGTTACATTTTTCTGTCCTCACTGGAATTGAAAATGTCGAAATGACAAAATCAAAGTTAAGGAGAACATAGGTGTTTACTATGAGTGGTGCAGCCAGGATTCTGAACCAATCAGATGCCAGTGTGGGCGTGGCTATCGATCGTATCAGAATTTGATTGGCCAGAAACATACTCCATGCAAATATGCAAAGTCAACGTGTTGTCTTAACATGCATTTTTACTATTCAAGCAGTAAAAATCAAGGGGCACTGGAGTTTCCTTCAAATGGACGTGTGGGGAAATCTTGCCATTATTAAGTCAACAGGCGACTAATATTCTCTGCAATAAGAAAACGGACAATTTTACACCGGTTTAGCAATGCTGAGTATGTAAAGCACACTTCTGAATTGCGTATCGACACATTTCAGAGGTTAAACTGTTTTTTTAGCAGGGTATATTTACAGTTTTCCATACAAGTGTTACTACTGACGGCAATCAGGTGCGAGATGTTGAGCGTCTATGTTTACTGCTAACGTATCTGTCGGCCCTCCGAGCATTTGGAAACCATTTAACGTACATGGCGGCACCCATAGCGAGTGTTAAACGTTTCCACAGAGCTTGCATTAGTATATTTGCATGTCCAGAGCTTCACCGGCGAGACCCTCACACTTTAAACCCCAAACACCTTGCTCCCGGAGCATAAACAAACCAATGATTTCCTGCCGCGTTGGGTTTGTGAAGCTCTCCTGGTCAGCGGACTGCATTAGGGACATGTGTTACGTGCAGGCCGCGGACGGCGTCCAAAGCAAATATTTGGAAAAGGAACCGTATTCTGGTGAAACCTGGAGCAGAGCTCATGCTATTTGCACTTAAAACATTTCTTCAAAATTCTCCTGAGAGGATTCCTCAGTGTTGAAAATTCCCCCTCTTTCTTTCGCTTGCACCTTATTCCGGTCCTTTCCCAGTCAGTCCCTCCTTACCTTTTTTTTCCCACTCCATCCCTTCCTCTGTGCCTCGCTGAATGACAACCAATCACTTCAAATTAGGGAGATTACGAGGTTAAATTTCCTCCTGATATTCAATCAGTCCTTTGTATATTTTAGGGTGTGTTCACACTTGTAGTCGCTTGGTTCTTTTGGTTCGGACCAAAAACAACATTTAGCCTAACATCTGCTCAGCGTTCAGATTGTTTTTTTCAAAGCAGAACCTAAAGGCACAG